>NC_041386.1:346329059-346394267 GCF_002162155.2 Triticum dicoccoides
CCGCCCGGCCACCTCCGCCGCCGCCGCAGGCTTCGACACCGGCCGCCGCGAGCCGCTCGACGCGCCGCCCCGTCGTCCAAGCCGCCGCCAAGTCCGGCGACCGCCATCGTCGCTCCGCCATCCTCTCGCCGGGATCCGACCCCGCCGCCCTCCGTCGTCCTCCTCGTCGACTCCGACAAGCTCCAAGTCCGGCGAGCACTGTTCCGGTGATCCTCGATTCCCGTGCCGTCTGGATCTGGATCTAGATTCGTTTGAGGGTTGACTTTCTCCTGAAACCCTAATCCATGTGCCCATCTTCATCATGCTATATCTCCGCATCCGTAGCTCCATTTTTGGCATATAGCATATCAAAATGTTCGTCTCAATGAGTACATCATTTCATTCCATTGCATAATTTTCATTTGAGTTTATCTTGATGCCCGAAATGCTGTTAGAAGAGGGCTACTTGAGATAATTGTCAGATCTGTTACTCCATTTGCATATTTGTCATTTTTGCCATGATTATTGTGTGCATGATATGCCCATGAGCTCTACATATGTTTTGTTAAGGGTTTTGCCATATTTCCAGAGGTGCAACCCATGTATTTTTATGATGTGTGTGGTGACTAGTACAAGCTTGCAAAGTGAGGCACTTGGTAATTCTGATTTCAGGGACTTAGCATTTCCACTAAGTCCTTGACCTGTTTATCTCATATGGCCATATGTTCATGTTGTTTCCGAGTGATCCATGCCTCTTTTGAGGATGATAAGTAAGGATGTTTTGTTAATCTTGTAGTGCTATATCCCTCCATGTCTTTGTTTGCAATTATGGAGCACTCTAGCTTGGGTCAATCGAGCTCTACTTTTGCTACTTTGTGAATCTGGGCAGATTGTCTACTTGTTAGCGATTTTGCCGAGGATGTTGTAGTTGATCCGTGCATGATATGCTATTGTTCTTGCCATGTCTAGCTTGCATTTTGTGTATTCTTGATGGGTGTATGCTTAGCTTTTCATGACTTCCTCCGTAGTGAGTGCATCGAGCTCGTAAACATGCCTACTTGATATTTGTTTTCAGCATGCTCCAGTTTTCACTAAGTCTGAGAACTGATTATGTTTTTGCCATGTTCACATGCTTGCAATTGTATTTTGTGATCCCTTTTGGCTCAAGGTCACTAAGGGACTTTTGTTAAGCTCTTTGAGTAGCTCCATGCCATTCTTTACTTTGCCATGTTCAGGTCCTGTAGCATGTAGTTTTGTTGCTCCGAAGAGGGCTACCTGATCTGAAATTCCAGACAAGTGTTCATTTCACTAAGTCTGAAATCTGTTTGCCATATGCATTTTTGCCATGCTTGTTTGAACCTGTGAATGCATGATTTGGCCGTAGCTCAGTGCTAGACTTTTGTTAAGCATCTTGAGTGCATCCCTGCCATGTATTTTTTTGTCATGTTTGAGTGCTGTAGCATGTTCATCTCTTTGCATTTAGGTGGCTACTTGCTGTAAATCGCAGACCGGTGTCATATTTGTTTTGCTTGCCATTTCCAAACCGTAACTCCGATTCCGACGTTCTTTATATCGTTTTCAAGAGATTTCATCTCATCTTTCCAGTGACACACTTGGATTTCCAAGTTGAGGACAGGTTAATGCATTCCTTGTCACATCTTGCATATGCATCCCGCATCGCATCCCGCATAGCTTATCATCCTTGCATCATGTTGTTTGAGCTTTGCACGTGGTTGATTGTGTCCTTGTTGCTTGTTTGTCTTGTTTGGGTAGAGCCGGTAGACGAGTTCGCTAACGAGGAGCCCGTTGAGTTTGCTTTCGAGGATCCAGTCAACTCTGACAACTGTGCAGGCAAGATGATCATACCCTCGAAATCACTACTATCTTTGCTATGCTAGTTTGCTCGCTCTTTTGCTATGCCAATGATACGATGCCTACCACTTGCTTTCAAGCCTCCCTAATTGCCATGTCAAACCTCTAACCCACCATGTCCTAGCAAACCGTTGATTGGCTATGTTACAGCTTTGCTCAACCCCTCCTATAGCGTTGCTAGTTGCAGGTGAAGATTGGAGGCCGTTCCTTGTTGGAACATTTATTTACTTGTTGGGATATCATTATATTATCTTGTTATCTTAATGCATCTATATACTTGGTAAAGGGTGGAAGGCTTGGCCTCTCGCCTAGTGTTTTGTTCCACTCTTGCCGCCCTAGTTTCCGTCATATCAGTGTTATGTTCCCGGATTTTGCGTTCCTTACGCGGTTGGGTTATAATGGGAACCCCTTGATAGTTCACCTTGATTAAAGCTTTTTCAGCAATGCCCAACCTTGGTTTTACCATTTTCCACCTAGCCTCTTTTTCCCTTGGGCTTCCGGAGCCCGAGGGTCATCTTATTTTAACACCCCCCCCCCCCGGGCCAGTGCTCCTCTGAGTGTTGGTCCGAACCAGGCAGCCTGTGGGGCCACCTCGGGGAAACTCGAGGGTTGGTTTTACTCGTAGCTTGACCTATCTGAGTGTGCCCTGAGAAAGAGATATGTGCAGCTCCTATCGGGATTTGTCGGCACATTCGGGCGGTGTTGCTGGTCTTGTTTTAACCTGTCGATGTGTCTTGAAGAACCGAGGTACCGAGTCTGATCGGAATGTCTCGGGAGGAGGTCTATTCCTTCGTTGACCGTGAGAGCTTGTCATGGGCTAAGTTGGGACTCCCCTGCAGGGATTTGAACTTTTGAAAGCCGTGCCCACGGTTATGGGCAGATGGGAATTCGTTAATGTCCGGTGGTAGATAACTTGAACCTTAACTTAATTAAAATGAATCAACTAAGTGTGTTGCCGTGATGGCCTCTTCTCGGTGGAGTCCGGGAAGTGGACACGGTGTTGGAGTAATGTTTGCGCAGGTTGTTTCTCTAGTTTCTCGCTCACTCTTTGCCTCCTCTTCTCGCTCTCTCTTGCAAATAGGATAGCCACCATAAGCTTAAATAGTCATGATCGCAAGGATGCGAGATTGCTGAGTCCCTATGGCTCACAGATTACTATTACACCAGATGCAGGGCCTGATGATTCCGCTCCAGGTGACGCGCTCGAGCTCAAGTGGGAGTTCGACGAGGACTCTCAGCGATACTATGTTTCCTTTCCTGATGATCAGTAGTGGTGCCCAGTTGGGGGTGATCGGGACCGTGTTGCATGTTGGGTTATCTTTTATTTTGGCGCCGTAGTCGGGCCATGAGTGTTTGGATGATGTAATGTTATTTATGTACCTTGATTTGCGTGGCGATTGTAAGCCAACTATGTTCTCTCCCCTTTATTATTATATTACATGGGATGTGTAAAGATTACCTTACTTGCGAAATATGCCTTCAATGCGATTATGTCTCTAAGTCGTGCCTCGACACGTGGGAGCTATAGTCGCATCGAGGGTGTTACAGCTATGTCCGGATCACTAGCGAGAGTGATTATGCCATTGGGCCCAGGCATCTTGAGCTTCATACACCCATAGTGAGGTATAGCCTGGAAGCGTGTAAATGCTTCTCGCCCCAATAGGGTCTGAAATCCACTGTTCAAAGGGGCCACTAGGAAGGTTAGTTCTTCAGTCCGATAGTTCTCCTGTGTGCCGAATACCACGTCGAGTGTGATTTTTCTAGGCATCACGCCTCCCGACGAGGAATAATTCCCCGGAAGGTCGTGCTACTTTGCTTGATGCGGCTCCTATCTTTTTCCATTGTACTAAGTGTATCCTCGTAAATGAGGTTTACTCCGCTGCCGCCGTCCATGAGAACCTTGGTGAGCCGAAAGCCGTCCACGATCGGACACGAGGACCAAGGCGGCTAGTGCCTGGATTGTCCTGAATGTTGGTTTGTCATCGGCATTGAAAGTTATGGCCATGTCGTTCCAAGGGTTTGTTGTTGCGATTTGGCAGACTTCGGCAAGGTTGTGGAGTGCCCTTTTACGCTTATTGTTTGAAGCGTAAGTCTCAAAGACCGTCAATACTCTGAGGTCGTCGTCTTCTGGGGGATATTGCTCTAGGTTGTTTTTGGTGAGGATATGCTCACCGCTCTTGCCCACCTGCCGGAGTATCCAATATGCTCTAAGGCTGTGGGTTGATATAGTATTTGGTGTTGTGTGTAACTTGCATGGTCCATCGAGCCATCCCTCCAGAATGGTTCCGCGTCCCGTAATGGGCTTATATTTCTTTATCATTGGGCCGGGTGTGCCACTGGGGTGCATCCTTTTCACCTGAATGAGGGATTGGTTGGAAACTGGCGGTTCCCAGCAAGCTCCCTGAGTTTTCCACGCGCTTTCCATTGCGCAGTACTTGTATACTATGGTTGCCAAGTCTGCAAAGCGTGATATGCGATGACGGTTGATGGCGTTGAGGATTCCTTCATCCGTGCAATTACTGCGGAACGCTGAGCTCGTGTCTTCGTCGTGGCAATCTTCAATCTTTCCTTTGACAAGGAGGAATCTGGCCCAGAAGTACTGGACCGTTTCCTGATACTGCTGTCGGATGCCCATGAGAGCGCTTATGTCTGGGTGGGTGGGTGATTTGAAATCCGTACCCTGACCCAATTTAGGATTCGGAGTTTGAAGAACTTCTGGACTTAGTAGTTCGGGCTCCAGGATGTCAGCTGATTTTTTGGGCTTGTCGTCCGATTCTATGTTCGGTGGACAGGACATGTCTTTCTGCAGGTAGGTGTCTGGCTCTTCATGTTCGGAGATCCGAACGTAGTTCGTCCTCAATATAGAGGAAGAGTTGTCGTCTTGCTCCTCTACTACCGCTATTTGATGGGTGATCGGCAGAGTTTTAATTTCTCTCTCGTCGGGTTTAAGCCCAATCTGATCATAGTCTGGGGCGACCCCTAGGGCGGCGATGCGATCTAGGAGCTCGTTTAAAGATGACAGCTCCGCCGGATCCATCTGCTTGGAGTACTTGGAGTCAACACGGAGGGGATTTTCGATGACCCGAGAAGTCATCGTTGGCTTAACGGTCGAACGGGCGGTCATGATGTAGCCGCCCAGCCGGAGGGTTTGGCCTGGGGCCAGTGTTCCTCCAGAAGTGACGTTGTCCTTGAGAACAAGGCGAGCCATCGAACCTATCTTTCGACTTCATAGTGGAACTCTCAATGAAAGCACCGATGTCGGTGTCAAAACCGGTGGATCTCGGGTAGGGGGTCTCGAACTATGCGTCTAAGGTCGATGGTAACAGGAGACGGGGGACACAATGTTTACCCAGATTGGGGCCCTCTCTATGGAGGTAATACCCTACTTCCTTCTTGATTGATCTTGATGAATATGAGTATTACAAGAGTTGATCTACCACGAGATCGTAATGGCTAAACCCTAAAAGTCTAGTCTGTCTATGAGAATATATTTCTACAGACCTAGCCCTCCAGTTTATATAGACACCGGAGGGATCTAGGGTTACATAAGGTCGGTTACAGAGAAAGGAATATTCATATTCGGTCGCTAAGCTTGCCTTTCACGCCAAGGACAGTCCCATCCGGACACGGGTAGAGTCTTCGGCCTATGTATCTTCACGGCCCATGAGTCCGGCCGATGCCTAATAGGCCGGACCCCCGAGGACCCCTCAGTCCAGGACTCCCTAACCCGTTGAGATAGATGAGCCAGGAGTTGCAGGTCCCGATTGAGAAAGGATCAGTGCTAATATGCTTGGGGAAGATTGCAGAGCCATGGCCAGAGGGTATTTCAAGGGAAAAGGCCCCATAGATTGGAGAGGAGCCTTCTCCTCAATGATTATATCTAAGCCAGATATACTGCGAGGGATTTTCTCTATTTTTTCTGAGAATTCCTGGATGTTCCCGGCAGTCTGTTCACGGCCTTCCGCAGCATCAATCCTGACTGCTTCTTCGGCAACACTTCTCCAATATTGGCCACCTCCTCCAAGAGCTAGGGTTCATTAGTTGGCAGGCTGCAAACAAAATCAACAGATTGGATGATAAAAAATCACACACTACTAAATTGAAATCAAGAGGATAAGTGATCCAAGCGAGTAGAAGCAAAGGCAAGTGGATTACCCGGTGGTGGCTGCTATGAGGAGACATCTCCTTCCCCGGCAACCTTAGTTGCCGGCGTGCGGTCCAGGACTACCCCTTCGGTGGTTGTGACCTCGACGCAAACAGATCCCTAGGTGGAGGCCCTTGCCGGTGATTCCTCTGCTTGAACTTTGGGCAACTGGGCCCTTGGAAGGTGGACCCCTCTTGGTGGGATCCACCTTGCTCGCTCTCTCCCAACCCTTTGCCAGGGGTTGAGGGGACGCTCCTCCGCATCTCCGCGAGCAGGCGAAGTTTGTCCCATGCCTTCGTGTTGGCGCTGGGTTGGCGGCTAGGCACGAGATCCGCTGCCATATCCCCCGCCAGACCCACGCTTGTCGAATGGCCCGACACCGCCACATGCTTGGCCCATTTGGCCCACTGAGAAAGGGGTTCATCATCCCTGCCAAATCAAAAGGCAAGATTAAATCAACAATCAAGAATAGAATGCTTCAACAAGAGGCTTGGTCGTTCTGCTTACTCTAGGTCCCTGAGCATGAAGCTCAGTTCATACGACACAGGCAGCGGGGTTGCCCCCTTTTGAGAGTCGGAGGAGCGGAACTTGCCGGCGGCAATGAGCTCGTTGGTGAGACCGAGGCCTATGGAAGGATCGAGCTTGGCGGAGAGGTTGGGCTTGACAGGGGGGCTGGGATATACCCCCATGATCGCTGGTCGCTTAGCGGGTGGGCTTTTGTCCTGAGAAAGGCGAATGGGGTGGCGGCGTGCCATATCTTGCTTGCCGCCCTTGGCGGTTGTCTTCTTCACCATTTGGGAACCCCACGAGGAAGCAAGACCCACTATCTCTCAGCTAGCCCGCTTACAAAGGCGCCAGCCTTGCTCTGGAGCTTAAGGACCATTTCGAGCCCTTCTTCCTCCGCCTCGAGTTTCCTTGCCTCCTCGGCCTCAACCCCATCTTGGGGCCCTGTTGCTGTGACTTGGGGAGCCCCGACCCTGGCAGGTTCAAGCCCGGCAGCCTCCTCCGTGGCATGCTCCTCACTCACCTCGTCAGAAGAGTCCTCGCCCTCAGGCTCCTCCTCATCCTCCTCTCCGAACCCTGTTCCTTTGGTGGCACTTAGCTCCATGTCCTCTATGATCCTGGTCGCAACAAACAATGCCTCTGCCTTGGTGGTGCTCTTGATAACGCCGTCCTCTACCATGGAGGCTCTTCTTCCAAACGAGATACCCAGTCCATCTCTCATCATCCAGGGCGGGCAATTCCCAATCAGCTTTGACCCCGTAGGCATTGCAATGAGGCATCCATTGCAGGATCTGACTCAAGGCGGAGTTAAGGTGCAGGGGACAACCTTTGTCCGTAGATGAAATGGCCCAAGATTGCCAAACAGCTGTTCGCACAACCAGCAATGGCCATACACTGTCATATTGTTGGCGGGGCCTGGGTACAGTCGCATCCTGTCAGCAGAGTTCTTGTATTCCCAAGCTAACATGTCCCTCTTCTACAACGGCACAATGTGGTGCTGGAGGAAGTCGGCCCCAACATGTTCGATAGTGAGCCTAGCAACTTTGAGAGGGGAAATCTTGTTCAGCGCCTGGTGGAGCCTATTGTCAGTGAGGTCCAACTTGCTCCAGTCGCTTCGACGTGTGACACATCCAATCTGCGTCGAGAAGAACTCAGGGGCCTCTTTGTCCTTGATCCAGCACCAGTCAGCGCACCATTCCTCTCACTTACTGCGCTGCTGGCCAAGAAGATAATCCCAATCTTCCTTGTTGCCCCGGGGGATCCAGCTTATGTTCCCCGAGCACTGGGATTTATCTTCTATCGAGGGAATGAAGAAGTGCCTGGATAAATCCACATTGGGGGCGACTGCAAAAAAATTCTCGCACAATTGGGGAAATATTTCCATACACGCCATCGCATTGGGCATGAAGTCCCGGAGATGAAATCCATACACTGTCATCATGTCGCAAAATAAGTTGGAAACATGGGAGGAGAGGCCACAGAGAAAGTACGTGCAGCAGAAGCGGTACAAATCTGATGGAATCTTGGTCCCCTCCGGCAGCACTTCGGGCGCTCCATGCCCATTCTTAGTTTCCCTCTCCCACATGTAGGCATATCTTGCGATTAAGGTATTTCCATCCAGACGTGACGGGGAGAACACCACATCCTCCTATCGCTACCTCTCTAGTTCTTCTGCTTTCCTCCTCCTCCTCTCCTCCACCACGGGATCCGCAGGGGCAACCGCCTGCTTCCCTTTCATGGCGCCCATCTTTTTCCCCATATCTCTTGGACTCGCAGAAAAGGCAAAAGATCTAGCAGAGCTTCTAGGGCGAGAAATGGTGGCCAAGGCGTTTTTTGGCTTGAGGAGGAATACGAATGAAGGAGAAATGGATGCGAATGAGCAGTGCCCTTTCGCGTTGCCTTTTATGGGGAACCCACATGGGGGCAGGTGAGGGAGTCCTAGATCAAGGGGTCCTCGAGTGTCCGGGCTATGGGCCGGACTGGTGGGCCATGAAGATACAAGGCCGGAGGCCTTCCACCGTGTCCGGATGGGACTCTCCTTTGCATGGATGGCAAGCATGATGTCCGGATGTGTAGTTTCCGTTTACTGTAAACCGACTCTGTGCAACCCTAGGCTCCTATAAACCGGATGTCTATATAAACCGAAGGGTTTGGTCAGTAGAGGCTATCAGAATTTGTATAGGCTAGATAGTTAGGGTTTAGCTATGCCGATCTCGAGGTAGATCAACTCTTGTAACCTCTATGCTCATAAAGGTCAATCAAGCAGGATATAGAGTATTACCTCCATTAAGAGGGCCCGAACCTGGGTAAACATCGTGTCCCCTTGTCTCCTGTTACCTTCGATCCTCAGACGCACAGTTCAGGACCCCTTACCCGAGATCGGCCGGTTTTGACACTAACATTTGTGCTTTCATTGAGAGTTCCACTGTGCCGTCAATGTAAGGCTCGTTGGCTCGTTCGATCATCAACAGCGATGCTGTTTCTGGGAAACTTTTCGCCCCGATCAAAATTTTGTGTTCGACGGCTTCGCACTGCGTGCCAATTCAATTGGCCACCTCGAACAGATCGACAGCTACGCCCCTGGTCACCAGATCAGTTTTGGGAACCTGAATTATGTCGCTGATATCCGAGGAGACTTGATCTTCAAAGGGTTTGCAGCCTCGACCACCGCTCTGGCCTAAGATCTAGAGCAAACTGCCGGGTCTAAAGAGGGGAGTTTGGAGCCCACCGGACTCTTTGCTATTATGAAGCTCACTACTAGAGATCCGGGGGTGATTGTGTCTTCGGCAAGCCCGGAGTCAGACTGGGTTCCCCTATCATTGGAAGGCCGGACTCGCCCCCCAACTCTAGCTCCAAACTCTCAAAGTTCAAGCCAAATAAGCATGGCTAGGAGGCTTTTAGCCTGCCTAGCTCCACGGACTCTCGTTTCCCCGTTAAAACCTTGCTCTTAAACGAGGCTCTGGAGTTAATGTGATCCCTCGCCATTACATAGGAATCACCTCCGAACTACGCCCAGCCCGGATTAGGGGCTGAGAGCGGGGAATTTTACGCCCCACCCACCACCCACTTCATAGCCACTATCGAAGACCTAACCGACATGCTAGGTTACGCCTCCGGAGACATCGACGGCATGGACGACGATGCCGGACACAAACAAAGCCAAGACCCGCCGTTTACCGGACGTTGGACGGCCACATCCACATACGACGTGTACATGGTGGATAGACCCAAAGAAAATGATGACGAAGGCAGGAAAGATCACAAGCCTGCTGAGGCGCCACTGAAATGTCGACGCCAGTGACACCGCTCAAAATCGCATCCTGAAAAGGACAGCAATACTGGCACTGGAGACAATAATACTCCGGAGAACGCCGAAGACCCCGAAGCCCCTGTCGAGCCCACATCCGAACATGATAATTGGGAGGAGGGCAAAGTTAACCCCGACAATTTGATTGGGAACGAGGACTCAGAGGATAGTAATTATCTACCGATCTCCAAGGATGAAGTGAGCCTCGGCGACAAAGACTTCATCGTGCTAGAGGAACCCCTCGAGTAGGAGCACTTTAAGCGCCAGCTAATCACCACTGCGAGAAACCTAAAAAAGAAGCAGCAATAGCTCCAAGCCGAACAAGATACACTCAACGACAGATGGACCCAGGTCCTAGCTGCCAAAGAATATGGCCTCCAACGCCCAACAAAGAGTTATCCGAAGCGTCGGCTACTACCACAATTTGACGATGAGGCCCTCGAGCCAATACCGTTAAGACATGGCCGCACTAATGGACCAGACTGGCCACCATGTGGGCGAGATAAAGTGGCCACTTACGCTGAACATCAATCCGCACCACCTCGCTGTCGAGGCAGAGAGACATCAGCTCCAGGATACACCTACGACCTACGACAGGACCTGGACAATAGAGCAGGCCAAGCCAGATCAATCTATCGATCAAAGAGGCGTGCCCCAACGCGAGAAGACGGCCATTAGGCTTGGCGTGATAGGCACAACCTCACCTGGGCCGAAAACCGCACACGAACGTCATCCGAACTCCGTCGCGACGTCGCGCGGTACAAAGGCGCCGCACACCCCTTATGCTTCACCGATGAGGTAATGCAGCACTAGTTCCCAGAGGGGTTTAAAACCATAAATATCGAATCATACGACAGCACAACGGATCCCACAGTATGGATTGAAGATTTCCTTCTTCATATCCACATAGCTCACGGTGACGATCTCCATGCCAACAAATATCTGCCCTTAAAACTGAAAGGACCAGTGCGACACTAGTTAAAAAGCCCCTCAGAGAACTCCATTGGTAGCTGGGAAGATTTGGAAGACGCCTTTAGAGAAAACTTCCAAGGTACCTATGTCCGGCCTCCAGACGCTGATGACCTTAGTCATATAGTACAGCAACCCGGTGAGTCGGCCCGAGAACTCTGGACAATGTTCTTAATTAAAAAGAACCAAATTGTCGATTGTTCGGACGCTGAAGCCCTTGTGGCCTTTAAACACAGCATCTGTGACGAATGGCTTGCCTGACAACTCAGTCCAGAAAAACTAAAGTTGATGGCAGCTCTCACCGCACTAATGACCCGCTTTTGCGTGGGAGAAGACATCTGGTTAGCTCGTAGAAGCAACATTACTAGCAACCCTGGCACCTCCAAAGCCGGAGATGGCAACGGTAGGCCATGACGTAACAAACACAAGCATCAAAGCAACAATGAGGATACCGAAGACACGACGATCAATGCCGTATTCAGTGGCTCTAAAACCGGCCAGCGGAAGAAGCCATTCAAAGGAAACAAAGATGGTCCATCCAGTTTGGACAAAATACTCGATCGGCCTTGCCAGATTCATGGCAACCCTGACAAGCCTACCAGTCATTCCAACAGAAATCGCTGGGTCTTCAAACCGGCCGATAAGTTAAATACCGAACATAACGGGAAGGAGCCGCCTGGCGAGGATGACGATGAGCCTCGCCCACCAAACATAGGGGGGCATAAGAAATCCCCCCCCCCCCGAGGTAAAAACAGTGAATATGATCTACGCCACTCATATCCCTAAGAGGGAGCGCAAGCGCGCACTAAGGGACGTCTACACCGTAGAGCCAGTCACCCCAAAATTCAATCCATGGTCGGCTTATCAGATCACTTTAGATCGCAGGGACCATCCGACCAGTATCCGTCATGGAGGTTCAGCAGCATTGGTCCTTGATCCAATTATCGATGGATTTCGTCTCACGCGAATCCTCATGGACGGCGGCAACAGTCTTACGCTGCTTTATCAGGACACTGTCCATAAAATGGGTATCAATCCATTAAGGATCAAGCCTACTAAAACTACCTTTAAAGGAGGAATACCCGGTGTGGAGGCCTGCTGCACAGGGTCAATAATGCCGGATGTAGTCGTTGGCTCACCGAATAATTTCCGAAGCGAAGGTTTGATCTTCGACATCGTCCCCTTCCGCAGTGGTTATCATGCACGCTTGAACGAACCGCTTTCGCTTGTTTCAATGCAGTCCCGTACTATGCTTATCTAAAGCTCAAGATGCCCGGGCCACGCGGTGTTATAACAATCAATGGAAATATGGAGCGCTCCCTCCATACTGAGGAGCATACCACAACCCTCGTAGCTGAGGTACAGGGTGGCCTTATCAAGTTGAATACTTCATCGGCCATCAAGCCCCTAGACACTATCAAATGAGTCCGGTCTACCCTGCAGAAACACAAATCGGTTCATCCAGAGCTCGACTAGCAATTCGGCCTCTATCAAAACCACCACCTAGTCGTGGCATGTGTACCACACTTGCATAACTACAAACTAAAAATTCCATGGGCAAGGACTGAGGGACACTAAGTACAAGGTCCACAATACGGCTCGACCCTATTTGGACCTTATTCTTCTTCTTCTCCCTTTTTATCTTTTCTCTCTTATTTCAGGTTCTTTAAAACCTAGATCAATTTTCGGTGGTACAAGGGCCCTTTCCTAGGCCCCTTATATATATACGATCGTTGATCCTCTCAAAGGATCCTTCACCAAGGTGCAATGCGACGCAGACGTGCGGCGGGGTGTACAAAGGATCTTCAAGACCACCTTTTTTAGGACCTGTATACAACTTTCCCTTGCTCACAAGTTCTTGGCATGTAAAATAGCCTTGATGCTTATGACCTTTTCTGGAAGAGCATGTTTTGACGTATCAATAAGACTATAGTTGAAACAGTTTTGTCCAACCCTATTCGGTATTGGCTTATTTCATAATATGTATCCCCTCTTCACGTCAGATTGACATAATACACCTCGGCATAAATTGCCAGGGGCTCTATTTCGGCCACAAATATTTTTCAAAAACAAAAAAAGTTCGAACACTTTTATAGTATACTTCGGCGTCCTGAATACTGCATTATATCCATCGGCTCCGAATCATGTGTTTGGTCAATAGTTGGGTTGCCCGGCTCCTGTGGTTACCACCTTACGTTCCGCTTGTTTGGCTTAGGTAGTAAAGGGAGAACTACTATGATTATGTTTCTGGTTTGTTCGTTCAAACACCTCAGTAAAGAAAGCCGAAAACTGACTGTCATGATAGCGAGAGCTAGTCAGCGGTTCATCGACTTACTAAATCTTTTGCGATTTTCTTTCCATACTGTACGAAGGACTGGCCTCCACCTGGTCACGCGCCTAAGGCATCCAAGCTCGGATAGCCGCACATGCACCAGGGGCTAGCTTATAGTCCCATTGTCAAACCCCTCTGGCTAAGTGATAGTGATAAAGACGCGTAGTTTGATTGCCTGGTTCGCTGCACAGACACCTCCTTTACGGACAAAGATGTTGGGTCAAGTGTGGTCATGTGCTATTCCGAACACCCCGGTAGTATCTACGTGGGGGGTTGAAGCCGACGACTGGCAAACTTTCAGAAATAAAAATGGCCACACAGGAGGAAAATAATTTCAGATAAAGGCACAAATATATTACAAAAGCCTTGGTTCATAAAATAAAGTCTGGGCAGCCCGGATACATCCATTCAAACGTGAAATCTTCCAAGCATTGACCCTCTATTAAACGGGCACCCTCTAGGATGTGTTCGAAATATTGCTCCGGCTTGCGGTGGTCCTTGCCATCGGGTGGGCCCTCTACTGCCACGACGGTGGCCTTCGTCTTCGCCCAGTGCATCTTGACACGGGCAAAGGCTATCCGACCACCCTCTATGCACGCTGAGCGCTTCATAGCTTCAACTCAGGGCAGGGCGTCGCCGAGTCGCTTGACCCGGCCAAAGTAGCTGCTAGGAATGGGTCTGGCTAGCCACAACTGGACTATGATGTCCTTCATGGCCAAACCGGACATCCTATGTAGCTCCGCCAACTGCATCATCTGGTTGTTTAGCAACGCTAGGCTTTTTGGGACCAGGTCATGTGACCAGAAGAGCCTCTCCATGGTGTTTTCCTCCTGAGCCCGGAAGAATTGTGCGGCGTTGGCCGCACACCTTGGACGATCCGCAAAGTCGTCTGGAGAACTCCATGGTCGATTAAGCAAGGCATATCTCCGACCGCCAAATATACTCTATAAAAGAAAGGGCTTACCGGCCGCTATCTGTTCGGCCTGCTTGATTTCCTCACGAGCCACTCGGGACTCCGTCCGTGCCTCCTTGGCCTCTTGAAGAGCATTGGTGAGATTGACCGCTTGGGTTTTATTCTTTTCCTCCAAGGCCTCGCACTTGCTAGTGGCATCCTTGAGCTCCTGCTCCACTTCGGTCACCCACTCCTCATAATTGTGGAGGGTGACCTGCTCGGCCTTTAAATCCGCAACCACTTTGTAAGCGGCCGCTTGGCTCACTCGTGCCTGCTCCTTGGCTTGGGTGAGGGTGCTCTTCAGGGTCTCGATCTCAGCCGCACTACCTGAAAATATGATCAGGGAAGCACAGGAGATTAGAGTCCACATTGGCATATTACTTCAGGTGTGTAAACAATTTTTTCAAACATACCTTGCGCCTCATCAAACTACTTGTTGATGCGGACGAGATCCTCATTGGCCAACTCCAGCTTCCGCTTGAGTTCGGATACTTCGGTGACCTGGGCGGTCGCCGCTAACAGTGAAGCATGTTTATCAAAATAGACAAGTATGTTATCTCCTGCGAGTATTACTTGATCCTCTGTTCGGCCTTTTTTTCAAAAGCCGAATAGTGTCTCAGGGGCTACTATCTATACACAGGCATATTTTTTGCATACGCAAAGTGGCTAAGAGTATTACATCGCATACCTCAAAGCCTATTAATAGGCTGGTGAAGGCTTTGTTCAACCCACTTTTGGCGGACTGAACATTCTCCCATCGGATGAGAAGGATGCAATTGTGTGCTTGGACAAGATGTACCGGGATAAAGTCGCAGCAGAGGCTACACCAGCAACAGCTCCCGCCAAGGAAAGCAAAGGAAAGAAAAGGGATTGTAGGACTTCTGGCAAGGAGTCCGGGAAGCATGCCCCCTTCGTGTGCACGGGACCCATTGGCGACGTGCCGAACTGTTCCAACAGCAAGAGATCCAAGGTTGCCGCACCGCAAGTAGAGAAGGTCCCGGCAGGGCTGGCTGGCGTTGATGGTACTTTCACAGTCAGCGCCACCCTTGATGAAAAATAGGAAAGCGCGCTCATTGCCTTCCTGTGGGCGAATATCAATGTGTTTTCTTGGCAACCATCTGATATCCCCGGTGTTCCCAGGGAGGTAATCGAGCACCACCTTGCTGTCTGCCCACACGCCCGACCTGTCAAGCGGAAAGTCCAGAAGCAGGGCTTGGAAATGCAGCAGTTCATTGCCGAGGAAATTAAGAAACTAGAGGAGCTGGTTTGGTCAGAGGAGTACTACATCCTACATGGTTAGCAAATCCAGTGGTAGTACGGAAGGCTAATGGGAAATGGAGGCTTTGCATTGATTTCATAGACCTCAACAAGGCTTGCCCGAAGGACCCATTTCCCTTGCCGCGCATCAACCAGATTGTGGATTCCACTTCAGGGTGTGATTTTCTCTCCTTTCTTGACGCGTATTCCGGATATCACCAAATCTTCATGTCCAAAGAAGATGAAGAGAAGACATCGTTCATCTCTACATGCGGTACGCACTACTTTGTCTGCATGGCATTCGGACTAAAGAGTGTTGGTTCCACTTTTGCAAGGGCAGTTCAAATTGGATTTGAGCCACAGTTACACAGAAACATAGAAGCTTATATGGATGATACCGTGGTCAAAACCAAGGATAAGACCACTCATATCCAGGATTTGGAGGAGACATTTGCTAATATGCGCAAGATTGAAGCTTAATCCGGAGAAGTGTGTGTTTGGAGTCCCCTCATGCAAGCTTCTTGGTTTCTTCATGTCCCATCTGGGGATCGAAGCTAACCCCGACAAGATCAAAGCCATCAAGCAGATCCAAGCACCAAGGATAGTGAAGGATGTGAGGTGCTTGACAGGATGCATTGCCGCGCTAAGTAGATTCATTTCCATGTCTGGCAAGCGTGCCCTGTCGTTCTTCAAAATTTTGAAGAAGGCAGGGCCTATGAAGTGGACCCCAAAAGCAGATGCAGCTCTGCAGGAATTGAAGGCCTACCTATCGTCTGTGCCTACCTTGGTTGAACCAAAACCCCAAGAGCCATTGTTTCCATACTTGACGGCAACCAACCAAGTGGTCGGTGCGGCCTTGGTAGCACAGCGAGAAGTGGAGGAGGCAAAAAGTGGGCAGATAATGGCAGAGTCAGAAAAGGATCAGAACAACAATGATCTCGGCAACCGAGAGCAACCCAAGGACGCGGCAAGGAAGAAAGTGGTGTAGTGCCCAGTGTACTTCGTCCACTCCTTGTTACAAGGGGCTTGATGGAGGTACTCTGGCATGCAAAAGTTGATCTTTGGTCTCATTATGGCCTCAAGAATACTGCGCCACTACTTCCAAGCCCATGAGATTTGTCACTCATTTTCCGTTGCAAAGGATACTCCGAAACCCTGAGGCTACCAGCAGAATAGTGGAGTGGGTTTTGGAGTTATCCAGCTTTGGTTTGAAGTTTGAGATCACATCAACTATTCAGAGCAGGGAGCTGGCAGAGCTTATTGTAGAATGGACGCTAACCCCTGATGAGGAAGTGACAGAGAAAGCTATCCCCAGCAAGGAATCACCCCAATAATGGATTATGTATTTTGATAGTGCTTTTTCCCTACAAGGTGCAGGGACTGGCGTGCTTCTCGTTGCACCCTCCGGGGAGCACTTGAAGTGCGTCATCCAAATGCACTTTGCCCGGGAAGAAGCCACCAACAATATAGATGAATATGAAGGGCTCCTTGTCGGGCTCAGAATTGCAGCAGAATTGGGAATCAAGAAGCTGATCATATGAGGAGATTCACAGCTTGTGGTGAGACAAGTCAACAAGGATTATCAAATCCCAATGATGGAAGCATACGTCGAGGAAGTGAGGAGATTGGAGGATCACTTCGATGGGTTGCAAACAGAGCACGTACCCCGTGTGGAAAACAGCGTAGTAGATCACCTGTCAAAGTGTGTTGCACAAAAGCTTCCTGTGGAACCAGGAACTTTTGTTCTCAATGTCTTTGAGCCCTCCGTATCACCAACCACAATGGCCCAGAAAAGGAGAAAGTTGGACTACGGTAAGCCTCTCCCGGTCGAGTCGTTCGCTCCCAGCAGAGACCCTGCCGGAAACAAATCCTCACAGCCTGCCGGAACACCTCCTCTAGCCGGGACCATGGACACCACGAATGAGGCTGGTGCTCCCACAGCAGAGGAGGTGCCGCTAGTCCTTGTTGCCGAGCCCCAGGATCCAACTTGGGCAAGACACATCGTCCGCTTCCTCCAAACCGAAGAACTTCTCGGCAACCAAGATGAAGCTGAGAAAGTAGCCCGGAGGGCCAGTATGTATCAGTTTGGCGATGACACTCTATATAGAAGGAGGCCCAACGGTGTGAAATGGAAGTGTGTCTGCCACTTGGATGGAAAGGAACTGCTGGCAGAGATTGAGAGAGGAATGTGCGGCTCACACATTGGATCAAGGCATTAGCTGGGAAAGCATTCCGACATGGATTTTATTGGCCCACAGCCCTCCAAGATGTGGTCGAGCTTGTCACGACATGTGAATCCTGCTAGTTCCATTCCAAGAGAACACACCTGCTTGCCCAAGCCCTTCAGACAATACCTTTATCATGGCCATTTTCGGTCTAGGGGCTCGATATCCCATGCCCCTTCCCCCTAGCAATCGGGGGCTTTGAATTCTTATTCGTCGCCATCGACAAGTTTACAAAGTGGCCGAAAGTGACTGCCATGAGAAAGGTGACTGATCAGTCAGCTATCAAGTTCTTGAAAGAATTGTTGTGTCGTTTTGGAGTTCTGGCAAGGATCATCACCGACAACGGCACCCAATTCACGAGTCACGCCTTCATGCAATATATTAGTACCCTCGGATGCAAGGTATCATTCGCCTCTGTGGCACACCCCCGTAGCAATGGACAAGCTGAGAGCGCAAACACTGAAGTGCTACGTGGACTCAAGACAAGAACTTTCAATACACTGCAGAAACACAGCAGGCGGTGGATCGAGAAGCTGCCGGTAGTTCTCTGGTCCCTCAGAACGACACCTAATAGAGCTACAGGGTGGACTACCTTCTCCCTGGTCAACGAGACAGGGGGGTCCCATCGAGTGCTTGCCTATGATGAAGTAGCGCAAGATCAGCACCGGCGTGATGACGCTGTGCTACTCAAGGAGAACCGTCTCCAAGATGCTACGCGTGCTGGACGCTACCAGCAAGCTCTGTACCCCTATCACAGCTGCAGGGTTCATGCCCGGTGTTTTGAGGAAGGTGACCTTGTCCTTTGGCGCGTTCAGTTCGCCAAGGGTACAAACAAGCTGTCATCAAAGTGGGAAGGCCCTTATCGGGTGGTACGAGTCACGAGACCTGGCGCGGTCCGTCTGGAAACCAGAGATGGCACTCAGTTGCAAAACTCATGGAATATTGAGCATCTCCGCAAGTACTACCCATTAGTCGCGTGGCTGCCGGGCACTGCCTGGTAGCCACCCTTTTGTATAAGCTGCAAGTAACCCCTTGTACAAAGCCGGGGCGATGACCCCATGCAAGAGAAAATAAAGAAGCGCTGTAAGGGGCCCCCAACTAAGATTGCAGGCATGCAAGAGCACAACAAGATCACTGCCTAAGCATTTCATGAGCATTTGCACATGCATATAGATAGGATCGCATCCTGCATTCATTCTCATCTACATGAAGTTGTAGGTTCCTGCCGTGAACTTGGCTTCGACAAGGGATGAGAAGATTGCACGACATAGCGATGCTTGGCAAGCCAAACAACTAAGTTGTACCTCTTGTCCATTAGTGTTCTGTAAAGCTATAACTTCGCATGAGAAAACCTTGTCTCTCTTTTGAAACTTAGGTGCTCCCATCCATGACTCGAACATTGCTTCAGTCAGGATGGTGGCAGTAGCCTTTGGTAAAAAGGAGCTAGCGGGGGGCTGGCCTCTTTGTCTGTCCCCCGGCAGATGTAGCTCCCCAGCAGACAAAGAGGGTGTCGGCAGGATATCCTGATGGGGAAAACTCATTTATTTTCATTAAAGAGGCACCCCACATCTGCATGGACATACACATGCACTGGTTCCCGGCAAGGTTCATCTTTTTCATTTATATGCTAATACAAGTACAAGCATTACAGAACACAAAGATGGACTCGAGAGATTAAATTCTTTGAATTAAAATTTGGCAAGTGCCGCCTAGTTTAAGATTGAAAAAAGATAAGTGCTCCGTAATGCCCTTTCTTGTCCCTCTCCTCCTAGGCACGGCCGTCGAAGGCAAGGAGGGCAAAAGGAGCACCTGGGCAAGAACCCAGCCCGATCCCGACGGGCTCCAGGAGAGGTAGCCCGGTGGGAATGGGAGCGTGAGGGAACGCCTCGATAGGGAGCACGGTGGAAGGCGGCCCCGTCAACCACCGTGACCAGGGCCAACAGGACTCGGTAGGGCTAACAGAGCTGCAGCCCGAGAGGTAGCCTGCCAGGGTCCAGCTGGAAGGCTGCTAGAGGAGCCTGGTAGCAAATCACGTTGCCAGGGAGGAGACACAGATGCAAATGATGGCTCTGCCGCCTGATGAAGATGGTGCGGGTGACGATCAGCCGGAGTCAGAGTCGTCGCTCCCCCACCCGCTGACGTCATCATTGTCGTCACTGTCCTCCTTGTTGCTTTCGCTCGAGGAGGAGCTTTCATCGTCAGTCAAGCTCTCCGCGCACCACCCTAAGCGACCTCCCGAGCGCCCGAAGATCTTGACGGAGAGCAGGCCGCTGTCCATTAATTTGAACTGGAGAACGTGCCCCTCCGATAACCCATGGGCACGAGCAGAAGTCTTCTAGCCACTGCGAAGATACATCACGTGAGGTGCAGGGAATTGACATCAACCCACATGCCGCCATTTCCACAACCCCTCATGTGCAGCCTCAAAGTGCGCGCTCGGTCGAGCTCCATCACCCGCGCAAAGGGAGTTGAAAGGCGAAGATGACCACACAAAGGCTTATATAGCCTGATGATGAACTCTCGAGGTTGGTCCCCGACATGGCCTTCCATCGGAGGGGGAGCCGCCAGTGGGGGCGCAACCTAGGCGCCACCCCGCCCTACTCCTCCTCGAGCACCGCAGTGGCCTCGTCCTCGCCCCCTCCTCCCTCCTCTCGCGACAGGTCCGTCACCTCAGGCTCCGGAGGAGGAGAGATGCGCTGCCGAGTGGAAGCCCTTGTTGCCGCCGCCGGAACACCACCACGCCCTCGTCCTCTTAGCATAGCTAGGAGAGAATGATTGTGGAGGAGGAAGAGAAGTGTGTGCAGAAAGGTACTAACTTTGTCTCTTTTTATAGAAGGGACGGGGCAGGGGGCTGGTCCCTCGCGCAGGAGATGGCCACCCCGCTCCTCCAATGCGGCCTCTCTGCACCCTCAGCAGCTTTGGGAATCAAGGCCGACCCTCTACTCCAACCATCAACGCTGAATTTTCAGCCATGGCACTCCTCCCCGTACCCTTCATGTCCACCACCTACCATGCCCAATGCATGCGGAGCACATGGCAGGTGCATACGAAACATGGGAAAAGTGGGATGGCGGTTTCTGCCCCATGATAAAGGGGCGAGGTGAGTCCACAAGCCACAGTTGGAGTTCCCCTGGGTCGTTACGCACGATGCGCAGGGAAACCGAAAACTGGCCCGAAATCAAGGCTAATGAAGCAGTAATAGAAACCTCACTACTAGGAAAAGGCCTACTAGTGGCGCACCTGTTTTGCCTACTAATGGCGCACTACAGGTGCGCCACTAGTATCACGCCATTAGTATTTTTTACTAATGGCGCACCACATAGAAGTGCGCCATTAGTAACAATTTTTTTTCAATTTTTTTAATTTTTTTTCTTTTTTTTCTTAATCTCGGGTCACTATGGCTTAATCTCGAGTCAATATGCTTAATCTCAAGTCAAATCGCACTCTGTGGTCAAACTTTCTAGAAGGTCACCCATGCTCACACTACTCCAGCCCGAGCACGCTTAACTTCACAGTTCTATCCAACCCCAGCACCAGCTCACTTCACAGGCACTTGTTGATATATCTATCATATCAATCCTACTAAACCATGTTGATGTCTACGACTTTGTTCATGTTCATGAGAATGATGAAATTTTGAAAAAATATTTCAAACTTCCCGGTCATATTACATATCATATTTTGAAAAAAAAATCCAATTTTTTTTTGAAACCAATTTTTTCTGTTACTAGTGGCGCACCTAGCAAATGGTGCGCCACTAGTAAGTTTCATTTTTTTTCATTTTCCCCCTCTAGATTTTAAAAGCCCCGTATCTTTCGTTCTATTAGATTTTTGGGGATTTTGAAGATGTTGAACTAGGTTCCCCCGGTTCAATTTAGATGTAACTTTTCGAGTAGATGATTTTTCATATAAAAAACTTTTTAATACGAGTTCGTATGCAAAAGTTATGCCCATTTTACTAAATTCCAGAGAAATTTTGCAAATAAAGTCGAAATTCATATTTTTAAATTTTCCCAACAACTAGACCACATAACACATGGGAAACTTATTTTTTTATTTTTTTGACATTTCCGTCATTTTCTTTTATTTTTTTAAACTGAAAAGGCGCTCCACCGGGGAGGGGTGCATTTAGCACCAGGGTTACTAATGGCGCACCACACATCAGGTGCGCCATTAGTAACCCTGGTGCTAAATATATTACTAAAGGCACACCTGGTGTGTGGTGCGCCATTAGTAGTTTTGAAAAAAAAATCTTAGTAATGGCGCACCAGTGGACGGTGCGCCATTACTAGTTAAAACTAATAATGGACCACCATCCACTAGTGCGCCATTACTAACAATTTTTTTTATTTTTTTTTCAAAACTACTAATGGCGCACGGTGGGTGTGGTGCGCCATTACTATGTCAACTAGTAATGGCGCACGGTGGGTGTGGTGCGCCATTACTATGTCAACTAGTAATGGCGCACTATCCCACTGGTGCGCCATTACTAACAATTTTTTTATTTTATTTTTCAAAACTACTTATGGCGCACGGTGGGTGTGGTGCGCCATTACTATGTCAACTAGTAATGGCGCACTATTCCATGGTGCGCCATTACTAACATTTTTTTTATTTTTTTCTCAAAACTACTAATGGCGCACCACACACCAGGTGCGCCATTAGTAATATATCATCTATAACCCTTTTCCTAGTAGTGCCTCAAGGGGGCCAACCCCTTTCAGCAACCTTGCCTGTGCACTTATTAGGCACTACCCCGACGACGCTCAACAGCTCGTTCGGGGCAGGCCCGGGGGCTTCTATCGGTGCAACAAACCCAGGGTCCGTTGCCCAGACTGTGTATCGGCACAAGAACAAGATTGAAGCACCAACTTAAGTTAGAGATCGAGGGACCAAGATATTTGAAGAACCAACATGCAGTCCAGAGGGACCAAGATCAAGCCAGAGGAGCAATATATCGGCAAGAGAAGGGCCTCCCTTGCCGGGCAGGCGAGACGGGCAAGGGGCGAGGCCACCACCAGAAGCAGGCAACCTAGGCACCCCAGCAAGGTCTGCCGGGGCTCGCGGGGGCAAAACCACCCCACCAACCACTCAAGCACGACCCACGTCATTAATCAGTGTGGTGTCAAGCCGCCTGGTGATTAAGTGGCAGCCATTCGCCACATGGCAACCATTTCGTATAGAAGAAACCCACAGATGACACCCGTCCTGCGATGTGTCAAGAGAACAGGCGCGTAGCTGGCCAGATAGCCTGGCATGCTTTGCTGGGCAACCAGTGATGTGACACTAAGCGGTGCATTTATAGCACCTTGTTAGCCCACAGAGTTGGGTATGGTAGCACGGTTCGCTATCATATCAATGGATAATGACTACTTTGCCATTGTGGTGACCCCTTGATCTATAAAAGGAGGCACATGGCACTCGTAGGAAGGGTTAACGAACACACACCCCCATACACGTGTAGCCGCTGCTGCCCTACGGCAACCCCTGTCGGGCAAGTGTATTGCGCTCCAGCATCCCCATTCCACCATCAGTCCACTAAAGGAGGAGTAGGGTCTTACACCTCGCGGCGGCCCGAACCAGGGTAAATTGCTTGTGTGCTCTCTACCATGCGCTGGTCTGCTCTTTGCACGACGCGACGTCCCCCTGCCGAACCAGCAAGGGGCCTGCTGGTCCCATAGGTGGTCGTGGATATCCCGAGACACGGAGTAGGCCTCGGCTTCGTCCGAGGAGTCGGTGAGTATGATGCGGTTCTGGTGGATCAGGTTAAGGTTGCACCGTGGGGATGGAGCAGCCGCGATAAACGAGGCGATCATCGGAGCAGCTCCTTGGAGGTGGAGGACGGGGCGGGTGAACCGGTGGGACAACGAGATCGATGACGGATCCTCATCCTGGGAGGTGGATGAGGGACGTCGAGATGTTGCGGTGGATGAGGTCGTCGGGGAAGAGGCTCCGACTGGGCAGTGGTCAGGTGGCGGACGAAGGAAGGTGCGGTTTCACGGCTGGAGCAGAGAGGTTTTGGCGGCCTAGGATTTTGAATGGCGAAAAGGAGGCAATGGGAGGGGGAACCATGACTTGGGGACGCGCTTGTCCAAAATGTAGGGTGTCTTACAAAAGTACCCCTCTGATTTGAACTAGCAGCCCTTTCAGCTCAGGGTTAGAAGGGGGATTTCGCGTGTCGGGATTTGGCAGCTGGAGGGAGTTTTTGCGCACGTTGTAATTTCGAGATAGCAAGGCGCGGGTTGTGAAGGCGCGGGTTTTGGGAGCACGATATCTGAATTTTCGAGATATAACAAGGCGTGGGTTGAATTTTAGGGACAAGCTAACGTGTAATATTGTACATGTACGTACCAAATCAATTCGCACTTCCCTCAACGAAAAAATGAAAAAAAATTAAAACTATTCACACCACACAAAGAGAGAGTCTTGTCCCCTTTTACTATACAAATGCTATTCAAAGCTATGAATCCATGTTATGTCCAATTAATTTTTTCGCTGGTTGTATAATGCATGTAACCTACTCATACAACCGTTTTAGTGCATTCCAAATGTCTATACTACCGCTGCAATTCGAACTAAATTTGAATTCGTTTCTCTATTTGAATAAGAATCTACAATCATGATTGTTGCCAACTTAAACCATCATCCGTGTATTACCTTACCAACACACCGCATGATTACTATAGAGATAGATATGAACTATGTGTACTATATGAACTCGAATTCAATTTTTTGAATACACTTGATTTTGATTCCAAATAATAATACATTTGATGTACTAACTAGATATTCATAATCTAAACCATGTTCCATACATACACCGTGTTTTATCACACAAAGTATATTGCCCCGCCCCCTACATTAGGACAAGTATTTAGCCCTGAGCTGCAAAAGCCACACATTATCCCAAACTATAATAAATGTTATATATATTATATGTAGGACTAGCAAGATTCCCCTGCGTTGCACGGAACATCAAGATGCATTTGTATGAGTAGTTTATCTTGTGGGAGAAAAGGATGAACGGGGGAAGGCCTTATTTGCAAATTTGGAGAGGGTTGTAGGTATCTTTTTTTCAAAATTGCCATAGTTTCCTTCCTATCCGTCAGATATAAATCGGATGACCTATATTGCAGGATGGCATGCACACCGTCATCGCCAACTCTGTTTCTATATATATATATAATAACAAAATATATTATATGTAGTATAACATGTTCATAACCACACCATGCGTATCACCGTTATATATATTCACGCATGCGTCGGTTTAACACACTATGATAAATTCTTCAAATATCCAAATTCACTTTCTATAATGAATTATGATCTCTATTCATCTTTTACACACACACAATCCTCTTATCTTTGTACCTAGCACTAACTTCCTCTTGTGCATGCACACGCCCGCCTCCCTCTCACCCTCCCTCATCATTCTCTAGCTCCATCATGCAAATTTGCCTTTTCACTTTGGGTCGTTCACCCATGGTGTGTGTAGGCCCCCCAGATCCTTCTTTACGGCACACACCGATCGATATGCCTCTCTAGCCAGGTGTGCCTACCACAAACACAAGCTTTCCCTCTTTTGTTCTCACTGTCCATGCCTCACTCCCGCCCCTCTTTTCATCGATCTCGTACATGCACACTCCTTCCCCCTTGATATAGTATGCCTCTCGCACCACCTCCTAGCTGCATCCCACTCTCTCTTTCCTTCTATCTGGGCCTTATTTGCTTCTAACACAAGCATACATGTATACCGATCGATCTCCCTACATATACCTAGGTCGACTTTAACTATTTTTCCCACGTATCGATCGACGTACCTCACAAGTTATGTCTCTCCTTTCTTCGAAAAAGGATGATTGATCTTCCTATGTAGTTATGTCTGCATACCATAGCCATATCGTCCCCCCTCATCATTCGTGCATGCCTCCTGACCCATCTCTCAGACACACGTGCACAGACAGGTAGGCAACCCTCTCTTATTGATATTGCAGTTGTGCCCTCCGTTTGTCTAGCCAGCCTCTCCCACCATTCGTGAGAAGCAACTCCACCACCAGCACCTCCGACACTCTAGCTCTGTCTCTGTCCCAACCTTATTCGTCTCCAACACATATTCATGGATGCTGATTGATCTCCCTCAATACATAAGGTAGGTATCTCTCCCCCTCCACACATATACCAACCATTGCAACTGTATAGTTAGGTCTCTCACCCCCACCCCCACCCCTAGACACACCTATAGTCGAGCGTTGTAGGTAGGTATCCATGCCACAGAGACAAACTGCAGCTGTCCCCTCTCACGCTCCAGTAGGCCAGCCACCCTACATCTTTGATGTGGGCACACAGAAATTCGGTCCCACTCTTTATCGATTGCGCTCACACACACACAAACACATCATCCCTCTCTTCGATTCTATGGATACCTCACGCTGATTATTCCTCCACTCTCTTCTCATGGATCGCCCCCTCTCTATATCTGATATATCCAGTCCTCTGTTTCACACACATTGCATATGTTACATTTTTTGATTGAAATATCATTGACACATATTCCCTATCTATCTTCCCACGTTGCTGCATGTGGAATACACTTGTATGTCTCTATGTGTGTATCTCTCTCATACACACCCACGTTGGTTGTGTATGTACACGAAGAGAATAGGTGTAATACTAACGCTTCGTGCCCAGCCACACTCACGCGGGTACACGGTGGAGCTCATTTCTGTATGAAATGGCAGCCCACGTGCTAATTTGAGCGCTTGTAGCATTTGTTTACCTACGGAGGTCGTATACCACGTGTGCATGAAACAAAGGTTGACTTGATGTGTTGGCGCGTTATTTTTAATTAAAGTTATATCACTCAATGGAACGTATACAGAATATAAAATGATTTTTATGGAGAAAAAGGTAGTCCTCTCCACTATATACAATGGAGCCTGCCTGCCGGGGTTTGTCTCTCTTCAGAGTATCTCACAAAAGGTGGTCGTGGTCTCTCTCTCTCTCACCATTGGTCACTGATCTGGTCGCGTCCCATCTGCGGGTTGAAAGGGAGGATGTGCATTGTTTCTCCGTTCGATGGCGCCAAGGCAGCACATCCCGATCAGCGGTACCCGATGTTCTCTCTGACCAAGCTCCGACGCGGTAGGGCCTACGCCACTTTCTCGCTGCCGCAGTATGGGAAGATCCTGCTCGCCGCCACTCTCCTAGTTACTTCCCGACGACCCCCATGTATCCCCTCTGGCCTTGCTCCACTACCATCTTCCCACATCGCTGCATGTGGACAAGGATCATGCTTCTTTTTTGTCATCGTATGTGTCATCAACTGTTATTGGCCGGTAATTGTTTCCTTTCTACCTCTTTTTTTGCAAACAGGGCTATCCATTTCACCTCGGTGCTATTGTGACCTTTTGATTAACTGCACAATTCACTTTTTTCTTAAGAGTGTTTTGTGCAGTTGTACTAAAATGTCACACGGGTAACGTCTCTACATTTCAGTGCAACTACACAAAGGGAGATTGGTTTTGCTCTATCCTCCTCATCCAACCATGAGCCTAATCTTTTCCAACTATTTGCTTAATCTTCTCCAACTAGTTAGTCTTAAGAGAAACTGTAAAGGTGACCGGCTTCTAACTGTGTGTTTATTGTTTCATCAATAGTCATCTATTATTGTAATCACACTTAATATCTTTGGAACACGGACGCTCATCTTTATTTTAGTGGAACTGCACAAAATGATCGGAATGTTGCATGCTCCTGACATCTACTTTTTTCCCAACATGCCTTGTTGATTTAGACAGAGCTGGGGGAAGTTGCTGCCAATGAAAGCATGGATCAATTTTAATTAAACACCTTCTCACAACTTTGTGTTCAGTTGTAATGTAAATATTAGCTCTGATCTGCTAATCATTGAGATGCATTAGCAAGAAAGTTAGTTTTTTATTTTTTTTCTAAAAGAGCATGGATGGCAAGACACAAGAAAGAAAAGCTGAAAGTTCAGAGCATTGTACAATTTCATGTGGGCGTAAAATTATTTGTATAGTTCGTCAATTATGTAAACAAATGTTGGAAGCTTGATAGCATTGCCAGAAGCCTCTTCAGCATATGTCTCCATGTACCATGCACAAAATTATACTCCCTCTGTTCCTAAATATTTGTATTTTTAGAAATTTCAAATGGACATATTTTAGATTGTCGATTCACTCATTTTGCTTCGTATGTAGTCACTCGTTGAAATCTCTAGAAAGACAAATATTTATGAATAGAGGGAGTATTGCACAACCGCATGGAAGACTCAGCCCGGTTGTTGCGCCACACTAATAGTGAGTAATGAGCAGTCAAATCAAAAGCCCCTCAGCCCGGTTGTTGCACCGCACTAATACTGAGTAATGAGCAGTCAAATCATAAGCCCCACCTTTCCCATTGTAAGTTGCTCGGAAGAAGCAACCATCAATACGCTTTCTTTGACTCTGCTCATACTACTCCCTCTGTCACTGTTTATAGAGCGCGCTTCAACAATCTCTGGGACCAAGGAGACTAGCGATCAGCCTAAAAAATAGCATTGGTAGTTATAGCACGACATCTAATACATGAGGAAATAATACGTGCACACATGCGTGCAGTGCTTCCACCCCGGGTATACACATGCATGAACTTACTCCACTCTGCGTACACCTACATCACGAGAAAATTGTGGACTTGATTGCTGTTAGCACACCCTAATTAATTGAGCATTAAACCAAACGCATCTAAAATCTCTCTAGTGGTGGAAATGCATGGAGAGAAATGCATGAGAATGAAGTGCGCCATGTAAACTGTGACGGAGGGATGTGTAGTATGAAGGTGCAAAACCATGTACGCTTATGGCCAGTCGGTCAACGCACTTCCTCTTGGCATATCACTGAGATGTGGGACCAGAGTTTGAGCAAACCAATCTCATTTGACAGCAAAATGGCCAACCCGCCGTTCCTTGAGAGAGAAGAGGAGCAAGAACACATAGACGGGATCGCACAAAGGCCAAGATATATTGAAGCATGGTTGATCGATATCATCATTACATGTTCGATGTTCTTTAATAGTACTATTGGGCTGCCGTTTTTCGCACTTCTCCTGAATAAATGTGTACTTTATTGGAGATTAAAATAAAATAAGAGTACAGACGCTCCACCATGCGGTTCCTAGTACCTGTATACTAGTAGTAGTAGTAGGACTCGTACTACTCAACCTTGCGCTTGGCTCTTCGCCTCTTCATGAAGTCGAACAATGATGGTACTACAGTGTATGCCTCTGGCAATCTGACACCGAATGAATTGTTGCACGTCCACTGCCTAGGCGAGGATAGGTTGCATTAGTCAAAAGCTTCTAGTCATCCTACAAACCACCAGTCTTGAGGTAGAAGGAGAGGCCATAAGCGAGCTTCACCTTGTCCTACAAGCTTCTCCTTGTTCTACGAGTTGACGGGACACACCAAAAAGGAGTGCTAGTCCATACTCCCTCCTTTTCGGTTAATATGGCTTAATATTTTTTGTGGGTAAATGAGAGAGCTTTATTCAAATATAAGCATTCTTAGGAAAATCAGCCAAGAGACTGGTCACTAGGAAGCGAGGTACCCCGCAAAAAAAGACGAAGGAAGCAAGGTGTTTCATCAAGCCAGCTCTGGGTCACATTCAAAGTGAAGCAAGCACGGTTCACACAAAGATGTGCCGCAAGGTTTGCTGCCCTGTTTACGTGCCGAATAACAAAAAAAGAGAAAATATTACCGAGCGCTCCTATTTCTAATAGGATAGGAGCCAGAATTAAGTGAGAATTGTGGCGATTGTTCCATGCAATCAACATGCGAGAATCCTCGAAGAGAACCAAATGTGTTGAAGATTGCTTTATCATAGATTAAAATAAAATAAGAGTGCAGACGCTCCACCATCTGGTTCCTAGTAGTACATACCTCTATAGTAGTAGTACTAGTAGTAAATTTGCACTTGCTTGTTCGCCTCTTCGGGAAGTCGAACAATAATGGTACTAGTACAGTGTATGCTTCTGGCAATCTAACACTGAATTAACTATTGCACGTCCACTGCCTGAGCAAGAGAGAGCTTGCATTAGTCAAAAGTTTCTCCTTGTCCTGCGAGCCACCACGCACAAGCTTCTCCCGTCCTGTAAGCTTCTCCTCGTTCGGCAAGTTGACGGGACACAACAAAGTAATGCTAGTCCATACTGCCTCCTTTCGGGTTAATATGGCTTAATTTGAAATGATATAAATACACTATCTGTCACTATATATTTCTAAAAATATGGTCAATGGACTTCATAATACGCTCATTGCGCTCAATATAAACATTTTTTGGTGTTTATACTATCACTAGCTCACCCTGGCTGAGTATGTGTGTGCATGCAGGTGTAGGTTGAGCACTTAAGTGTGACCGTGTGTGTTCCGTCGTGTGCTCGGACATGCATGCAGTAGGGCGTCGCGCGCATTTTTGTGTCCATGTGTACGTGTGACCGTTGCATGCATGCACAAGGTTGTAGTCCCTCACATTCACATGTTCATAAGTCAATGCTTTGTCAAAATGTTGCATGCAAGGATTAATCATTCATTGTTCACACATGCATTCTCGATATTAATACATTGGTAAAGACAATTTATTGAGGAAAACGAGCCCATGAATTGAGTACAAAGGGGGGCAATAAGGAAGGACGAACGGAGTACTAGTAGTTAACCGGAAGGAGGGAGTAGGTACTAGTGGTACTACGTAAAAACATGTAGTAACAAAATTCCTCTATGCGCATCTTGTCTACGTGTCATGCTAGAATATAGAGATAAGTACAAGTGAGACTCAGGAACGGTCATACACGTAGGGGGGAGTACGTGTAGGAGCCACCTCAGGAGTAGTCAAATCACACAGTAAGTTAGTCGGAAGAAGCAACCATCATTTCACTCTTCAATGACTTGTACGCAATATAAAATGGTTGATATGGAGAGAAAAGGAAGACAACTCCACTATATATACACTAGCAGGAGCCTAAGCTACAAGCCTGCTTGCTTGGGTTGCTCTCTTCACAAACATAGAATGACGGTGGCCACACCGCTGGTCACAGATCCGGACTGATCCCGCCACTTGAGGGAAGGGGACAATCTTCTGCGTAGACGCGGTCGACAGCAGTGAGGGAGAAAACCAACTGTCGGTGTGTCCTGGTCGGGGGTCGCCGCGGTATGGTCTGATGTCGCCTAACAACCGCCCTTCTAGCTACAACCCGATATCCTAGGTACAACTTACTTTTGGAGCTGGCTTCCTCCACTACCGCAGCTCCCCACATAGCTCCATTGCCATGTGGATCTTTCTCTACTTCTACCTGCTTCTATTTGTGATGAGTTTATGTCTCATGAACTAGTGCCAATACTATTATTCTAATTACACTTCTTCAATATCTTTGCCAACAGGGGTGCTCAGCTCGATTTTAGTGGAACTGCACAAAAGCATCATATGATCCGAGGGTGCCAGCTATCTTTCCTTCGACATGTTCTACCTAGCCAGGAAATTAAATCATGTTTAGGGTTAAGGGTTTACATCGTAGGGACCCCATCAGTAGTTTTTTTGTACACACTCTCACAACTTTTGTCTTTAGTTGTCATGTAAATATTGGCTATTATCTGTGAATCATTGGGAAGCATCAGCATGCGTGTTAGTTTTCCTTTGTATTTGATCAAATGTTGTAACGCGGCAACCTTGGAGTAGGAACGAAAATGGAGTGGAAAGTTTCCATTTTTCCGGAGAAAAAATGGAAACGAGGATAAACCAATGTTTCGTTTCATTGGATCGTGCCATCGAGCAAAACCAACGTTTAAATCACGTCTGTCGCGTACGTGTCTCACCCTCCTCCATGGCTCCACCCCACACGGTCGCTTGGCATGCCACTCACCGCAAACCGAGTATACGATTAATTTCCTGCCTACTTATCGATGGATCGCGCCATGCAGTACTAGCACTACTGGAAGAGGTTGACGAGGAGGGGGAGGACAGCTAGTTGTAGCATAGACTCCGAAGACATCTTTACATGCATGTTGTGGCCAACTATTGCGACCTTTGAATGCGGAGCAAGTCGCGTGCACCCGGAAGCGGCATGGGCGATGCTCTCTCGGCCGGCGCGCCGCTTCAAGCCAGCGCCAGTTAGAGGTCATGTCCGCTCTTTATGGACATGAGTGCGGCACTAACCGTTCGGGCAGGAAGCATGCGCGGGTGATGAAGAGGGTTCGGGTTGGTCAGGAGCGGGCGTGGCAGTGGTCCGGATGCCCGCAAGCAGGAGATGATGTACGTAAATATTGTTGCCTATATAATTAACAACGTAAATAATGTGCCAGTTGGACAAATATGATTGGAGATGGAGACCGAGATCGAGATGGAATTTTACGTAAACACGGATATGCATGTCTATGTCTATGTGTGTGTGTGTGCGCGCGCGCGATGACTCTCATGACTACTCGTACACACCATCGATGTCTCGTTCTCCCTACACACAAACAAACTTAGTACCGCCTCATTCTATTCCTATGATAGAATAATATAGGAGTGGGAAACAATATGAAGTGAGATAAATTGAGTACGACATGAAAGAAGAAATCTACACGCACTCACTCTGCCTCCGAGATACCCGCGAGTACACGATGGAGCACATTTGTACATGAAGAGGCAGCTTACGAACGTAATAATTTGACCCTTTAATTTGTTCACTTAATAATGGAGGGTCGGGGACCACATGTGAGCGATACAAACTGCGACCTAGAAGCGGGGGCGTGTTTTTTATCGAGTTTCCTTTCTTGGTACGTTAAAAAAAATTGTCCGCCAGTTTTCGTTTCTTTTTTCTGAAATGTCTGTATTTTATTCAAAAACACTACTATAGAGAGATTTATTTACTCCATTGTATATATAGCCTCTTGTTTGATACGTTTTCTCGCATATCACTCTCTCACCCTCTCCATATCTAAACAAGATGAAAGTGTCCACTCTATCTCTCTCCTCACCGGTGGTCATAGATCCGGCCGAAACGCGTCTGCTGCGGGAGGTGAGGAGGTGCAGCATTGACGTTGTCACCGTCAGTGATGGAGGAAGCCGATGTGCACCGTCCTCTCTGAGCCAGTGCTGGCGCGGATAAAGGTCCTCACGCTCTTGTTCGCTGCCGTCGTGTGGGCAGATCACGCCTGCCTAAGAGACATCTCGCCCACCTGAGGTATAATTTCTTTTGGATTTCATGCTTCATTGTACTGGTCCATCTCCCTAGGTCACTGCATGTGGGTTTTCTTCTATGCCACTACTCCCCAGCTCCCCATGTATAGTAGTTAGGGTTCGTCGTCTGGCCCAACATCACCTATTTTTTTACTATTATACAGGAAAGGCCACTCGAAAAGTTGTCCTGGTTTATGCCTCGGTGGAGGTATACATGTTGTTTCGACAAAACATACATGGTGGTCGTGCGGTCATTGTCCATATGCTCCTATTTCTGCTGTTAATCTAATGCTATCACTAGTTAAATGAAGCAATGCCCATGGTAAAGTGATGTCCCTTTTAAGTAATGTTGATGTCAATCCAGACGCGTCGATAAATGCTTCTGTCCTACTTTTTCTCGGGTATCCTGGTTTAGTTCCTATCAAGATAATCATGTTGCTTCTATTTGTTGGTGTACTTTTGATTAATTCTTATTGAAAATTGAGATGTCACTGTTAATCTTGTACCAGTGCCAAAACAAAGTAACAACATTATATCCCTTTTTTATATTTTTGCAAATAGCGATGCGTATCTCCATATCCGGGCATGTCTTCCACAATTTTAGTGGAACTCCACAAAATTGGATGGCCATTGTTGTTCCACCTCACTGTCCTCTGCCGCGTGGTTATTTATTCCTCGAGCTTGATTACCAAGAAGAAACAGACCATAGTGAGGATTTATCGAAGTTCATTGGTGCCTCACCCAAACTTGAAGCCAAATGGATGATGCATCACCACGATGACTGTCGGGGGTTTGGTGAGACATATGGCAAAGGATGGCTTATCATGGTGGGGGCGAGTAGAACGTCGCCGGTGCCTGGAAATGGGATGAGGGGAAGACATGCACGCCGGCAAATCTTACCCAGCTTCAGGGATCTCCGAGGAGATAACAGCCCTACTGCTGCTCTGCGGGGTCTCCGCATGATCACTATGGCAAAGTGTTTACATGGTTGCTCCTTGAGCTATTTCTAGGAGGTAGGAGAGGGCAAGGTTTATATAGGCCTACCCCCCAGGGGTACAATGGTAATCCGTCTGGATGCGGGACCAGCCGTCAGTGCCTCTGGCCTCTGTCTTCTCCGCCGACTGCTAGGGCCGGCCAGCTGGCGGGCCCTGCTGACTGGCCTGTTATGGAGCAGACAGGCTGCGTCCGCCACGGGCGGGTCTTGCCGGCTGCTGATTACTGTAGCCGTGCTTCTGATGACATGGGCTTGATCATGAGGTCCTGGCAACAGCCCCGCCGCCTCGCGGGCGATCACTATTGCCACTCCCCATCACATCTTCATTAATGGCGCGTGGGCCCCGGGGGAGGGCTCGGCCGACTTCCAGGGGCCGACTCCCGACGGGTTCGACTGGTGGTCCTCTTGCTGTCTCCTGGAGTCTCACTGACTGGTGGGACCCACTGCCCCTGGGCCATACAGGCAAGCCGTCGTGGGGCAGGATCCGGTCCTGCGGTGCTGATGTGAGGGCTGGCATGGCAAGAGTGCCACGCTGCACGGAGATCTTCTGCGGTACGGTGTGCTGTAGCCATGCTTGTCCTTGGTAAGGGGCAGGAGCGGGCTTCATTGTTGCCACTCCCCTGCCCTGTCCCACTTGATGAGGTCAGGAGGGGTGTAGGAGTCGCAGGCTCACTCCCCAAAGCCGGCTTCTCTGGAAGTTGCCAATCAGGAGTCGGCTTTCCCTGAAGCCGTCCCTGGGACTCGGCCGTGAGTGGTCAGTCGGCCATCTTGCCGTTGACTTCTTGAAGGCGGCTCCGCGTCCTGGGGTCTTGAGGGGCGCAGCCTGCCCCGATGTCTTGAAAGGTTCTGGGGCTCGGGTTGGCCTACCTGTGGCCCATTACTCCGACAGTAGTCCCCGAAGCTGGTGAGGCGCTGAGGTCGATCGGCCGAGAAGCCTCAGCATTTTCTCTTTCCGGGTGCTCAACACATGGTCTTTTATTGACTTCTGCCGGGCCGACTAGAAGGAGTCGGACTTGCTCAACTCGGACTCACTCGATTCCGACTCGCACAATATTTCGAACGTTGCGGCGGGATCCAAGTAGTGTGCTAGCTAAGCCTCCAGGCCACCGCCCGTTCTAGGCCTGTCACGCGATGGCACGTGGCTGGGCCGTCCTGCCAGCCTACGCGCGCGATGGGACAGCCCCATAGGCGGGACCCGCCACTACCGCGCCTCGGTGCCCGAGCGGATCCGCTGCGGCCCTGGCGGACGATTGGGATTCCCGTGGAGTTACTACGCGCAGTTTTATCGTGGAACGTGGGGGTCGTGGGGCCGTGGGCACAGTAAATCCCCACGTCCGCCCCCTCGGCTTTGCAGCCCACGAGGCTATAAGTAGGGGGAAGAGGGGGGCACGCGCGCCCCTCCTTCCCACTACTCCTCGCTCTCTTCCTTCTCACTGCTCCTCACGCTCCTCCTTCTTCTTCTTCGCTCTCCTCCTTCTTCTTCTTCGCTCTCCTCCTTCCTCAACTTTGCTCCGCCGCGCGCCCAAGCTCCGGTGAACGCCGCGGCGACAGCTCGCGATGAGTTCTTCCTCCGCCACCGCGCCTCCCACGGTGTGCTCCGGCACCTGGGACGGCTCCGAAGTTCATGAAGACCACATTGAGTTCCTCCGCCGGACTCGTCGGCTCCCCGGCGAGGATCGCGTGCAGGTGCGTCTTGCGCCGAAGGGGGAGATTTCCCCCGCGCCGCAGGAGGATGACCGGGTTATCTTCCGCTCGCACTGCCTGCGCGGGTTGGGGCTGCTGGCGAGCAGTTTCTTCCGATCCTTCTTGGAGTTCTACGGCCTCCAGCCGCACCACCTCACCCCCAACGCAGTGGTGCTACTGTCAGCCTTTGTGGCCTTGTGTGAAGGCTTCCTCGGAGTCCTCCCCACCCTCGAGCTCTGGGGGAGTTCTTCTTCTCCAAGCTCGACACCCAGGCTGCGGGCGTGCCGGCTCAGTGCGGCGCTTTCATTGTCGTGCGGAGGTCGGGGGCCGACAATCCCTTCCCCTCCATCTCGCTGATAAAGTCGGCGAAGATGTGGCAGAGATCCTACTTCTACGTCAGGAACGCTTCCACGAGGGGGGACTGGGTCAACTTGCCGGCTTTCGAAGCCGGCCCGCCGGCTGGGCGACTGCCCAACTGGTCGTACCGGGCTAAGTCGCTGACGCCTGCGGGAGCCGGCGCCATCACGCGACTCCTAGTGTTGGCGCAGTCGGAGGGTTTGACTGGTCCAGACCTGCTGGCCGCCTTCATGGCGCGCCGAGTTCTCCCACTCCAAGGCCGCCCCTACATGATATGCCAGATGAGCGGGCACCGTGACCCGAGTCGGATGTGCACCAAGGACATGCCTCATGAAGAGGTGGCCTTCATGGTGAACTACCTCTCGGACAGCAAGCCCCTGGAGGATTGGCGGTTCGGCAAGGAGCCGTACTCCCGCGCCAACCCCCCGCCGGTGGTGAGTTGCCTTTCCTTTCTTTCTTTGGACCGTCTTCTTTCTTGCCGAGTTTTTTTTGACTAGTCAGCTTTGGTTAGAATCCTCTCCTCCATCCGCCAGCCGGCACCTCGGGGCCGGCCCGCGAGTTCCTCGCCGACCGGGCGGAGAGCGATGTTGACGACCCCGATCTGGGGGCGGCGGCTCTGGAAGATGACACCGAGGGAGGAGGAGGAGCAGCAGACGACTTCAGGCCTTCATCCACTTTCGCCGACTGGCCTGACGACGACGCAGAGGGAGAAGTCGCCCCTTGCCATCGGCCAGGAGCCAGCCAGCCTAGCGCGGGATCTTCTGCCGCGCCGGGCGCTCCAGGCGGTGGGAAGAAGCGCAGGGCTGTGCCGACCTTGTTCGGCAGTCAGCCGAAGAAGCCCAAGGGCTCGGCTGCGGCGACCCGGCGGGACGAGGCGGTTGCGAAGGCCATCTGCTTCCGTAAGGAAGTGAAGAAGCCGCCATTGGTCTCCGCATGAGTATTCTGTCTTCAAAGCTTTATTCTTTCTTTGTGACTTTGTCTGAGTCTTCGCTTGCTCCTCTTGCTTCAGGGCTCCCCTCACTCTTGAGAGGGTCACCGCCGCCTCCGTCATGGGGTCAGCGGAGACGTCCGCCACCACTCGGCGGATTCACCCTGCTGCTGACCTCCGGGAGGCGACGGAGCGGAATGCGCAGGAGAAGCGCAACGAAGAAGAGGCCCTCCGCCTGGAGAAGGCGGAGGTCGACAGGGCGGAGGCATCCACCAAGAAGAAACTCGCGGAGGCTGAACCCGCCGCCGCGATGAAGCGGCAGGCTGAGGAAGCCGCACGCCGCCAATCGGCGCTGTTCATCACCCCGTTGAACTCTGCGCCGGCGGGGAGAACCCCGTCGTGGAGAGGGAAGGCAGCGACCCCTCTACGCCGGACGTGACCGTTCCGCCACCGCCTCCACCGCCGTCTGAAGGTGCGCAAGGCAAGTAGCCAGTGGACCCTCCGGTGCCGCCGACCGAAGACGAGGCCGTGGCGAGGCTACTCCTCCAAGTCGGCTCGCCAACGCGCTGCCGTCTGGAGAAGGCGACTTCAGCACCCCGCCCCCTGGAAGCCGGCACCGCCAGCTCGGCGATCCCAGACGCCGAAGCGACAAGCGCTGCGCCCATTGGGTGGGTGCGAGGAAATGGCACAGGGCCGCTGAACCAGGCGCTTTTGGACGTCCAGGTGAAGCTTCGTGCCGAGGGCGACGCTCTCCAGAATTGCACCAAGGCGTACCTGGCATCACGGGCAGCCATCCGGGTATGTTTTTCCTTTGGTCTTTGTTTTCTTGTTCCTCTCTGTGGGGGCGCGCCAGCGCACCCACTGGGTGTAGTCCCCGAGATTCGGGCTGGCTGCTGAGGAGGCGGCCTGGAACTCCAATTGATGAACTCTGGGTATTGACTTTTTGTCTGAAATTCTTGACACAGGATGACCACAACCTCCGCGTCACTACCTTCAACCGTAACGTTGAAGAGCTGGGCAAGCGGACCGCTGATCTATCGGAGAGCCGGAGTTAGTCCTTTTCCTTCTTCGCGGGGGCGCGCTGGCGCACCCGCGGGCTGTAGTCCCCGAGATTCGGGCCGACTGCTGAGCAGTCGGGCCGGATCTCCCTGGCGACCTTCTTTTCCTGATGACTTAATGCCTTCTTTCTTTCTTCTTCTCAGGGGCCAACGCTGCTCTTCAACAGCAGCTGAGCGACGCCAACTCCGCTTTGCGCACCAAAGAGGAGGAGTGTAGCAAGCTTGCCATGGAGCACGATCTGCTGGCCACTCAATTGGCAGAGCAGAAGGAGCTGCTTGTGAAGATGCAGAGGGAGGCGGAGGAGACCGAAACTGCACTCCTGGCCGAGTTCTCGAGCAAGCGCTCTCCTGGTCTGACAAGGAGGCGCTGCTGTCCTCCGGCTTCCACGAGATTGAAGACATCGTTGATGGTGAGTTTCTTTATTTTCTTTCTTCGAGCTGCCGATTTAAGTCGTGCCGACTCCTGGTTTTTGACTTGCTTCTTCGTTTCTTCTTGTCTTTGCATACTTCTTTCATGGGCAGTCGCAGGCCGCCATCCAAGCCATCGAGGCTGACCGTGAAGGTTAGAGGGTGGAGGGCGCAGAGATTGCCACTGACGCCCCCCGAACTCTTGGCGAGCATATCCTGAGCATCGAGGCTCGCCTTCGGCCGGCTCACCGGATGCTGCGCCGGCTTCAGCGTGTCGGTGCCCAGGCGATTGCCGCCCTGTGGCCAGATATGCAGGCTCCGCGCACCCCTAGCCTGACGGCTGACTGGCTAGAGGTCGCGGTTGGTCGTCTTGAGGCCTGGAAGGGCTCTTCGGCCCGAGCTAGAGCGCGCCGGGCCTTGGAGTTCGTCAAGGCATGGTATCCGGGGCCGGATCTAGACCGGCTGGCCACACTTCAGTCGGAGGCCCAGCCGGAGCTGGCGGCTGTGGAAGACGCCCTCGTCAAGCATGCTGCGGGGATCACCGAGTACACCAACACCAGCATCTTCGTCCCCAAGCGGTCTGAAGACGGCGAGGAGGTACCGCCAGAGTGGTTTGGGATGAACCCAGGCTACGGCGAGGACTCGGCGGAGGTGATTGGCTCCAGCGTCGAGGAGGAAGGCGAGGTGGAGGACGGAGGCGAGGCGGAGGCACCAGAAGATGGAGCAGACGGCCAGCCTCAACTCGACCGCGCCTCCAGCAACGAGCCGCGTGCGACTGACCCGACTGCCACTGGAGGCGATGAAGCCGAGACTAGCCAGCCGGCCGCCCCGACGCCTAATGCTGCCGCCTCCTCCGACCCTCCGAATCCGTCTGCTGCTTCCTAAGCTGCCGCTTTATCTTTATTTTATCTGCTTCAGTAGTCTTTGAATAACTTGTTAATTCGCACAATTCCACCCGCGGGGTGTATTTTGAACCTCTGCTCGAAAATTCTGCCAAGGGCCTATGTTATGTAAATATGTTTATCCGAGTTCTATTTTTTTCTTACTCATTGCTCTTTTGGCTTTTTTCCTTTGCCGCTTTCTCTTAGTTGCCTGCCTTGCCAATCAGACAGCCGCTCTGCGGACTGTCGCTGGATCAAGTGCTTCGCTACTTTGGAAAGAAGTACTTAGCCGTTTTTAAGAGTTTCTGAGTAAATTGAATAGAAGGCGGCAATCCGACTATTCGAGAGTCGGTTTGCGAAAAAGGCTGGAAGCCGTCTTGAGCTATGTTTTATGCTTTGAGTCCTAAACCATTTTTCATGCGAACGCCCATTCTACCTTACCTCTGCCCACCGTACAATCGCTCTGCGAGCTGTGGCTTCTGACAGAAGACGGTTTAGGTGTTACACACTACTTGTCCGGCTGCAGGAAGCATTTCATAGTGCAAGGCGGCAAGTCCCCGGGCCGACTCGTTGATCCCGGTGCCAAGCGGCATGACAGAGAGTAACATACTTGTAGGCATAATTTCTATCATACAGACAAAAGAGGGCAGTCCCCGAGCTCGTCTCGGGGGGCTCAAAGTCTTGGTACTTTAATATAAAAGGTAGCGTGGTACATACTGCATCAACTGTAAAATCTTCGGAGGAGATTTGCATTCCATGTCCGCTCTGTCTCCTTGCCGGAGTCGTCCCTCTTCCGTGCTTGGGGCTTCTGAGCGTCAATCAAGTAGTAGGATTCGTTGCCCAGTACTTTGCTGATGATGAAAGGTCCTTCCCAAGGCGCCGACAGCTTCTGCTGGCCGGCTGTTCGCTAGATCAGCCGGAGTACAAGGTCGCCTTCTTGGAAAGATCTTGGCCTGACCTTCCTGTTGTGGTATCGGCGCAGGCTCTGCTGGTAGATGTTGGACCGGCTAAGTGCCAACAGCCAGCCCTCTTCCAGCAGATCGACACCGTCTTGTCGTGCTTCTTCTGCTAACTCCTCGGTGTACATGGTGACTCGTGGGGAGTCGAACTCTATGTCCGTTGGGATGACGGATTCAACACCGTAGACGAGGAAGAAGGGCGTGAAGCCGGTTGACTTGTTTGGAGTCGTGAGCAGACTCCAGAGGACGGTTGGCAGCTCGTCGATCCAGCAGCCAGCCGAGCGCTCCAGAGGCTCGATCAGCCGAGGCTTGATGCCGGACAGGATGAGGCTGTTTGCTCGCTCCACTTGGCCGTTTGACTGTGGACGGGCGACGACCGCTAGGTCCAGTCGGATGCCCTGTGTTGCGCAGAAACGGGCCAAGTCGCCTTTGGCGAAATTTGTGCCGTTGTCGGTGATGATGCTATGTGGTATGCCGTACCGAATTGTGATATCGGCGACGAAAGTCACGGTAGTTGGACCGTTCAACTTCTTGATTGGCTTCGCTTCTATCCACTTGGTGAACTTGTCCACCGCGACAAGTAGGTGAGTTAAGCCACCTCGTGCTGTCTTGAATGGTCCCACCATGTCTAGACCCCAAACTGCGAAAGGCCAGGCAATGGGGATGGTCTTGAGTGCAGAAGCCGACTGGTGCGGCTTGGAGCTGAACTTCTGGCACCCTTTGCATTTTTGGACCAACTCCTTGGCCTCTTCCAAGTTGGTTGGCCAGAAGAAACCGTGTCGAAAGGCTTTGGCGACGAGTGCTCTTGAAGCCGCATGGTGGCCGCACTCGCCTTGATGGATGTCTTTGAGAATCGCTTGGCCTTGCTCTGGCTCTACGCAGCGCTGGTAGACACCAGTGACGGTCCGCCTGACCAGCTCTCTGTTGACTATGGTGTAGGCTGCCACCCGGCGTTGTATTTGTCGAGCTGAGGTCTCATCAGTCAGCAGCTCTTTGTTCACCAGGAATTTGAGGATGGGCTGGGCCCATGAGGGTGCTGCTATTACTTCGACTGCCAGAACTGCGACTTGGATGAGGGTGGTTGGGCTGGGAGGTTGCGGGTTGGAGTCAACAACCACTTGCTGGGTTAATGAAGTCCCCAGGCCGACTGGCGCGGCCCTTGGGTCGAGTTCTAGAGTCTTCAAGTCCGCTGCCGCAGTCCCCGGGCCGGGTTCGACTGTGGCAGCTTTGGAGTCATCCGCCAAAATCCCCGTACCGACTGCCGGAGCTCTGCAGTCGGATCCGACATCTTCGGGAGGAGCCGGCACAAAAATGGAGTCTGATTCTGGTGAAGGCTTGACAGACGGCTTGAGGAGGCGTTGAAGGGCGACGCCAGATGGTATTGCTTGGCGGGTGGAGCCGATTCATGCCAAGGCATCTGCTTGGTCGTTGTCGTTTCTTGGCACATGGAGAAACTCACACCCTTCGAAATACCCGCTGAGTTGCTGCACGAGGAAATGGTAACTCGCCATGTTTGCATCTTTCGCATCCCAGACGCCAGATGATTGCTGGACCACTAAGCCCGAGTCGCCATAACACGAGATCCGTAGAATGCCAAGTTCTTTGGCAAGCGGGAGCCCGTGAATGAGCGCCTCGTACTCCGCGACGTTGTTGGAGGCGGCAAAATGGATTTGCAGTGCATATTTGAGCTTGTCGCTTTTAGGAGAGGTGAGGACGATGCCGGCTCCCAAGCCGGTGCGCATCTTGGAGCCGTCGAAATGCATCCGCCAATGGGTGGAGTCAGGCGCTGGAGGTAGGTACTGGGTCTCGGCCCAGTCGACGAGGAAGTCAACCAGTGCTTGTGGCTTAATAGCGGTGCGGGGCTAGTAGTGGATGGTGTAGGGAGCCAGCTCTATGGCCCACTTGGCCACTCGGCCAGAAGCATCTCGACTACCAATGATCACGGCGATTGGGGCCGTGCAGACCACTGTGATTGGATGCTCTTGAAAGTAAGGCTTCAATTTCTTGGCAGTAAAGTGCACGCCGTAGCACATCTTCTGGTAGTGGGGGTAGTTCTGCTTGGAGGTCGACAGTACCTCGCTCAGGTAATACACCGGTCTCTGGATAGGTAGCGCCTTGCCTTCCTCCTTGTGTTCCACTACAATGACCGTGTTGACTACTCGGCTGGTGGCGGCGATGTACAGGAGCATAGGTTCCTTTGGAGTCGGAGCCACCAGGACCGGTGGAGTAGTCAGCATCTTCTTCAACTGGAAAAAAGCTTCGGCCGCCTTATGGTTCCACTCGAAAAAAGTGGTCTTCTTCATGAGTTGGTATAAGGGGAGAGCTTTCTCGCCCAGCCGACTGATGAATCGACTGATAGACGCCAAACAGTCGGTGAACTTTTGCACATCCAACAGTCGGCTGGGTACCTCCATTCTCTCAATGGCCTTGATTTTCACTGGGTTGCATTCTATGCCGCGTTCAGAGACCAGGAAGCCAAGGAGCTGGCCGGCTGGTACTCCAAAGACACACTTCTCGGGGTTGAGTTTAATCTGGAATCGGCGCAGGTTTTCAAAAGTCTCCTTGAGGTCTTCCAGCAGTGTTCCACGCTTTTCCGTCTTCACCACCACATCGTCCACATAGACGTGGGCGTTCCTGCCGAGCTGCTTGAGGAGGCACTTCTGCATGCAACGCTGAAAGGTGGCGCCGACATTCCTTAAGCCGAACATCATGGTGAGGTAGCAGAAGGCTCCAAACGGCGTGATGAAGGCGGTCTTCAGTCTGTCAGCCGGGTTCAGCTTGATCTGGTGATATCCTGAATATGCATCCAAAAAACTCAACACCTCGCATCCGGCTGTGGAGTCTATCACCTGATCGATTCTTGGTAGAGCAAATGGGTCCTTGGGGCAGGCCTTGTTGAGGCTCGTGTAGTCGATACACATTCGCCATTGCTTGTTCTTCTTCAGTACCAGGACCGGATTTGCTAGCCATTCTGGAAAGAACACTTCCATAATGAAGCCGGCTGCTAGGAGTCGGGCTATCTCTTCTCCGACAACTCTTCTCTTCTCTTCTCTTCTGATAGGCGGCGCAGGGGCTGCCTGATTGGCTTTGCATCAGATCGGACATGGAACTTGTGCTCGGCGAATTCTGGCAGTACACCTGGCATGTCTTTGGGGGACCATGCGAAGATGTCCTGATTCTCACGTAGGAAATCGACGAGATCACCTTCCTATTTGCTGTTGAGGTTTGCACCTACGACGGCGTACCTCTCTGGGTGCTCCGGATCCAAGGGTATCTTCTTTGTCTCTTTGGCTGGCTTGAACAAACCCTCAGCCTCCGACTCTTTTGGGTTGGGCGATACCTCAGGCTGCTTGCCGGCCATCGCCACAACTCGCTCAAGGAGCCGCTTCTCGGCCGCGATTACCAGGGACTCGGCCAGCCGACTGCTCTCAGCCGCGCAAGCGGACGATTTCGGGTAGTTGCCAGCCATAGTCAGAATTCCCCTGGAACTGGGCATCTTCATCTTGAGGTAGGCGTAGTGGGGGACCACCATGAACTTGGCCAAGGCGGGTCGGCCAAGCAGCGCATGGTATGGGCTCTCGAGGTCCACCACCTCAAACCAAACAGATTCTCGGCGGAAGTGATCTTTGTCTCCGAAGAGGACGTCCATCAGGATCTTGCCAATTGGTGAGCAGGAAAGCCCGGAAACAATGCTGTGGAACACAGTTCGGCTGCTCTGAAGCCGTCTTTGCTTGATTCCTAACTTCTCCATGGTGTCCTTTTACAGGATATTGATGCTGCTGCCTCCGTCTATCAGAACTCGCGAGAAACGCGCGGCTCGTCTGTCCGTAGAAAAGGTGGCGTCCAGGACCAAGGCATAGGAGCCCGGACTCGGCATCACTTCTGGGTGGTCGGCCCTGCTCCAACAGATGGCTTCTCGGACCAGTGCATGAACTCTGGCATCTCCGATGCTACTGCATTCACCTCTTGTCGCTGCAGCCGCCTGCTGCGTCGATCATCAGCCACACTGGTAAACACCATGTAGGCTCCGTGCTCTTCAGGGTATTCGTCTTATACTGCGCCGACTGGCCTAACAGCCGGCTGCTGGGGCGGCGGCGGAGGCGGCTGCCCAATAGGCAGGGGAGGCAGGAGGCCGTCTCCCTTGGCGATCCTGGTGAGCTAGTGGCACTTCCAGGTGGTGTGATTCGACGGCTTCGCGCCGCTATGGAACTTGCAAGGTCCATCCAGGGTCTGTTCATAGGAGAAGGCCGGCAACCAGTTTGGCTTGCCGCCTTTCTGTCGCTTGGGCGGAGGCTGCTCATCTGGCTGCTGGGCTTCAACGGTCGTGACTTGCCGGCTGCTGGAAGCCGGCTGCGGGGCCTTGCGCTTGTGGTCACCTTGCTATTGTCACCGGCTGGCGTCTCCCGCTGGAGTTCTTGGAGCTTGTGGGGCCACTTTGCCAGTTGTGCTGATTTGAATCTCCGCCTTCATGGAGGAGTCGGCCGTGGTGTACTTGTCCGCTATGATCAGCAGCTCGTCGAGGGTTTCTGGCTCGTCGCAGAGGAGCTTGTGCTTGAGGAGGGTGCCTTCTCTACACCCGGCTGTGAAGTACTCGATGGCCTGCACCTCATGCACGCCCTCACAGGAGTTCCGAAGCTCGGCCGAACGCGTGAGGTAATCGCGAGTCGACTCATCGGGGCCTTGCACGCAAAAGGAGAGCTGACGGGGCTTGGGAGGACGCTTGTACGTGCTGGTGAAGTTGCGGACGAACGCTTCGGTGAAGTAAACCCAGCTATTGATGCTGCGGAGCTTTAGGCTATTCAGCCATGTCCGGGCTGTGCCCTGGAGCATGAGCGGAACGTACTTTACGGTGACACGCTTGTTGCCGTTTGCTATGCTGACAGCCGTGGACTAGTCGACTAGCTAGTCTTCCGGATTCACGGAGCCGGTATACTTGGGCGTGTCTCTTGGGAGCGTGAACCCTCTGGGAAAGGGCTCGTCTCAAATGCGGGGCCCGAAACAGGGTGGACCCAGCTCGTCTTCTTCTTCCAGCGCCAGAGATCGGTGAAGCCGGTCGATCTGGTGGCAGGCGTCATTCTCTCCAACTCCCTCTCGGCGGCCAAGGCGGTCGCCGAGAGTCGAATGATCAACGGGCGGAGGGGAGACTCGCCTCTCATTGCGAGGAGGGGGAGGCGGACAGTCGTCCCGTCGTTCCACTGCCCTTGGGCGGCCGTCTCGGTCGCGCTCTATGGTAATGCGAGTCCGACTGTGGCTGACAGTCGGCTCCTTGTCTCTTCTTCCTCGGGCGCCGCCAGTCGGCGTCCGAGACATCGCGCCTTGATCCCGGTGAAGGTCGTCGTTTGGCCGTTGCGGTGCCTCCGTGCGGCAGCCGGCCTCGTTTTGCGCGGCGGCCGCGTCGAGGAGCCGCTGGACTCGCTCCATCATGAGGCGGCGTTCTTCGCCCTTGAAATTGTTCAGCTCATCCGCTGCTGCCTCAGCGGCTCGGATGTTCTCCACTGGTGTAGTGTACACAGGGCGGCTTGCCCCAAACAGGTTGGCGATGGCTACGCCGCGTTGCCGGACCGCGCCAAGGCGGCTGAGCCCCACCGGGGTTGGCGAGCCGCCGACGGCGCGATCCATCTCCCGCTGTTAGGCTTCTAACGAGGGAGGGGTTCGTCGTAGACCACCACATTGGTGTGGAACGCGTCGAGCGACGTAGTGTCAGAGTCGACCAGCATCGGGTCGGTGGAGCCCACGGACTCCAAGTCTATGGCAGGCTCGCCGAAAACGTGGAGTTCATCAAGGAGGCCCGCGAGGAGGCTCTCGAGGCCGCCCGTGCCTGCGTTGGATGCAGGTTCATCGGAGAGGCGGACCTCGCCGACAAGTTCGGCCAGGCAGCTGGCTGCGCAGGCGATCTCAACGCCGCTTAGCACGTCGACGCAAGCTCCGTCTGGCGTGCCTGGCTGGCTGCGCTCGCCAGGGAGAAAAAGGGTTCCCGTCCAGAACATGTCTCCGGACGGCGGTGCACTAGGCCCCACGGTGGGCGCCAAATGTCGGGGGTTTGGTGCGACATATGCCAAAGGATGGCTTATCATGGTGGGGGCGAGTAGAACATCGCCGGTGCCTGGAAACGGGATGAGGCGAAGACATGCACGCCGGCGAATCTTACCCAACTTCAGGGCTCTCCGAGGAGATAACACCCCTACTACTGCTCTGTGGGGTCTCCGCATGATCACTATGGCAAAGTGTTTACACGGTTGCTCCTTGAGCTATTTCTAGGAGGTAGGAGAGGGCAAGGCTAGCTCTCTACCCTCTATATGATCTCGTCTAGAGCTAATGGGTTCCAAACCTTTGCATGGGTGCCCTAGGGGGTTTATATAGGCCTACCCCCCAGGGGTACAATGGTAATCCGTCTGGACGCGGGCCCAGACGTCAGTGCCTCTGGCCTCCGTCTTCTCCGCCGACTGCTGGGGCCCCCGGCTGGCGGGCCCCGCTGATTGGCCTGGTACAGAGCCGACAGGCCGCGTCCACCACGGGCGGGTCTTGCCAGTTGCTGATTACTGTAGTCGTGCTTCTGATGACGTGGGCTTCATCATGAGCTCGTGGCAACAGCCCCGCCGCTTGGCGGGTGATCACTATTGCCACTCCCCATAATATCTTGATTAATGGCGCGTGGGCCCCGGGGGAGGGCTCCGCCGACTTCCAGGGGCCGACTCCCGACGGGTTCGACTGGTGGTCCTCTTGCCGTCTCCTGGAGTCTCACTGACTAGTGGGACCCGCTGCCCCTGGGCCATACAGGCAAGCCATCATGGGGTAGGATCCGGTCCTGCGGTGCTGATGTCAGGGCTGGCGTGGCAACAGTGCCACGCCGCACGGAGATCTTCCGGGGTACGGCGTGCTGTAGCCATGCCTGCCCTTGGTAAGGGGCAGGAGCGGGCTTCATTGTTGCCACTCCCTTGCCCCGTCCCACTTGATGAGGTCATGAGGGGTGTAGGAGTCGCAGGCTGACTCCCCAAAGCCGGCTTCTCTGGAAGTCGCCAATCAAGAGTCGGCTTTCCCTGAAGCCGTCCCTGGGACTCGGCCGTGAGTGGTCAGTCGGCCATCTTGCCGTTGACTTCTTGAAGGCGGCTCCCCGTCCTGGGGTCTTGAGGGGCGCAGCCTGCCCCGATGTCTTGAAAGGTTCTGGGGCTCGGGTTGGCCTACCCGTGGCCCATTACTCCGACAATGACCTATCGATGCTCATGGTTGCGTCTCATGGTTGCATCGGCTAGTGAAGCTGATCGATTTTCAACAAAAAACAAGCTGTCGTCCATCAGTGATCTTTGCTTGTTACCCACAAAGATGATGTCCTTCATCAGTTGACCTGGAGATGCAGTCGTGTTTCACGTTGGTGCAATTTTATCACACAATTGGCTATGAACCAGATGCTTCCTCGAAGAAGCATCGACGTTGGTACTAAGAGCATAAGTTTTGTATTGATTTCTAAGACTTCTCACAACCTTGCCTTCAGCTCCCCGGTAATTGTATTTGTCCATCACTTAACTAAATATGTGGTCAGACTTTGATTAAAAAATGTTGTGGACTAAAAACCCGGATGGACGTACTAGCCCTCTATTTTTATTTACTCTACATATTAGATTTCACTGAAGTCAAACTTTGTAAAGTTTGACCAAGTTTAGGAAGAACACAACAAACCATAATTATTGAGAGAGGGCAAACTGTACATACTCTCAAACCTTTCCAATATTTGAAATTAGAATTCTTTATTTGTACACACTCTTACACCTTTCTTATAATTTGGCGTGTGTGTGGTATTTCACTTAATGGAGGGTAGTGTAGCACACGTAAAGGATAGGAAGTGCGGCCAGGATGCGTGATCGTTAGTTGATCGTAAGTATTTTCTTCACTAGTATGTTAAATAAAGAGTTTCATTTCGTACTTACACAATTTAAAATGATTGTTATGGAGATAAAAATAAAACCACTCCACTATATATTAGTAGTATACATGAGTACTATATAAGCTAGAGACTCAACACTTGTTCGCTAGGGTTTGCACTCTCCACACAATCGCCGCACTACATATATTTATACACGCTGGAGGCTCAGCGTTCCTTTGCTAGGGTTTGCTATATTCACAGTCTCTCTCCCTCTTCACCAGATCTAAGCAACACCGTGTTGGCCTCTGTCTCTCTCTCTCCCACCTCACAGCTAGTGAAGGAGCAGTCTGGACCCCATCGCGCTGGGAAGGGGAGGAGGTGCAGCGTTCACTCTGTCGCCTTAGGCGAGGGAGGCAATCCACTACCGGCTGCACTGTTATCTTTCACCCAGTTCTTGTGCGGGAGGGCCACCAATGTTGGGGAATGTAGTAATCTCAAAAAAATTCCTACACACACGCAAGATCATGGTGATGCATAGCAACGAGAGGGAAGAGTGTTGTCTACGTACCCTCGTAGACCGAAAGCGGAAGCGCTAGCACAACACGGTTGATGTAGTTGTACGTCTTCACGATCCGACCGATCAAGTACCGAACGCACGACACCTCCGAGTTCTGCACACGTTCAACTCGATGATGTCCCTCGAACTCCGATCCAGCCGAGTGTTGAGGGAGAGTTTCGTCAGCACGATGACGTGGTGACGATGATGATGTTCTACCGACGCAGGGCTTCGCCTAAGCACCGCTACGATGTGATCAAGGTGGATTATGGTGGAGGGGGGCACCGCACACGGCTAAGAGATCAAGAGATCAATTGTTGTGTCTTCAGGGTTCTCCCTACCCCTGTATATAAAGGAGTGGAGGAGGGGGAGGGCCGGCCCTCTCTATGGCGCGCCCTAGGGGAGTCCTACTCCCACCGGGAGTAGGATTCCCCCTTTCCTAGTATAACTAGGAGCCCTTCCAAGTAGTAGGAGTAGGAGGGAAGGAAAGGGAAGGGAAAAGGAGAAGGAAGGAAGGGGGTGCCTCCTCTCCCTAGTCCAATTCGGACCAGCCCATGGGGAGGGGTGCGCCCACCCTTTGAGGCCTTTCTCTTCTTTCCCGCATGGCCCATTAAGGCCCAATACAAATTCCCGTAACTCCCTGGTACTCTCGAAAATACCAGAATCACTCGAACCTTTCCGATGTCCGAATATAGTCGTCCAATATATCGATCTTTACATCTCGACCATTTTGAGACTCCTCGTCATGTCCCCGATCTCATCCGGGACTCCGAACTCCTTCGGTACATCAAAACACATAAACTCATAATATAACCGTCATCGAGCTTTAAGCGTGCGGACCCTACGGGTTCGAGAATTATGTAGACATGACCGAGACACGTCTCCGGTCAATAACCAATAGCGGAACCTGGTTGCTCATATTGGCTTCTACATATTTTACGAAGATCTTTATCGGTCAAACCGCATAACAACATACGTTGTTCCCTTTGTCATCGGTATGTTACTTGCCCGAGATTTGATCGTCGGTATCTCAATACCTAGTTCAATCTCGTTACCGGCAAGTCTCTTTACTCGTTCCGTAACACATCATCCCGCAACTAACTCATTAGTTGCAATGCTTGCAAGGCTTATAGTGATGTGCATTACCAAGTGGGCCCAGAGATACCTCTCCGATAATCGGAGTAACAAATCCTAATCTCGAAATACGCCAACCCAACAAGTACCTTCAGATACACCTGTAGAGCACCTTTATAATCACCCAGTTACATTGTGACGTTTGGTGGCACATAAAGTGTTCCTCCGGTAAACGGGAGTTGCATAATCTCATAGTCATAGGAACATGTATAAGTCATGAACAAATCAATAGCAAGAAACTAAACGATCAAATGCTATGCTAACGGAATGGGTCAAGTCAATCACATCATTCTCTAATGATGTGACCCCGTTAATCAAATGACAACTCATGTCTATGGCTAGGAAACTTAACCATCTTTGATTCAATGAGCTAGTCAAGTAGAGGCATACTAGTGACATACTGTTTGTCTATGTATTCACAGATGTATTATGTTTCTGGTTAATACAATTCTAGCATCAATAATAAACATTCATCATGATATAAGGAAATAAATAGTAACTTTATTATGGCCTCTAGGGCATATTTCCTTCAGTCTCCCACTTGCACTAGAGTCAATAATCTAGTTCACATCGCCATGTGATTTAACATCAATAGTTCACATTACCATGTGATTAACACCCATAGTTCACATCGTCATGTGACCAACACCCAAAGGGTTTACTAGAGTCAATAATCTAGTTCAAATCACTATGTGATTAATACCCAAAGAGTACTAAGGTGTGATCATGTTTTGCTTGTGAGGGAAGTTTAGTCAACGGGTCTGCCACATTCAGATCCGCATGTATTTTGCAAATTTCTATGTCAACAATGCTCTGCACGGAGCTACTCTAGCTAATTGCTCCCACTTTCAATATGCATCCAGATTGAGACTTTGAGTCATCTGGATCAGTGTCAAAACTTGCATTGACGTAACCCTTTACGACGAACCTTTTGTCACCTCCATAATCGAGAAACATATCATTATTCCACTAAGGATAATTTTGACCAATGTCCAGTGATCTACTCCTAGATCACTATTGTACTCCCTTGCCAAACTCAGGGCAGGGTATACAATAGGTCTGGTACACAGCATGGCATACTTTATAGAACCTATGGCTGGGGCATAGGGAATGACTTTCATTCTCTCTCTATCTTCTGTCGTGGTCGGGTTTTGAGTCTTACTCAACTTCAGACCTTGTAACACATGCAAGAACTCCTTCTTTGACTGTTCCAATTTGAACTACTTCAAAATCTTGTCAATGTATGTACTCATTGAAAAACTTATCAAGCGTCTTGATCTATCTCTATAGATCTTGATGCTCAATATGTAAGCAGCTACACCGGGGTCTTTCTTTGAAAAACTCCTTTCAAACATTCCTTTATGCTTTGAAAATTATACATTATCTTCGATCAACAATATGTCATTCACATATACTTATCAGAAATGCTATAGTGCTCCCACTCACTTACTTGTAAATACAGGCTTCACTTCAAGTCTGTATAAAACAATATGCTTTGATCAACTTATCAAAGTATATATTCCAACTCTGAGATGCTTGCACCAGTCCATAGATGGATCGCTGGAGCTTGCATATTTTGTTAGTACCTTTAGGATTGACAAAACCTTATGGTTGCATCATATACAACTCTTCTTTAATAAATCCTGTAAGGAATGCAGTTTTGTTTATCCATTTGCCAGATTTCATAAAATGCGGCAATTGCTAACATGATTCAGACATACTTAAGCATATATACGAGTGAGAAACTCTCATCGTAGTCAACACCTTAAACTTGTCGAAAACCTTTTTGCGACAATTCTAGCTTTGTAGATAGTAACACTACTATCAGCGTCCGTCTTCCTCTTGAAGATCCATTTAATCTCAATGGCTCGCCGATCAATGGGCAAGTCAATCAAAGTCCATACTTTGTTCTCATACATGGATCTCATCTCAGATTTCATGGCCTCAAGCCATTTCACGGAATCTGGGCTCATCATCGCTTCCTCATAGTTCATAGGCTCGTCATGGTGAAGTAACATGACTTCTAGAACATGATTACCATACCACTCTGGTGTGGATCTCACTCTGGTTTACCTATGAGGTTCGGTGGTAACTTGATCTGAAGTTACATGATCATCATCATTAGCTTCCTCACTAATTGGTCTAGTAGTCACAGGAACAGATTTCTGTGATAAACTACCTTCCAGTAAGGGAGCAGGTACCGTTACCTCATCAAGTTCTACTTTCCTCTCACTCACTCCTTTCGAGAGAAACTCTTTCTCTAGAAAGGATCCTTTCTCAGCAATGAATATCTTGCCTTCGGATCTATGATAGAATGTGTACCCAACATTTTCTTTTGGGTATCCTATGAAGACGCACTTCTCTGATTTGGGTTTGAGCTTATCAGGTTGAAACTTTTTCACATAAGCATTGCAACCTCAAACTTTAAGAAACGACAGCTTAGGTTTCTTGCCAAACCATAGTTCCTACGGTGTCGTCTCAACGGATTTAGATGGTGCCCTATTTAATGTGAATGTAGCTATCTCTCATGCATAACCCCAAAACAATAGTGGTAAATCGGTAAAAGACATCATAGATCGCACCATATCTAATAAAGTACTGTTACGACGTTCGGACACACCATTACACTATGGTGTTCCAGGTGGCGTGAGTAGTGAAACCATTTCACATTGTTTTAACTAAAGGCCAAACTCGTAACTCAAATATTTTACTTCTGCGATCATATCGTAGAAACTTTTATTTTTGTTATGATGATTCTCCACTTCACTCTGAAATTCTTTAAACTTTTCAAATGTTTCAGACTTGTGTTTCATCAAGTAGATATACTCATATCTGCTCAAATCATCTGTGAAGATCAGAAAATAATGATACCTGCCGCGAGCCTCAATATTCATCGGACCACATACATCAGTATGTATGATTTCCAACAAATCTGTTGCTCGCTCCATTGTTCCGGAGAACGGAGTCTTAGTCATCTTGCCCATGAGGCATGGTTCGCAAGCATCAACTGATTCATAATCAAGTGATTCCAAAAGCCCATCAGCATGGATTTTCTTCATGCGCTTTACACCAATATAACCTAGACGGCAGTGCCACAAATAAGTTGCACTATCATTATTAACTTTGCATCTTTTGGCTTCAATATTATGAAAATGTGTATCACCACGATAGAGATCCAACAAACCATTTTCATTGGGTGTATGACCATAGAAGGTTTTATTCATGTAAATAGATCAACAATTATTCTCTAACTCATGAATAACCGTATTGCAATAAACATGATCCAATCGTATTCATGCTCAACGCAAACACTAAATAACATTTATTTTAGGTTTAACACTAACCCAAAAGTATAGGGAGTGTGCGATGATGATCATATCAATCTTGGAACCATTTCCAATACACATCATCACTTCACCCTTAACTAGTCTCTGTTCATTCTTCAACTCACCTTTCGAGTTACTATTCTTAGCAACTGAACTAGTATCAAATACTGAGGGGTTGCTATAAACACTAGTAAAGTACACATCAATAACATGTATATCAAATATACCTATGTTCACTTTGCCATCCTTCTTATCCACCAATTACTTGGGGTAGTTCCGCTTCGAGTGACCAGTCCCTTTGCAGTAGAAGCACTCAGTTTCAGGCTTAGGTCCAGACTTGGGTTTTTTCACTTGAGCAGCAACTTGCTTGCCGTTCTTCTTGAAGTTCCCCTTTCTTCCCTTTGTCCCTTTATTTGAAACTAGTGGTTTTGTTTACCATCAATACTTGATGCTTTTCTTGTTTTCTACCTTCGTCGATTTCAACATCACGAACAACTTGGGAATCGTTTCCGTTATTCCTTGCATATTATAGTTCATCATGAAGTTCTACTAACTTGGTGATGGTGACTAGAGAATTCTGTCAATCACTATTTTATCTGGAAGATTAACTCCCACATGATTCAAGCGATTGTAGTACCCAGACAATCTGAGCACATGCTCATTGCTTGAGCTATTCTCCTCCAACTTTTAGCTATAGAACTTGTGGGAGACTTCATATCTCTCAACTCGGGTATTTGCTTGAAATATTAACTTCAACTCCTGGAACATCTCATATGGTCCATGACGTTCAAAACATCTTTGAAGTCCCGATTCTAAGCCGTTTAAGCATGGTGCACTAAACTATCAAGTAGTCATCATATTGAGCTAGCCAAACGTTCATAACATCTGCATCTACTCCTGCAATAGGTTTGTCACCTAGCGGTGCATCAAGGACATAATTCTTCTGTGCAGCAATGAAGATAAACCTCAGATCACGGATCCAATCCGCATCATTGCTACTAACATCTTTCAACTTAGTTTTCTCTAGGAACATAACAAAAATAAAACAGGGGAGCTAAACGCGAGCTATTGATCGACAACATAGATATGCTAATACTACCAGGACTTAGTTCATGATAAATTTAAGTTCAATTAATCATATTACTTAAGATCTCACACTTAGAAAGACATCCCTCTAATCTTCTAAGTGATCACATGATCCAAATCAACTAAACCATAACAGATCATCACGTGAAATGGAGTAGTTTTCAATGGTGAACATCACTATGTTGATCATATCTACTATATGATTCATGCTCGACCTTTCGGTCTCAGTGTTCTGAGGCCATATCTGCATATGCTAGGCTCGTCAAGTTTAACTTGAGTATTCAGCGTGTGCAAAACTGGCTTGTACCCGTTGTAGATGGACATAGAGCTTATCACACCCGATCATCACGTGGTGTCTGGGCACGACGAACTTTGGCAGCGGTGCATACTCAGGGAGAACACTTTTTATCTTGAAATTTACTGAGAGATCATCTTATAATGCTACCGTCAGCCAAAGCAAGATAAGATGCATAAAAGATAAACATCACATGCAATCAAAATGTGTGACATGATATGGCCATCATCATCTTGTGCCTTTGATCTCCATCTCCAAAGCATCGTCATAATTTCCATCGTCACCGGCATGACACCATGATCTCCATCATCTTGATCTATATCAATGTGTCGTCACATGGTCGTCTCGCCAACTATTGTTCTTGCAACTATTGCTATCGCATAGCGATAAAGTAAAGCAATTATTTGGCGCTTGCATCTTATGCAATAAAGAGACAACCATAAGGCTTCTGCCAGTTGCCGATAACTTCAACAAAACATGATCATCTTATACAACAACTTATATCTCATACGTCTTGACCATATCACATCACAACATGCCTTGCAAAAACAAGTTAGACGTCCTCTACTTTGTTGTTGCATGTTTTACGTGGCTGCTATGGGCTTAGCAAGAACCGTTCTTACCTACGCATCAAAACCACAACGATAGTTTGTCAAGTTGGTGTTGTTTTAACCTTCGCAAGGACCGGGCGTAGCCACACTCGGTTCAACTAAAGTTGGAGAAACTGACACCCGCTAGTCACCTGTGTGCATAGCACGGCGGTAAAACCAGTCTCGCGTAAGCGTACGCGTAATGTCGGTCCGGGCCGCTTCATCCAACAATACCGCTGAACTAAAGTGTGACATGCTGGTAAGCAGTATGACATATATCGCCCACAAATCATTTGTGTTCTACTCGTGCATATTACATCAACGCATGAAACCTGGCTCTAATGCCACTATTGGGGAACGTAGTAATCTCAAAAAATGTCTTACGCACATGCAAGATCATGGTGATGCATAGCAACGAGAGGGGAGAGTGTTGTCTACGTACCCTCGTAGACCGAAAGCGGAAGCGTTAGCACAATGCGGTTGATGTAGTCGTACATCTTCATGATCCGACCGATCAAGTACCGAACGCACGGCACCTCCAAGTTCTGCACACATTCAACTCGATGACGTCCCTCGAACTCCGATCCAGCCAAGTGTTGAGGGGGAATTTCGTCAGCATGATGGCATGGTGACGATGATGATGTTCTACCAACGCAGGGCTTCGCCTAAGCACCGCTACGATAGGATCAAGGTGGATTATGGTGGAGGGGGGCACCGCACACGGCTAAGAGATCAAGAGATCAATTGTTGTGTCTTTGGGGTGCCCCCTACCCCCGTAAATAAAGGAGTGGAGGAGGGGGAGGGCCGGCCCTCTCTATTGCGCTCCCTAGGGGAGTCCTACTCCCACCGGGAGTAGGATTCCCCCTTTCCTAGTAGAACTAGGAGCCCTTCCAAGTAGTAGGAGTAGGAGGGAAGGAAAGGGAAGGGAAAAGGAGAAGGAAGGAAGGGGGTGCCCCCTATCCCTAGTCCAATTCGGACCAGCCCATGGGGAGGGGTGCGGCCATCCTTTGAGGCATTTCTCTCCTTTCCCGTATGGCCCATTAAGGCCCAATACAAATTCTCGTAACTCCACGATACTCCCGAAAATACCCGAATCACTCGAAACCTTTCCAATGTCTGAATATAGTCGTCCAATATATCGATCTTTACGTCTCGGCCATTTTGACACTCCTCGTCATGTCCCTGATCTCATCCGGGACTCTAAACACCTTCGGTACATCAAAACACATAAACTCATAATATAACTGTCATTGAACTTTAAGCGTGCGGACCCTAAGGGTTTGAGAACTATGTAGACATGACCGAGACACATCTCCGGTCAATAACCAACAGCGGAACCTGGATGCTCATATTGGCTCCTACATATTCTATTAATATCTTTATCGGTAAAACCGCATAACAACATACGTTGTTCCCTTTGTCATCGGTATGTTACTTGCCCGAGATATGATCGTCGGTATCTCAATACCTAATTCAATCTCGTTACCGGCAAGTCTCTTTACTCATTCTGTAACACATTATCCTGCAACTAACTCATTAGTTGCAATGCTTGCAAGGCTTATAGTGATGTGCATTACCGAGTGGGCCCAGAGATACCTCTCCGACAATCGAAGTGACAAATCCTAATCTCGAAATACGCCAACCCAACAAGTACCTTCGGAGACACCTATAGAGCACATTTATAATCACCCAGTTACGTTGTGACGTTTGGTGGCACACAAAGTTTTCCTCCGGTAAACAGGAGTTGCATAATCTCATAGTCATAGGAACATGTATAAGTCATGAAGAAAGCAATAACAACAAACTAAACGATCAAGTGCTATGCTAACGGAATGGGTCAAGTCAATCACATCATTCTCTAATGATGTGACCCCGTTAATCAAATGACAACTCATGTCTATGGCTAGGAAACTTAACCATCTTTGATTCAACGAGCTAGTCAAGTAGAGGCATACTAGTGACATACTGTTTGACTATGTAATCACAGATGTATTATGTTTCCGGTTAATACAATTCTAGCATGAATAATAAACATTCATCATGATATAAGGAAATAAATAATAACTTTATTATTGCCTCTAGGGCATATTTCCTTCAACCAACCCCTTCTTGCTTGATACCGTACGTAGTGTGGGCAGATCCGTCCTCCCGCCGCATGCGTAGCCACATCCTGATGACCCCAAGGTATAACTTTCTTTGAAACCATCAATGCTATAGCTGCATGCGGATCTTTTTCGATTCTATAGTCGAATCTAGGTCTTGGTTCAAAGAGAAAAGAAGGGTGGGGTGGGGTGGAGCATGAATCTAGGAAGTGGTTGAACGAGGAAAGGTGGGAGGAAAAGTATTATAGACTGGCTATCTAGCTGCTTTTTTGGTTGAAAAGGGAAAAAGGGGGTAACCCAGTACACACATCTGTAAGGAACCGATCTCTTTATTGAAAAAGGAAAGAAACTAGGGGTCGGGTAGTTTGTTCAGGACTAGATTTGCGGCCCTCACATAGGAAAAAGGTTCAAAGGGAAAAAATATGGGACCATCGTTGATATGCTACTTGGCAACATACTCTGCATCACACATTTATACGTGTGGACGCTAAAGGTGCTGGCATGTCCCATGTCCCATGTCCCATACAACTATTTTGCTGTTGTTAATCTAAGAATGCCACTGGAAAATTGAAGCAATGCCATTTTTGAAAGTAAATTACATTTTTAACGAATGTTGTTTTAAGAGAATGTATCTATAAATATGAATCAATGCAACCGTTTTAGAAATGCTACTGTCCTACTTTGTTTTCCATCAAGATTAGTTAGATGCTTCTTTTTGCCGCAATATGTTTCATCCTCCTTTATTGGCCAGTAATTGTTTCCTTTTTTCCTCTGTTACAACATGGATATCTATTCAACTTTTTGCTATAGCAAAATTAAATGTCACACCGGCAACTTTGCTTGATTTTAGTGGTGCTGCACAAAACGAGGTTGGATTTCCTATTCCTATTGGTAGATAAATTCTTATTTTATCTTGTCCACCTGATGAAAGGTCAGTACAGGCCTCCATCCACATGATTGTACAATGTGCTTTGAGATGTTGTGCTACTTGTATTGGTACTGTTTTAAATAAATGTTAAATTGAAGCTATTGTATTGCTGTATTTTCCCATTAAGTAGTGAACAAGAATGGGACCAACCTAGACATGATGCTTGTTGCTTTGTTACAACAAACTCTGCATCACCCCCTTTATAAGTAAATGGAAGCGCATGGTGTTGTTGCACCCACTCTCCCTGGAACTATTTATGCTTATTGTTAATCTAATGCCGCTGGTAAAATTAAGCAATGCCACTTTCATAATTAACTACTGAATCTTAGTTCAAAACTGCAACACTTGTTAGGAATTGGCGGGAGTACCATTTCTGTTAGGGATCGACCGGAGTACATGTTGTCTAAGAAATGTATTGTTGAGATAATGTCTTTGTTATTATATATTAGTTATAGTGTTTTACAAATGGTACTATCCTGCTTTGTAGTTCTTTCTACATGTTTAACCAAGGTATTGTTAAGACAATGTCTCTGTTAATACGAATCAGTCGCATTGTTTTAGGAATGGTACATTTCTGCTTTGTCGTTCTATATACATGTTGAAACAAGGCATTGTCAAGATAATGTCTCAGTTAATATGAATGAATCACAGTAATTGAGAATTGCTACTCTAATGCTTTGTTTCCCATTAAGATAAGGTAGATGAGTAGATGTTTTTCTTCTGGGAGTATAAGTCATCAACCGTTATTTCTCTGTAATTGTTTCCCTTATACCTATTGTTGGATACAGGGATATCAAAACTTCTGCTTAGTTTTATTTTGACTTTGATTTTACTTGAAGTGCACAAAAGGAGCCAATGTGTTTAAGGCAAACTGTTGCATTAGTGGGTCTAGTTGGTCTTTCCACTTTGCAGAAAGAAGTAGTCACTTTTTGTGCTACATTACAGACAGAATGATTGAGAAGCTTTAGAGTATTATACACACTGGTGACATGACTAGTCTGCAGACCAAGGAAAACTCAAGTCAACAGCACGTGGGGTGCAAAATTCACTCCACAAGGAAAGGTATGACCAAGTCAGTCACCGGCACAGCTGTAACAAACAAGGTCAGTATCGGCCTTCATCCACATGATCATGCTTTGTTATGTTGTGCTGATTATATTGTTGTATTGTTTTGAATAAATGTTTAATTCAAGCTATTGTATTGCTATCTTTTCCTATTAAGATAATGAAGATGATTATAGTTGTAAGTGTATATTTAATCAACTAGTATCACTATATATTCATCATGCTTTTTCTGTATTTATGCAGACATGGATGCTCAGCTTGATTTTATTGGAACTGCACAAAATGTTTAGATGGTTCGGGTCCTCCATAATACTTCATCATGCACAATACATCAAATGGTTCTTAATCATTCTTCGTCACATTGAGCCACCGGACTATCTACTTGAATGGAGTTGCCAACGTGTTTAATGCTTTGCAACATATAAATACGAAATCCACCATGCTACTCAAGACATTATTTGATTTCAATGGAACTGCACAAAAAGATACGCTGGTTAATCCGGCTCCATGTGCCATTTCAATGTGCAAACTCATGACAAACCATGCTCGTCTGAATGGAGCTACCAACATCTTCAAGGCAGAAGAATTCCCACAAGTTCAAGGGAAAGAACTTTGTCCAGCAGAATACTACCTTTAAGAAGGGTAAGAAGAAAGACAAAAAGAGAGATGGATGCTTTACTTGTGGTTCAGAGGAACACTGGGCAAACAAGTGCCCAAATAAGTACAAGAAGCCAAGACAGGACTCCAAGTATGTCAATGTCACTCTAAGCAACAATGATGGGGCATCTGGGTATGGTAATCTGTTCACCATACTTTCAGTTTGTCAGTCCACCAATTGGTGGGTTGACACTGGGGCCAATATTCATGTGTGTGCTGATGTGTCTTTGTTTTCTTGCAGCACATAAATACAAAATCCGTAGGGATGCTCAGCTTGATTTAGTGGAACTGCACAAAATGTTCAGATGGTTCGTGTCCTCCATAATACTTCATCATGCACAATACATCGAATTGTTCTCTAATCATTCGTTGTCACCTTGAGCCACCGGACTATCTGATGACAAACTAATGACAAACCCTACCGTTCCACAATCATAGGCATTACATATTTTTGAATGGGAAAAGCTTGTCAAAGTTTAATCATTGATGTTAGCAAGAAGACATTAGTTTAATATATTGGAATTGGAAAACCTTGTCAAATTTTTCTCATTGATGTTAGCTAGAAGACATGCATTTGATATTTTTGAGTGGGATGCCCTTTGCTGTGAGCAGCCTCGATCATTTTTTTCCTATTCTTGTCTTCAGTTCAGAAGTAAATATTTACTCCGCTGAGATGCATAGTCCCATGAATGTTCACTTATGTAAGGTATTTTAAGATTTTGTTCTGAATGTTGTCTATGTAATGCCAGGCCTTGTGAGTTTGATTGTAAATTGAGCTTGGAATGCTGCGTCATGCGGCATCATGAGCTGTTTACCGTGACTCATGAGAATAATGCTTCATATTGTTTTGCATGTTGATCTAATGCCTATGATTTGCATCTTAAGAAGATCATCCTATTATTTTGTTTCTGTGCTTAAGAAGTTCATCGTCTTATGTTTCATTCATAGCCTATATGAGAACTCGGGTAGGTTAGAGGTGAAACCATATGATCTTCTGACCAACTCATCATCGTAGGCCGTGATTGGATCATCATTTTCAACCAAAACCGCTTGTAAAACAGATGCCTATAAATAAAAGCAGATGGTCTTGGGAGAAGCGCTTGGTTGGTTGATTTCGACTAGTAAAATATACACTGGTCTCTCAAATTACACGTGTAACTCGCCGGTTTTCGTTACAGACCTCGGTACCTCGGTTTCATTACGCATGTATTTTACACGGTGATTCTGGTGATGAGTAAATTGCACTTGTATCTTAATACAGGTGTGAAACAATCCAGAACTCCCAAGTGCAACCTTACCATTTCATGTCGTTTCGGTCTCTCGAAGTTACCCATAGGTGTCCGATGATCCTGGCTTCCTGAATGAGCAGTGTGCACTGTATCAGAGCATCCGTAGGGCCCGCGAGGCCCTCTTCGTCGTCCTTAGGGTTGTTGCGCTTGCCGTGGCGCCGAGCATTGTCAACATGGTCAACGAACATGATGAATAAGGAGATGATTATAATTTTTTTTTGCTTTCTCCTGGTTTCCTGACATCACGGTCCCACACCATCGTCAACCTATATAGTCAATAAGCGAGAGAATCGCACAAGAAGCGGCCGACAGTTGGGACCCAACAGCTCAAGCAATATTGTTTTTTAGGTGTAAGCGGAGTTTTTCTTGAGCGATGTTTTTGTTGTTGTTCAGAGGAGTAGGGTATCAACTGGGCGGGCTGTGGCCCATGTAACCCAGGCTATTATTTTATGTCGACCAAATATCCAGCCCAGATATTATTTTTTCAAGCTGAAAATGGCTAGGTCAGCTATACTTTTTTGCGGAGTACCCAACCAAGGTCAACGTGTTATTCTCCGCCCCACTGGGCTGTAAATCTATCCTATGAGGGATGCATTAGGCCTAACAAGAAAATGGGCTTTAAGAAATAATAAATGGCATGTAATTATAAAAACTGGGCTGTAAATATACAAAACACACCAAACAGATAATTTGTTTCAAAAATATATTTTTTTAATTTGGAAATTTTATTTTCATTACTTATTGTGCGCATAATATTTCTTTAGATCTTTACCTAATACAAATTCATTTTGAAATTATATTTAATCTAACTAGAAATTTTGGGATACAAATATTCCAAATCCCATCAAAATGTGAAATTTTTGGTTGAATTCTATTTTGAGAGGTTGGTTGAAATTATTAATCGTTATCCTCGCTAGAGAATGGGCTACAATTTTAAAATAATGTAAATGAGTTGTAGTAAATTCCATTAGAATTCGAAAATGGGATGTACATTATTACAAATCGCAAATGGGATATATGTTATGTGCCACAGATGTGATGCTCACTTGTAGGCCTGCTAGGTTTTTGAGAATTATAGTCAGTGACGCATACGGAAGGCGTGTGGGCCTACTAAGGCATACGAAAGGCTTTGTAAAGTTATAGTCAAGACACGATTCTAGCAGTAGTGGTCGTTGGATGTCCATCTAACGGCTGTAGTGCTTCTTCAATCTCGGATATGCTTGCTTCAGCCGCCCAAACCACCGCTGGCGGTACCGCCTGCTACCACCTCCCGTGGCCGGCTATGCTGCCGCGTAGGCTTCACCGGCCCACCCTACTCCCAAACATCGTCCAGGTCATTACTCTACTCACCAACACCTCCTGTTCTTCTCCAGCGACGCGACCTCACACCGCAGCCGAACCAGTGAACCCTTGTACTCCCATCCGCGTGCGCATCCACTGCTGTGTCTTCGCCATCTCCAGGTAATTCCCTTTGTAATACTCGCCATCGTTCACTGTGTTGGTTCTCTCGGCACGGCGTGGTCAACATTGTCAACAAACGGCGGCCATCGGATGAGGCATGTACGTGGATTGACTGACAATAGGGACCCACATGGCCCATGGCCGCACGCAGTAAGTGCCCCCATATTATGCGAAAAGAAATAATTTCTCCCCCTGATAGGTTTGAGCCACCAGCTACATCCTTGCACGCAAGGAAGTGTTCCCTTTATTACGCGGAAATAAAAAGTTTCCTCTCCCTGGCAGCTTGGACCCACCAGCTTTATTATGATCCTTTTCGTGAAAATATAGATTACACCATAGATGCTAAATTGTTTTCTTTTTATTCTAACTCAAAAAAAGAAGAAATAAAGAAACCAGAAAACATCTTCGCACGCAAGGAAGTGCCACCTTATTACGGGAAAAATTGACTCCCCCTGCTAGCTGGGACCCACCAGATTTGGAGGCTGACTTGTGGGCCTACTAAGTTAACGTGTACGCAGGGCTTTATGAACTTAGTCAATAAATGATTCTAGCTGCACTAATCATTGGATGTTAATCCAACGGCCAAGTTGCGTCTTCAACCTCTGGTCTTGTTGCTCCAGCCGCCCAAACATACTCCAGCCTCCCGTGGTCGGCTGTACTACCGCGCAGGCCTCACCGTCCGAGTCACCGATTAGTCCCTTATCAGCCGCAAACCTATATGGTACCAGCTATCAATATCCTGAACAGTGAGTAGATATAATCCATGGGATGAAACTAACCTCGATGGAAAACAGCAGTTCCCAAAATTGTCCTGTGTAGATACATCGAGAAGCATGTTAAGCACAACAGTTCATACTTGCACATATAGAACATCACGTTGTGAATAACTGGAATAAACAAGGCATACTATGAACAACCAAAGATAGCATTTGAAACTAGACATATGCTAACTACAAACAACTGAACAATCAAAAAACTTTAAAAGAGGCATATGATAGCTATAACAGGATTAACAGCAAGCAAATATATGCATTCCTATCGGTATGTTTAAAATTGGATTGATGAAATGTACTGCACAGTAAATAATTGCACATATAGAGCATCACATTGTGAACAACTGAAATAAACAAGGCATACTGCAAACAACTAGATATAGCAATTAAAACTATACATATTCTCACTACACTACAAAAGGGAATTGACAAAACAAATCATGGGTTTCCCCGTGTGAAGTGGCACGGCAAAACAAATCATGGGTTTCCTCACTTGTCACAGATGGGCTAGTTCCCGTGGGAAGAGCACTGGCCCTGGATGGGCTCCATGTTGTCGCAGATGGGCTCCTTCCCCTTGGAAGATCACGGCTGTAGGGTGCCCTTCTTGATGTCGCACACAGGCGCTTTCCCCTTGGAAGAGCAGATGGGTTGTTTCACCTTGGAAGTGCCGGAGAGGGTGCCCTCCTCGTGGTCTCCGCCGATGAGGTCTAACTTGGAAGCTGTTGATCCCAAGCCTGCGTCGCAGAACATGTCCTTCAGAAATAATAAAAGGGGCTTGATGGTGATGTAGAATGGCAAATTGTTGACAGCGAGCCAGAGGAGATCAGCGGCGGGGCCATGGATGAGATCGACGACGGTTGAACCAGACGGGTTGGGGTGGGCCACTTAACCTGTGACATAGCATACCTCAGGCCGTCGCTATCGATGACCTCGATGTCGTAGCCGGTGGCCGAGACATGCCCGCATAATCTAGCCCGCTACTTGGGTGCGTGCCGCCAGTAATGGTCGTCAGCTTCCTCGGCGATGTCGGGCGAAGAGACCGCTATACACCTCTTTTGGGCCAGTCGCTCCTCGAACTCCATGGGAAGCATAGCCGGGCTTAGGCTGTGACGCTCTAGAGTGGGGATGGGGATGGGGATGGGGATCTGTGGGAAAGGGGGCATTTGGCAGGCGTCATCTAAGAAACTTAGGGCGGCCTAGGTATGGAGATCGGTCGGCAAGCTGCACGGGCAAACTGGCAGATGTTTACAATGGAGGCCTTGCGGCGGCGGCGGGGACCTAGCTAGGGTTTCGAGTGAGGGAGGGTGTGTGTGTGTGTGTGCGCGCGCGCATGCCCGAGGAGGTTTTGGTGTGTGTGTATGTGTGTGGAGAGGGGTGTTTGAGGAAATGATGCGGGTACTGAAAATATTACTACTCGGGAGTCAAACGCGGGAGTGAAATGGCGGGCTATTGAAAATTTTGATGATTGTGCATCACACACGGTCCGGAGATAACAACCGTGTGTTATGAAATAGAAAAACCCTCGAGGCGGGTAGATATTTTCTAGGGATGCAGGAGGGATTGGGAACAAGAAACATCACACACGGTCCGGAGATAACAACCATGTGTTGTGAAACAGAAAAACCCTCGAGGCGGACAGATATTTTTGAGAGGGGGAGCCTCGTGGAGCCCAATGTACAATGTGGATGTGTGCGTGACAGGGGCACAGGCGTGGCACACGGTTAGTCTAATGATCATAAATTTGGCGAAAATGACGTGGGAGAGGGTCAGAACACGAACACACTTGCATGTGGACCAAATTTATGTATCAAAAGGGTGGTTTGATTTACAAATACCAAACGCAACCTCGATGTGGCACCTCTCTCGCAAAGCGCACGGTATTGCTTGCCCCCACCCCCCCTCGTGTCGGCACGAATTGGGAATCCTAAGCTATGAATGCATGCCCCCGAACCGAGGTTCACCTAGCAAAGTGTGAAGTAGCTAGCAGCCCCCCTCCTCCATCGTGCCGACACGAAGGGAATCCTAAGATATGAATGCATACCCCCCCCCAATCGAGGTTCACCT
>NC_041386.1:346395011-346420133 GCF_002162155.2 Triticum dicoccoides
AAGTATCTAGCAGCCCCCCTCCCTCGTGTCACCAGGAACGGAATCCTAAGCTATGAATGCATGCCCCCAAACCGAGGTTCACCTAGCAAAGTGCAAAGTAGCAACCCCCCCCCCAACACACACACGCACACTTTCAGTCGGCGGGCCAGAGAGGCATATCTCACCAAGATCGATTGTGAAACGGACCAAGAATAATGCACCTTGGTCGTACAACCTCTATCTCTTTGTTGGTCAAAGTGATGGTCGTCCATGCGACCCCGTAGATGAGCTAGCTCGCCAATAATCACGCAAGTAGCTAGTCCCCAAAGACAGCCACTGCATGTGTGTGGCCCAAACATATGTATTGAGAGGTGTGTTTTTAGTAACAATGGAACAACTTTGATGTGGCACCCTAATTTCGAACTAGAAATACCCACACTGAGTGAGGGTTAGGTTGACGATGCATATGTATGTTACACCAGACTTCAAGCTAATGACGGGGATTCATGCATGCATGCGTGCATAGTATATGCACTCAAACTTAAGGTCTGAATCTCACCATGACCTATACTATGATAACATGAACCAAATCAAGAATCCGCCATGGTAACCTATCTTTTTGTTGGTCAAGGTGATCATGGATGTCCACGCGGGCCCACGAATATATAGGCATGTCGCCGATAACCACGCGAGGGAGTGTACCATTCGAAGGCAACCACTACATGCATATGTATGGAGGTGATGCGTGCATGCATGTTTGAATACCCAACATTGATGTGGCACGTGCGTCAAAAATCGTACACGACCTCCCCACAAAGAGCGAGATCGGTTCATGATGTGTTGTTGTACTAGCCACTTTGAATCGATGGGAGTGATTCATGCGTACACATGTATGTGTGTGTGCTCAAACTATATCATGCATGTCATCCCAGAGAAAAAATAATAATCCCCTCCTAAGTCAAATTAACCTATCTTGTCGTCAGGCAAAAAGTAGTCATGGACCAAGCGGGCCCATAGATGGAAAGCATCGGTATCGCTGATAACCGCTTATGTGGGTGCTAGAGGACAACCACCACCGCTTTGCATGTAGGCCAAACATATATATGTTGAATACCCAAAATGCACAACTTTGATGTACCACATGCCTCAAAAACCGTAAACCATGCACCCACACAGAGTGAGGTTCATCAAGCGTACTACATATGATGGTCCCCTTCCCCCTCTTCACCGCATACTATATGCTCCTGCCGTAATATATGTACAACCCAAAAGAATCATCATCAATGGTAAAATTAATTAACCTCTTCCGATGTAGGTCAAAGTGATGCATGCATGCATTGACGATGGCCTCGTGGGCCCATAGATGGAAGCGTCACACATGAGTGTCCTAGCTAGGATATGCATGTGGCCCAAAAAGGTGGTGTGTGATGTTTGAATAGCAAATTTCACAATTTTGATGTGGCACGTTCCTCGGAAACAAAAAAGTCCCGACACTTAGTGAGGTGTACTTGTTAATGGACGCGTACATATAGTATATATGCTAGTCCCCTCCCACCTCTTCGACACGTACCATATACCACCATAACAGAAACAAAAAAGATTCTACCTTGTTGGTCAAATTAACCTCACTGCTGACTGTTCGTCAAAGTGATGGACGACGACCTTGTGGGCCCACAGAAAGCGTCAAACACGAGTATCGAGTGTCGTGTAGGACAACCATCGACTGCATGTGGCCAAAACATTTATGTATGAAAGGGTTGTGTAAGTTTTTAAATAACAATTTCATGACTCTGATGTGGCACCGGCCTGCCTAACAAAACGGCCAACCCACACGGTGGCTCACACTCGTAGTGTACTGGGAGTGTGGCACCCAGGCTCAGAGAAACTGGAACGCCCCGTATTCCAGCCCAGAGATCGAGGAGAAGTCTTCTGGAATACGGCACTGCTTAGCATAGAACAAATCAACTCTTCATTACAAGTTATATGGATACAAGGAGATTACATCGGCACGGCGACACTACGCCTGCCACGGTTGCTCCATGCAAGCAGCAAAACAACACGATGCAACGGAATAACTCTAGCAGCGGAACAACGATGACGGTGATGAACTCCACTCCGTTGGGAGTCTGGCTGGAACACTTATCCTAGCTCGCAAACAAGGAATCCACGGCACACAAGCAATCAAATCCGGCATGACCTGCAAACTGGCATGACAAGCCAGGTCGGTACATTGAATGTACTTGCAAGCTCATAGCAATCAAAGCAATCAAGACAGACAACAGCATGGCAGTTACAGACTAACAAGGATTAACATGATACTATCAGAACAACATGGCAGGAACAACATGATATAGCTAGAACGACACGAGCATGGCATGAACATATAAACATGATGACACTATCATGCAACATGATGACGTTATCATGCACCAACTTACTCTGTTCGGGTTACCTCGTAACCAATGCGGACATCACACGATCATCTCAGGATCCAATCAAGCTTGGTATTAACAGTACCGTAGTAAACATTACATGACCACAAGGACCTTGATCTTCACCCTTGATTCTCACATAACCCCACAAATATCCATCAACACGGTATCCTTGATACCACGGTGATCATCTCACGATCACAACCACAAATATCCATCAACTCGGTATCCTCGATACCACAGTGATCATCTCACAATCACAACCAAAAATATCCATCAAGTCTGTATCCTCGATACCACGGTGATCATCTCACGATCACAACCAATCTCTAGGGTTGTTATTAAGAACGTTATTATTATTACTGTTAACCCATAGTGTGACCAACTACTAACTAGGCCCTTATCCGCGGGGCGGCTATCGATAGATTTAATATAAATTGAAATTAAATATTGCAAAGTAAAATAGATTGGAAACTTACATGATGGAAAATAGACCCGGGGGCCATATGTTTCACTAGTGGCTTCTCTCAAGATAGCATAAGTATTATGGTGGGTAAACAAATTACTGTCGAGCAATTGATAGAAAAATGCATAATTATGAGAATATCTAGGAATGATCATGTATATAGGCATCACGTCCGTGACAAGTAGACAAAAACGATTCTGCATCTACTACTATTACTCCACACATCGCCCGCTATCCAGCATGCATCTTGAGTATTAAGTTCATAAGAACAGAGTAACACATTAGGCATGATGACATGATGTAGAGGGATAAACTCAAGCAATATGATATAAAACCCCATCTTTTTATGCTCGATGGTAACCATACAATACATGCCTTGTTGCCCCTGCTGTCACTGGGAAAGACACCGGAAGATTGAACCCAAAGCTAAGCACTTCTCCCATTGCAAGAAAGATCAATATTGTAGGCCAAACCAAACTGATAATTCAAATAGACTTGCAAATATAGCAAATCATACATAAAAGATTTCAGAGAAGAATCAAATATTGTTCATAGATAATCTTGATCATAAACCCACAATTCATCGGATCTCGACAAACACAGCGCAAAAAGAATTACATCGAATAGATCTCTAAGAAGATCGAGGAGAACTTTGTATTGAGATCCGAAGAGAGACAAGAAGCCATCTAGCTAATAACTATGGACCCGAAGGTCTGTGGTAAACTACTCACACATCATCAGAGAGTCTATGGTGTTGATGTAGAAGCCCTCCATGATCGATTCCCCCTCCGGCGGAGCTCCCAAAAAGGCCCCAAGACGGGATCTCTTGGGTACAGAAGGTTGCGGCGGTGGAAATAGGGTTTCATGGTGCTCCTAGATGTTTTCGGGGGATATGGGTATATATAGGAGGAAGAAGTACGTCGGTGGAGCTGCGAGGGGCCCATGAGGGTGGGGGCACGGCTGCCCAACTGGGCGCGCCCCCTGCATAGTGGCCTCCTCGCTTCTTTCTTGACAGCCACTCCAAGTCTCATGGATCACGTTTGTTCCAAAAATAACTCTCCCGAAGGTTTCATTCCGTTTGGATTCCGTTTGATATTCCTTTTCTGCGAAACACTGAAATAGGCAAAAAACAACAATTTGCACTGGGCCTTCAGTTAGTAGGTTAGTCCCAAAAATAATATAAAAAGGTACATTAAAGCCCATTAAACATCCAAAACAGATAATATAATAAAAAATTATAGATACGTTGAAGACGTATCACTAAGTCATGGGTGGCGCCGTGCCTACCAAAAGCATCAACGACCACCGTCGTGGCAAAATATAAACGGTCCCAAACCGGGACAAGGAACCATAACAACAACAACGGACACGCAAGGCTTATGTCCGCCTAACTGATCAAGGTAGCGCGCGCCCATAACATTCCCTCGTTGGAGGCACCGGCGAGAGGCATGCCAATAGATCCAGTTAGGACCTTCCCATAAAGGTAAGTGTGGTTGCACTGGTCAGTTCGATATGGTGGCACCATGACTCAGCCAACAGTTGTTCAAGTTCAATTTAAGCCGGTTAAAACTGAATGCAATATGTTGAGCCATGATAAAATAACATGATGCAATTACAATGCATGAGCATGATATAAGCATGGGGTGCGACAACCATATCAACAATGAATCATATCCAACTGAGCATGGCATAATGACGAGCACCAATATCACAAGTACTCATAGCATAACATGATCACTAGCATCAACAATAAATACCATGCAAGAACACATCAATAACATTACCGAGTGAACACATAACCAACTAACAACAAAGGAATAATGCATATTATTGGTACTCGGCAACCGACGTTAGTCATGCACCGAAGAACATGACCAACCCAACATGTACTACTATCAAGCACGACCAATATGAAAGTAATACTTGCAGGTAGAACATGATGACATAGTGCAAGAAAACATAGCATGACGGTAATCACCGATCCATAAGCATAACCAAAATAAGGATAGCAGTAGCAAAACAAACATATAGTTATTAAAGATTCAAGTTGAAAACCAAAGCTACTACATGGCCATCATGCAAATGGTGGTTGTGGCTTGCCTGGGGATGAAGAATACTCCAGGAAGAAGTATGGTGAAGTCGCGAGACAATTCGCCAGAATGCTTCTCTCTCGGAGGGGGCTAGATAAGGGCAAGGGTATCAAGGTCATTTTCACAGTGGGACCACCTAGTGAAAACGATACCAAAAGATAAAGCTTGACGAGATGAAGAAGTAGGCGTTGGGTTCACCTGAATCGGAGTTATGGTCGAAAAGTTATGAAGGTTTGAACACCAGGGACCAATATGTGAAATTTTTCATTACCAACGGGTCCCTGAGAGGATAAGACAGAAACGGATTTCAGAAAATACGCTTTCGGAATAGTGAAAGCGCATTCTTGGCGCGATAGAGGAAAATATGTTTTCGAAAAGAGAAAACGCATTCCTGCCAAAGAAGGAAAGAAATACGCTTTCAGAGTTTTGAAAGCGCATTTCAAGAAACCGTCTCCACTTAACGTACCTGGGCCCAGGGCGGGAGAGGCTTACAGGTGGGACCCGAGGGCAGGGGGCCAGGCTGGCGCTCATCTTCTTCCTCCTCGCTGCCTCCCAATTGGGAACAGAGGAGCGAGGACATGAGAAGGGACATCGGGGAGGCGGCCGGCTCAGGCGGCCTCCGGCCGAGCCAAGACCACTGGCGGGTGCGGGGCGGTGCGCCGCTTCCTCCTGGAGTAGCATCAGCGCAGGGGAGAGACAGGGGTGATGGTGGCTCGCAGGTACAGGGGTGCAGGCGGCGGACTCCGGCGACGGGCACGGCCAACTCCGGCAGTCTGCGGCCAAGGGGACGACACCGGCGAGCTCGAGGAAGGGCCTCGCACCTGTTCGGACCGAGGCGGGTGGGGCGGTGGTGGAACTCAGTGGTGCGGCCGTCTCTGACGTGGGGCGAGGTGGTGGGGTGGCTGAGTGGAACAAGGGGGACTCAGTGGACGTCTTAGTAGGAGCAGAGGAGGGCTGTGTTGGCCGGAATCAAGCTGAGGCTAAGGCGGACATGGTGGACGGCGGCAAACAGAGGCGAGATGGGGGCACTCTGGTGGACTAGAGAGGCAAGCGAGGAGTGAATGAGATACGGGAGGGGCCAATGGTCCTATATATAGGCCCGGGGAAGGCTCTAGAGCATCGCTAGCGAGCTCGAGCAGTGCTCTAATTGTGGAGAGTGGCTGGGCATCGCACGGGCATGGCGTTTGCGAATCATTTATGGCGAACCACAACGAGGAATCAATACAGGGAGATGCAGGGCATCACGGGAAAGCTCCAGGACATGAATGGAGGTCGATACGACAAGGGAGACAACAGGAACAGTGGCCGAAACGAGCTAGAGCGCGAGTTTGGCATGACGCAAGGGTGATCATCACGCGCACTAGAGAAAATAGCTTGTTTTGGCCGCAACGACCAGGTCCAGTAGATAGACCTTAGTGCCCTTAGTCTAACTGAAGAAATAATTTGGTCCAGGGGCAAATAAGAGATTTGCAAATAGCCCGAAAGCAAACCAGCAACCAAGTGTTTGTGTTGTGCAGTGGGGACACTAGCTTGGTAACGCAGTAAATAATTTTTCTGGTGATGATCACACACTAAGGTGATGTAGATCACCAAAAATCAGACTAAGAAGAGGAGTTTAGATGATGGCTGCTGTAGAAACTGCCATACTGGCCAGATTAGGGGATTTTGAAGTTGCACTCACATACATGATTTTCATGAGCTGCAAATTAGAGATGGTGGGTTATATGATCATATGAAGCTTCTGTGAAAGTTTCATGCCCTTTGTAAATACCAAAATAGCAGTTGCTTCACAATGCTTCATTCTAGCCAGAAACTTGGAAAAATTGCACAGGGAAAATTGTTTGATAAAATGGGCCAAAACTTGGTGGAGGGAGATTATATGGATAGGAGAATGCCCTGGAAAATTTTCTGCTTAATTGAAGCAAAATAAAATATAGTTCCTTCACAAACTGAAAATCTGACCAGAAACCAAGATTTGGAGATGGGCTAACATAGTTGAGTTACATGAGCAAAAATTTGGTGGAGAGTCATGATTTGATCATATGAAGGAGGTGGCAAAGTTTCAACTCATTTTGATATCCCTAGCTTGTACCTCCTTCACAATCACTTCCCTTGGATAGGAACTTTGAAAACTTGCTCAGTAATATTTACTAGGATAATTGAGTTGACTTTTGGCATGGGGCAATTATATGGACAGGAAAACATGTCCAAAAAGTTTGGGGTCAATTTGGCAAAGGTAAAAGGCACTTGCTTCACAAACTGCCATTAAGGACATAATAGGAAAGGAATTAATTGAGCAAGATGAGGAACATGGCAAATGAAATATTTTGCCACATTTGAGGAAGATATGACCCAAACACTTTATGAGAACTATTTGGGAATTTTAGGAGTGATGTAAGTATAGGTTGCTTCACAACCAAGGGCAGCCAGGCTTATTCCTTTAATAGAAAAGGAATATACCCAAGGAAAAGAATATTGGGATTGGTCCAAGATGGAAATGGCAAGGTCTTGGGAAGGGTTTTGAGGATGACAAGCCACTCTCTAAAGAAAGAAGAGGTCATCTTCTTCATTTTCCCGACCACATAGTCACGGAAAAAGAAAACTCAAGCAAAGATCTCAGAAAAACAAAAGAAAAAGAAAGGGCCGAAAATCATGCTGTGACAACTCTTCCCCCCCTTAAAGAAATCTCGTCCCCGAGATTTGGTTGCTCAGGGAATAAGTGTGCATATACTGACTTAAGGAGACCGTTTCCAACTCGGGTATCCTTTTTCCTTTATTGATTGTTCCCATTAAATTCTTCATCTGACTTACCTGACTGGCTCTGGGTTGGTTTGCTTCACTGTATCTATATCCTAATAGATCTTACCTCAATTTTTCATGCCTATACTGGCTCCAATTCTTTTCATATCTGCTGATTTAGCTGAGTGTGATTTGTTCTCATGACTGAAATATCTGTCTCACAAATCCGAGAGTGATTTTCAATTGTTGTGGTTGTACTGGCAAACTTCCATGAATTGGTGATCAGATTTCTCTTGATGAACACCCAAACTCTTACTCCTTGCATTGGGTTCTTCCACTAAATGCAGGTACTTCGGGTTCAAAACAGTGTTGTGGATCATAACTGTTCTTCTGACTGATACTGATTTCGTGCGGAATTTCTGATTCATCTGGACTGGCTCCAATGTTTTGCATGTCAGATCCGTACCAAATATTTGACTGTCTCCAGACGTGGCCAGCATAAAAGGGTACGACCTTATATGTTAATATTCGTGGTCTTGACTGACGGTGGTTCTGGCAGGAGAAATTGGGTTCATGATAGGCTACCTCTTGATGATTCTCATAAGTGAGGATACATGCTTCAAGACTGTTATTCACCCATCTGATTATTCATTCTGTCGGCATCTCCATGGGGATAGTAGGCTATGTGACGTTTTACCATAGTCACTGGAATCAAGCCGTTGAGTTGACCTTTGGTCTGACTTAACAGACCCAGATATTCAATATCGACAACTCTAAGCATATACTGTTAACTGAGTGGGTCTTTCCTTGATATGGGGTCTTTACCATATTTGAGTAGACCCCCTTGATGAATATTCATGGTGATGCATAGTGACTCAGACTGTCCAGGGTATCTGCACCATGTGGGTCATGCAATAATTTTCATAATTGTATTGCCGGTCTTGCTCCTTTATTACTGTGCTCTTATTTTGGATTCTTTGTTGAAATAGCTTGATCATATCGCATTCTTCATGTGGCCATAGGGACTGTTGGGTGCAATATTTTGGCAAGCATAACTTATCCTTGTTCATGTACCATGGGAACTATACCGGGTTCACATGTGCTTGCATCTAACTCGTTTTTGTTGTAAAACATACCAAGTGGTGATGAATGATATCACCTTGTCGGGTATGAGGAATCTGGCCTGACTGAGTACTGACAAAATTTGTTGTCCCATGTTGTCTTTCTTCAAAACTTGTCGGTTCTTGCATCAACAATTGAGGTGTATAATGGACTTTCTTATTCTTGCATGACTCGTGAGATTTCCGGATTCTCACCTTGCCTTCATCATCGTACCACTTCAAGAGCTTGGCAGCATGCTCACGATATAAATGAGAATTTAATCCCTGAGGCAGACTTGTTTGTGACTCATTCTTGCTTCTGACCAAACTATAGCGGACCTGATTCTAGGGATTCATGGTCATAGGTTGTCTTGTACCAATGTCGTACTGAGGGAGATTGGATGACTTATGTTGGAAACCATTGGGAGTATCTTGCTGAGGAAGACTGGGTATCGTGCTTCAGAAGCTTCAACCCTTAAAGACTTGCTAGGGAGGACTCGGTACCTTATATCGAAAGCTTTTGCGGTTGCTTACTGAAGAAGGCTGAGTATTTTGTAGTGGAAGTCATCCATATATCGTACTGAGGAAGATAGAAAAATCTTGCACTGGAAGCTTCTCTGGTAGCTTGCGAGGGAAGACTGGGTTTCTTACACCAGAAGCTTTTCATTGTGATATGCGGACCGGTTACCATATACACACCCCATCTTAAGATTTCTGTTGTGCATTATTTGTATGAAATGGGGATTTGCTGGACTATCCTCCTCTCTGAATATTGAATACATGGCACATTCTTTCTTTCTTCCAGGTATATCGGGTTTCAAAAATCATCCTCAACGAAGAATTAAAACTTGCATCGGACTTATACCTTTGACTGAGAATATACCGTCGATCTTGCACACAATTTATCTTCTCGCTGGTTTGATCATTTCTGCTATGAAGAGTACACACTGAAGGTGACTTGATTATCCGTACTATTGTGAGAAGTGCACATTAATGCAAACTAGATTATCATCATCACAATCAGATATTTCTCATTTCACTGCGATCGATTGAGAATTCCATCCTATTTAGCTGAATTTCCAAATATATGCATTCCTTGCTGACTCTTTGGGTCCAACGTCGGTTGACGAGCAAGTTTAATGAGGGAAAAATATGTAACGCCGAAGGCCCGAAGAAAGAAGCAAAAGAAACAACAAAAACAAAAGAACACATGCATACAAACAATATAAATAATAATCAAGCAACACCACATATTACTGCTACTCACAGCAATAATATGCATGCATACCTAAGCACACAAATCTCGCGGAAACTCCAGTATTACGAGCTAATATGTTGTAGCGGTGTGCACGAAAATTTATCTGCGTGTGGAAGGAGTTGGCATAACCGAGGCTACACCAAGCGCTGGCTGAACACCGGTCGCAACCAGATGGGTACGGAGGTGAGGACGGACTTGGTGATTATGTGGTGGAACACAAAGGTCATGACCACATCACCATCAAGTGTATGAATGGGAACCGTACACATCCACAGAATGGGATGACAGGGAAAGATAGGGGAGGAAAAGCAAGGCTTGCTGGCATTGCCCTTTTCTGATAACAAATAGCAATAAGGGTTGCCGAAGGGATGAGATGGATGGCACGATTCGGGATAGAGACAACTCTATCACCGAAATATTATGGGTGGGTGATGGAAAGATATCGATGCGATACCTACGCATAATTCCAGCTAATCCTGTACGGAACACTTGGCACCAGTGCATCACTCTGCTAGGACAGAGATGACGCCAAACACCGAAAAGCAGGCATGCTAAGAAGGAGTGTGCAGGTAGTGGATCGAAACCGATGCCACCTACACACACAAGATTAACTATTAGCGACTAAATAATAATATATATGCATGCCATGCAACAAAAAAATGCAGCAAACAAGTGCAACAAACCAACTAGTCTCCATACTACCACTTCCTAATGTTCGTGCGGGCTAGGGCATCCTACAGCCAGACCTGCTCTGATACCAAGCCTGTGGCACCCCAGCTCAGAGAAACCGGGACGCCCCGTATTCTAGCCCAGAGATCAAGGAGAAGTCTTCTAGAATACGACACTACTTAGCATCGAACAAATCAGCTCTTTATTACAAGTTATATGGATACAAGGGGATTACATCGGCACGGCGACATGATGCCTGCCACATTCGCTCCATGCAAGCAGCCGAACAACACGATGTAGTGGAATAACTCTAGCAGCGAAACAGTGACGACGGTGATGAACTCCACTTCGCAGGGACTCTGGCTGGAATGCTTGTCCTAGCTCGCAAACAAGGAATCCACGGCAAACAAGCAATCAAATACGACATGGCCTGCAAACTGGCATGACATGCCAGGTCAGTACATTGAATGTACTTGCAAGCTCACAGCAACCAAAGCAATTAAGGCAGACAACAGCATGGCAGTTATAGATTAACAAGAATTAACATGATCCTATTAGAACAACATGGCATGAACAACATGATACATCTAGAATGATACGAGCATGGCACGAACATATAAACATGATGACACTATCATGCAACATGATGACGTTATCATGCACCAACTTAATCTGTTCGGGTTATCTCGTAACCAACACGGACATCACACGATCATCTCAGGATCCAATCAAGCTTGGTATTCATAGTACCATAGTAATCATTACATGACCACAAGGAGCTTGATCTTCACCCTTGACTCTCGCATAACCCCACAAATATCCATCAACTCGGTATCCTCGATACCACGGTGATCATCTCATGATCACAACCACAAATATCCATCAACTCGATATCCTCGATACCACGGTGATCATCTCACGATCACAACCAATCTCCAGGGTTGTTATTAAGCAAGTTATTATTATTACTATTGATCCACAGTGTGACCAACTACGAACTGGGCCCTTATCCGCGGGATTGGCCATCGATAGATTTAATATACACTCTGTAGAGGTTAGTACACTGTACCCACACCACTGAATCTATGGATTCGCACTCCCATTCGGGTGGACCAACGGTATTCCGACAAAACTGATCTACTGCCCATGACACTCTCCCGGCCACTCCGACCAACTCCCCTTTGGGCTAAGTCATGGGTGGCTCCGTGCCTACCAAAGGCATCAACAACCACTGTCATGGCAAAACATAAACAGTCCTAAACAGGGACAAGGAACTATAACAACAACTAAGGGCACACAAGGCTTATGTTCGCCTACCTGATCAGGGTAGCGTACGCCCAACACCTTCCCTCGTTGGAGGCACCGGCGAGAGGCAAGAAAATAGACCCAGTTAGGACCTTCCCATAAAGACTAGCGTGGTTGCACTGGTCAGTTCGATATGGTGGCACCATGACTCAGCCAACAGTTTTTCAAGTTCAATTTAATCCGGTTAAACTTGAATGCAATATACTGAGCCATGATAAAATAACATGATGCAATTACAATGCATGAGCATGATATAAGCATGGGGTGCGACAATCATATCAATAATGAATCATATCCAACTGAGCATGGCATAATGACGAGCATGAATATCACAAGAACAACACTATTCATAGCATAACATGATCACTAGCATCAACAATAAATACCATGCAAGAAGACATCCATAACATTACCGAGTGAACACTTAACCAACTAACAGCAAAGGAACAATCCATATTAACGGTACTCGGCAACCAATGTTAGTCATGCACCGAAGAACATGACCAACCCAACATGTACTACTATCAAGCATGACCAATATGAAAGTAATACTAGCAGGTAGAACATGATGACGGAGTGCAAGAAAACATAGTGGTGATCACCGATCCGTATGCATAACCAAAACTAACGATAGAAGTAGTAAAACAAACATATAGTTATTAAAGATTCAAGTTGAAAACCAAAGCTACTGCATTGCTATCATGCAAATGGTGGTAGTGGCTTTCCTGGGATGAAGAATACTCCAGGAAGAATTGTGGTGAAGTCGCGGGACGATTCGCCGGAACGCTTCTCTCTCGGAGGGGGCATGAAAAGGGCTAGGGTATAAAGGACATTTTCATAGTGGGACCACCTAGTGAAAACGATACCAAAAGATAAAGCTTGACGAGATGAAGAAGTAGGCGTTGGGTTCACCTGAATCGGAGTTATGGTCGAAAAGTTATGAAGGTTTGAACACCAGGGACCAATCTGTGAAATTTTTCATTACCAACGGGTCCCTGAGAGGATAAGACAGAAACGGATTTCAGAAAATACGCTTTCACAATAGTGAAAGCGCATTCTTGGCCGTAGTAGAGGAATATATGTTTTCTAGAAGAGAAAACGCATTCCTGCCAAAGAAGGAAAGAAATACGCTTTCAGAGTTTTGAAAGCGCATTTCAAGAAACCGTCTCCACTTAACGTACCTAGGCCCAGGGCGGGAGAGGCTTACAGGTGGGACCCGAGGGCAGGGGGCCAGGCTGGCGCTCATCTTCTTCCTCCTCGCTGCCTCCCAATTGGGAACAGAGGAGCAAGGACAGGAGGAGGGACGACGGGGGAGGCAGGTGGCTTCCGACCGAGTCGAGGCCATCGGCGGGCGCAGGGCGGTGCGCCGCTCTCTCCTGGAGTAGCAGCAGCGTAAGGGAGAGACTGGGGCGACGGTGGTTTGCGGGCATAGGGGCGCAGGTGGCGTACTCCGGCGACGGGCACGGCCATCTCTGGTGGTCTCCAGCCAAGGGGATGACACCGGCAAGCTCGGGGAAGGACCGTGCACCCGTTCAGAGGAGGAGAGGGCACCGGGGAGGACTAAAATGGACGCGGGGAGAGGAGGACAAAGAGGACCGAGATGGGCGGGCGGGGGCGGAACTCGATGGTGCGGCCGTCTCCAGCGAGGGGCGAGGAGGTGGGGTGGCTGAGTGGAACGAGGGGAACTCGGTGGACGTCTCGGTAGGAGGAGAGGAGGGCTGTGTTGGCCAAAATCAAGCTGAGGCCGAGGCGGCCATGGTTGACAACGGTGAATAGAGGTGAGATGGGGGCACTCCGGTGGACTAGAGAGGCGAGGGAGGAGTGAATGAAATGTGGGAGGGGTCAAGGGTCCTATATATAGGCTCGGGGAAGGCTCTGGAGCATCGCTAGCGAGCTCGAGCACTGCTCTAATGGTGGACAGTGGCTGGGCATCGCGCGGGCATGGTGTTTGTGGCTCATTTATGGTGAACCATGACGAGGCATTGATGCAGGGAGATGCAGGGCATCACGGGGAAGCTCCAGGACATGAATGGAGGTCGAGACAACGGGATCAATGGCTGATACGAGCTAGAGCGCGAGTTTGCCATGACACAAGCGCTATCACCATGCGCACTAGAGCAAATAGCTCGTTTTGGCCGGAACGACCATGTCCAATAGATAGACCTTAGAGCCCCTAGTCTAACTGAATAAATAATTTGGTCCAGGGGCAAAAGAAGAGATTTGCAGATGGCCCCAAAGCAAACTAGCAGTCAAGTGTTTGTGTTGTGCAGTGGGGACACCAGCTTGGTAATGCAGTAAATAATTTATCTGGTGATGATCACACACTAAGGTGATGTTGATCACCAAAAATCAGACTAAGAAGAGGAGTTTAGATGAGGGTTGCTGTAGAAAGTGCCATACTGGCCAGATTAGGGGATTTTGAATTTGCACTCACATACATGATTGTCATGAGCTGCAATTTGCAGGAGGAGGGTTATATGATCATATGAAGCTTCTGTAAAAGTTTCATGCCCTTTGGAAATACCAAAATAGCACTTGCTTCACAATGCTTCATTCTGACCAAAAACTTGGAAAAATTGCACAGGGAAAATTGTTTGATAAAATGGGCCAAAACTTGGTGTATGGGGCTTTATATGAATAGGAGAATGCCTTGGAAAAATTTGAGCTTAATTGAAGCAATATAAAATATAGTTGCTTCACAAACTGAAAATCTAACCAGAAACCAAGATTTGGAGCTGGGCTCACATAGATGAGTTACATGAGCTCACATTTGGTGGAGAGTCATGATTTGATCATATGAAGGATGTGACAAAGTTTCAACTCATTTGGATATGCCTAGCTTGTACCTCCTTCACAATCACTTCCCTCAGACATGAACTTTAAAAAATTGATCAGTAATATTTACTAGGAAAATTGAGTTGAATTTTGGCATGGGGCAATTATATGGACAGGAAAATATGTCCAAAAAGTTTGGGGTCAATTTGGCAAAGGTAAATGGCACTTGCTTCACAAACTGCCATTTAGGAAAGAATATAAAAGGATTTAATTGAGCACGATGAGGAACATAGAAAATGACATATTTTACCACATTTGAAGAAGATATGACCCAAACAATTTATGAGAATTATTTGGGAATTTTAGGAGTGATGTAAGTATAGGTTGCTTCACAACCTAGGCCAGACAGGGTTATTCCTTTAATAGAAAAGGAATATTCCCAAGAAAAGAATATTGGGATTGGTCCAAGATGGAAATGGCAAGGTCTTGGGAAAGATTTTGAGGATGACAAGCCACTCTGGAAAGAAAGAAGAGGTCATCTTCTTCAGTTTCTAGACCACGTAGCCACAGAAAAAGAAAACTCAAGCAAAAATCTCAGCAAAACAAAAGAAAAAGAAAGGGCCAAAAATCAGGTTGTGACAGCGAGCCACCCGCCACCCCCAGACGCACACACCCACACACACACACGCGAATCCACCGCAACTACGATGCATGCAAAATTAATTATCCCATGGTGAACATATATGTTACCAAATGAGGGACGTTTTAATTTAAAAAAATCACAGAGATCATTAAGACATTTTAGTACATTGATTGATTGATTTTCTATGTGTATAATGTGCAAAAATAAAATTTGAGCTACATGCACACGTGACAGTGCACCTAAATGGATTAGAAAGCACATGTGTCTCACTGGGTGCATGTTTACTCCCCGTGCAAACATTGAGAATCTTGATTTTTAAATTCTAGTACAGCCAGAACTTATTTGAAGTTCATGAAACTTATCGTGTTGTCGTATGGACACCAATACAAAGTGGCATTGTACTTTTTTTATCAAATTTGAGACCAGTTTTGATGTAATATTTATCTAATTACACACGGAAGATTATTAAAAATTGGAACCAATATCCCAAACGGATTATTTATTCGAACCGTGAGCGTTAAACCAACAATGGATATGTGCCATGCTTCGTTAAGCAATAAAGCAGCAACATTAATCATCCAAATAGAAAAAAAAATATGTGTTTCCGCGCGACCCGTGTGCTGTGCGAGCAGGCGTGAGTTGACGGGACGCGTCCGCCGTGCAGGTAGACGGGGATGCGTGCGTGCAAGTGTGTGAATTGACGGAGGCGTGCTCGCTGCACAGTGTCATCGGGGTGTGTGCAAGTAGCTATGTGAAACTTTGGTAGGTATGCCAGCAGTCCGGTGTGCAGGCTCACTGGGAGGCGAGCCATTGGTTTGACTGTTGCCCGCCTCTCTCCCACTACTCCATATTAATGGTGCGCCCGAGCGGCCGCACCCCCCATCCTCGCTACAGACACACAATCCTCTCTCTCTGCTTGCATCCTCGACGCCGCTCTGGGTCCTCAAAGCCGTCAGTGTATGAGGATGCCGCCGAAGCACTCCATTGGAGGAAGTGGCGATGCCGGGGCTGCTAAAGCACTGGAGCACGGCGCAGAGATGGAGACAGAGGTTGCCGTCACCGCCGGTGAGTTATCGCTGCACCATAATGTCATTGATGGCGTCGAGCTTCCACAGCCGGCGGTGGAGTTCCACACTGACTCTGACGACCACTCCCACCACGACTCCGATGACCACTCCGGCGATGACTCTGACGACGACGGACAACTGGTTTGTCATCTATACCCATTTATGTGTCAAATAGATCATAGGGTTTCTCTGTTTACTCATGCCTCCCACTTTTTGGAATACAAATCATATGGTTATGTTCTCCCAATCCATGAAATCCGAGTAAGTTTCATTAGATCCATGTAGTGTATCGATTGTTTGAATGGTACATGTGATAAGTGATTAGTTGTTTGATCTGTGCAAATGATTTCTGCTAGTAATCCGACTAGGGTTAGTGTCTATGTTAATAATTCCTAGCCAGGGCTTGACGATTGATTTTGAATGACGCACATATGCTTGTCCCATTATTTTCTTCAAATTGGTCTGTACATACCCGACTGTGCTTCAAAATCGAACCATAATCTCTGGATATGTATAAATAAATAGCCATAAATCCCTAATCCTACTTCACGGCATGTAATCATTAATTTGATGCCGAATTTGTTTTACTATTTGTATAGGTGTTGTCTGACGATGTGGACAGCGAGGATGAAGATGTCCAGAGGAGGTACAACAGGCAAATCCTGAGGGAGCTTTATGTGGGAATGCATAACAGGCGTATTAGGACATGGAATGGCGGCTATGGATGCCCATTTTGCAACCAGAATCTTCATGATGCATATCTAAGTGTTCTGGCGCATGCAAGAAGACGGGCCGTTGGCTCCTTCAAGCATAAGTATTCTTGTAGGGTGATGCACGGTGCGTACGCCGAGTACCTGGAGAAGCTTCAGGATCGTGCCGGCCGCATGTGAGATGAGATGTGGGATGGATCCAACTATGTACGCTTGAGTATTCTTAATGCGGTTGAACTATGTACAACTTATGGTTGAACTATGCTTATGTACGTGTACGCTTATTATCTATGTTTGAGTATGTTAAATATTGGGTCAAAATTTGGTAAAAATTACTAAGGGGGACCAATAAACCAGGACGGAGGTAGTACGTCAATCACACATGGTTCCCAAAATTTGAACGGTGTGCAATGACTTACATTTTTCCTCTTGCTTCAATCACACATGGTTCTCTCTAGCAAACCGTCGCCCCCAAATTTCTTTGTGGGACAAAAAACCCTCTCCACCCAGTTCAAAAAAGAAAAAAGAAAACCCTCACCATCCCCACGTCACAAAAACCCTCACCCCGCCCTCCACCCCCTCGGCCCCTCCGGTACGTTCCCCGTTCACACCTGCACAAGCTCCTCTGCGTCTATGCCATGGCACCGCCTATCGCAGCGGTAAACACTTAGCTCGACGCCTGCCGCCGCCGCCAGGCTGCCGGCAAAGCCCACCGCATTTCTCCACTTCTGCTTGCCGCCGCCTATCGCCATCGACTTTCTGGATGCTGCTTGCGGTCGACTTAGCTCTGCTCTATTGGGGAATCTGTAGTACTGAGTGTTCTTTCTCATGGATGACAAGGTAACTAATTTAACAAGATATTATCTCATCTCTTATCCCAGTTCAAATGCCCCCTTTAATCACCCGGTGGAAATCACCGTGAATTCATTTTTATTCGAGATGATTTGTGGGTTTTCTTTCATTCATATAATGTACAGTGCGCCGACACTTCAGGACTTTGTGACCTCCGCCAGAGATTCCATCTCACCGTACAATATAACTTGAGGACGCGTGTGCTATGTTCAATCTCACCCTAAATCGGTTGGCATGGCCTACTTTCCTAAACATATTCTAAATATTGCTACATTTGGATAAAAGGTGGCACATGCACCATATACGTCAAAGGGGATTTTCCCCCTCTTCTTTCTATATTAGGCAAATTAATGATGTATTGTTCTTTCGACTACTCTCATATTTCCATGACATCATGTTTACCCTATCTGTTTAATTATAGATTTTTGTCCTTCGATTTCAACCGTTGTACAGTTCTTTCAATTTGCACTACAAAAAAGAAACTTTCGTGATGATTTGTGTTTGTCACAGTAGGTCACGTTTTCTGTCATGCATGTACATCCATGATGATTTTATGACAGAATCAAGATAGTCATACCTATGCTGTCATAGAAGTGTTCCATGACATTACCAAAATTATCATCACAGAACTGTCCACTTCCATGACGATAAATCGCACGTCATAGAAGTTCTTTCGTCAAGGGTGACCGACACAAGGCATCCACCGTAACGGGTCGCGGTTATGTTATCGGGTCTGGTTTTGGATCCAATAAACTGTTAATAGCCTGGACCAATGAGGATTTTCCACGTGTAAAATTATCATTGGCCGGTGGAAACACGTGTTGGCTCACCGTTGGGACAGATGTCATCCATTCATTGGACAGGAGGCACCTATGATATGTCAACACATGGCACGTCCCAATAGAGGCCCATTCTGGTGAAAAGGCCAGCCCATTTGACTTGGTCAAAAGGTAACGGGCCGGCCCACGAAAAGCCTGTTAATGACATGTTCGTATATAGCCCGTTTACGGCCCTCTAACTCACGACCCGTTACAGCCTATCAGAATTAAGCCCAGTAGCTTCATCTGGGCTGTCCAATATGATTCCAGCCCGTTGTAACTTTCGGCCCATGTACGTCCCATGATATCTTTCGGCCCATACAAGGCCATTTGTAACTCTTGGCCCATTAACGGCCCATGGTGAATCAGGCTTGCAATGAATAGTGTACCGCTTTATACCCATTAACGGCCCATTATTCCATTCGGCCGTTTCCAAGCCGTGTTATCTTTCGGCCTTCTTAGGACCCATTTATTCTTGGGCTTATTTCCAACATTCGGTTACTTACGGGCCGTTACTGGCCTTTTCTGCTTGTGGGCCAAATTCAGCCCATGCTTACAATTGGCCCGTTTGCGGCCCATTAATACGTTGGGTCGTTTTCGTAACGTCATCAAATACAGCCAATTAATGACGGCCCATTATGGTCGGCCCATGAACGGACGATTTCAAATCTAGCCCATTTACGGCCCATAATGTGGTCTGTTATTGGCCTATGTTTGGCCGATCGATCATACGACCCGTAGAAGGCCCATTGTTTCTACGGCCCTTAGAAGGCCCATTGTTTCTACGACCCGTAGGAGGCCCATGGTAAATGTAGTAAATATGTAGCCCATGGTTATTATGGCCTAGTTTTAAAAAATAGGTTATTGCTGCCACTAGAAAATCGTGGAAAAAGAACTGCACTGACTACAAGCAAACAAATAAACAAGACAACAAGGAAATAAATAAGCAAGCAACTTATGCTAGGCTATCACGCCTATTACACATATTAGATCCACTGGGCATCAAAGTTCGCCACCCGTGCAAATACAGGGAACAAAGCCGCATATCATACACACTTGTTGTCGAAGTTGGCGACCAGTGCAAATAAACGGCGTAGCAAAACAAGTCCAGAACTAAAACCACTTCATAGGAGCTCAAGAAAAAATATCCTGGGTACCCATAATGCTGGCAACATGCTTAGCAACCTTATTAACTTTCTCTTGTTTGGCACTTAATCCTCCAGCACATGTTGTTGCACCAGAGGGTATGCATCTTAATTCTGCAGGTACTTCCTCAGTCCTTCGACTTCTTGTCGCATAACATCTGATCGATGTCTTTCAACTTGAAGTTGAGACTCAAGAAGCCAAACTGATTCAGACAGCGAGTTCGAAGAGCTTGTGCCAGCAGTAGTAGCCAGTAACTCGAACACTACATCAACACAGGACTTTGGGGTTGTCTCAGTGTCTTCAATATAGTTTTTATCAGCTTTCTTGGAGACCAACGGGGATGTCTCACTATCTTGAACCTTATCTGCATTACTTCCTTTACCATTGCATAACAGGGTACTCTTCTCCAATATTTTATCCATGTTCTAAAAGAGAAACAAACAAACACATCATAGGTTTACCATGTTGTATATGAAACTCATTTTGGTAAACCAGTTCAGTAGTAAGGTGGACAGGATAACAACACGAAACAAACATATATCTATGTAGTATGGTCACTGTATGGTCTATATCATTCTAGATTATGTTGCCAAATCAAGATAGAGATAGTTCGAATCATATCTATTTAATACAAAGAAGCATAGAAAGAGTATAAGTGTGGGAAACTACACAGCAATAACAACACTTGTAATGTGCATGGCATGAGAACATAACTGTTTATTCAAGTGAAACTGAAATCAACATAGAGAAAGTTACAACAGCAAACACGTTAAAGAAACAGGTTTAAAACATACCTGTTGCGCCGTTGGAGTTTCAATTACATCGTTCAAATTTGGAATTAGTTGGTATGAGTAAATACAGTGAAGCAAGAGAAAAGTAGTATGAACCATAGCTACGGAACCTGACCTGAGAATAATTCTTCTTCTACTTTAAACGTTGACTTGGGGTTTGAAATGGTGGTCCTCATGCTTTGGGCACTACAGTTGCCTTACTAACTGATCATGTTTGGGTGCTTTGTGGTGGAGACGGTGCTGTGTCAACTGGAACTGGGTTACTATCAGCTGGGGTTGGGGTTAGAAGGGGTGTAGCTGGTTCTCTGTCCAACTGGGTAGGGGTACAATCTGTGTGAGTCTGGGTTATGTGTGGTGGGGTTGGTTCTTGGGCAAGTATAACCGTGGTTCTATCTCCATCGACAGGTACATGATCTTTTCTGAAGACCGTGTTTTTACTCCCACAGATACTGCCATCACCCCCTCTAATTGAAATGGCTGATAAATAAGGAAAGTAATTGAATGTACAGACATTGTAAGATAGACATGTGCAATGGACAGTAGGGAAGAAAACAGGGCATGAAATAATTCACATTTATGTTGTCTAACCAAACAGAATAGCAGGACCTAGTTTCACATATATGATGGCTAATTAAACAGGATAGCTTGACACAATTTCACTTGTATGATGGCTAACTAAACAAGATAGAATGACATACTTCAAAATATGATGACTATGTAAACAGGATGACATGATATAACTATACGATGTGTCTATTAAACTGGTTGGCATGCCATAAATCACAAACATGTCGTCGATGGAAACATGATGGCATGATATAATTCACGAATAGAATGACATAATTCAAAATATGATGACTATGTAAACAGGATTACATGATATAAATATATTATGTCTTTAGGAAATGGGTTGGCATGCCATAATTCAGATACATGATGTCTATGTAAACATCATGGCATGATATAATTCAAATATATGATTTATATACTAAGCAAGTGAGCAGAGGGCAATCACATATATAATGTGTCAACTAAGGAGATGGCATTCAATATTGTGTATATGATGTAAAAACTAAGCATTGCAATACAACATATGCATGATATGAGTAATGTAACCCTGCCAAGTTTGAGCATACACTTGAGGGGGATAATAGGACTGGTCATCTGCCTCGGAATCCTCCTCTAAAGAGCTATCTGTAACCAGCAAGATATCTACTTCAGCAGGTAGCATTGTCTGCTCTGAAGACCTTGTTTTCACTCCAGATTTCTCCATCACCAATTCAAATGGCTGATGCACAAGAAGAGCAGTTGAATATACAAACATTGTCGACAAATGCAACGAGAAATACAAAAAAGGACGGCATGATATAATTCACATATATGACGCTTGGCTAAACTTCATGGCATTGCATAATTCACATATATAATGCCTTGTAACAAGTAGCATTGCATAATTCACATATATGATGTCTCGCGACAAGATGGCATTGCATAATTCACATATATGGTAATTAGACACTAAACATGTGGCATTCACATAAAGCATATCTAAACTAAGCAAATGACATAGCAATGCAAGATACCATATGCATGATATGAACAACATAACCCTGCCAAGTTGGAGCGTGCACCTCGGGGGGGATAGGACTGGTCATTTTGTCTCTGAATCCTCCTCCTCTGAGCTATCTGTAACCAGCAAGACATGCGCTTCGTCAAACAGCATTGTCTGCTCTGAAGACCTTGTTTCCACTCCAGATTTTTCCATGACCGTGCCGAATGGCTGATGCATAGGAAGAGTAATTCAATATACAAAAATTGTTGACAAATTTAACACGTAATAAAAAATGATGGCATGATATAATTCACATACAAGATGACTGGCTAACCAGGGTGGCATTGCAAAATTCACATATATGATGCCTGGCTAAACAAGATGGCATTGCATGATTCACATATACGATAAAGAAACTAAACAGATGGCATTCACACAAAGCATGTTTAAACTAAGCAGATGACATATTTGATGTATAAAGTAAGCAATGCAAGGCACCATATGCATGATATTACCAACATCAACATGCAAAGTTAGAGTGAAGACCTCAGGGGGTAAATATGAGTGGTCTTGTCCTACTGAATCCCCCTCAGAATAGTTATCTTCATCTCGATTACAATCCGAAATGGGTGGAGGGGGTTGCCTTTGCGCCCACCATGGAGCGACGTCTGCATGAAATTTTATTGCCACGCAAGGCTCATCTCTTTTGCTCTACATGTTCAGTTCCATTATGTAGAATAACTGACATGCATAGGAATAAAACATAGTGAGATTATGTAAGGAGTCCATGCACAAATCCAGAGTGCTGGTAAGAAATTGTGGATAGACCCAAAACCAACGATAGCAGGCAGATAATAGCTTTAGTTAAAAATACAGATAATGGCTCCTTTAATGTTTGGTTGCACCCAACATGAAACTCATAGTAGACACCCGAGATTAACCCGATAGTATATAGATAGTATTGATTGATACCCCAATATGTACCCCACAACCATTTAAAAACTCAAGTTTCAACATTAGTTTGGACCTGACTCAGAGTCTAATAGATGAACACGACGAGAAAGTAGCATGTCATCATATTAAGTGATGCATAACGTAAGCAGACATGGAAGAGTGCGACCTCTCTTGCGAACCCGTGTAGTCCTCAAGGTCATCTGCTCAGTTGATGATGGTAATGCAGTTGTCATGGCTGCCGACAGCGGGGAAGAAGATCTGAGGCGGCAATAGACAGTCTGGAGAGCGGACCCCTGCTGTGGTGAACCCTTCCGTCGTTGGAGTAGCTGAGCTGGGGTGGAACACAACACAGTAGGAGTAGGACAAACCACACAAGGTTTTCTTTGACACATATCTATAACAGAAGTAATTGTGTAAGGGCTTGTTTGAATTTGAGGATTCTAACAATGCGGGGATAGGAAATAGACAGGAATAGGATAGGAATGCACGTGGAAAACAGAGAATTTAAAAACACAGGATTTCTGCCAATCTGGGTGTTTAGTTCACAAGAATTGGAAGATCACATGATGCAAAGAAGCATGGTGAGATTAAGTCAAACCACAAAAAAATGTACGGTTATAATGCTATTATGCTACTATCTCTTAGTCTTGTGATTCATGAATAGGAATTTGAAAAGGAGGACAAGTGGAGATTAAAATTCCTACGGTTTTTCTTTCAAGGAGACAATAAATGAACAAATCCTATAGTTTTCCTTTGCTCCATTCCTTTGAACCAAATGCATGAATAGTAGTACCATAGGAAACTTTCCAATTCCTATGTTTTTCCTTCGCTTTTCCTTTCAAGCACTGGCGATTCTAGTAGGAAGGCTTGAGCAAGGAAAAGCCTACACTCAAAAATTGTTTTTGTGCTACTTCTACTACTTTGGACACAGGCCACTGCCCTACTAGCTCAACTCCCTGGCCCATCGTCAAATGCACATCTCAAACGCGCAGAGATAAATAATGATGGTATTCAAGAGAGTCCATCACGGATAGCTAAGTTGCCTGGTACCTCACTGCTTGTCATAAAGTAGGATAAAATAATCGTATTTCACATCACTACGTGTGCTCAGTGGACAATATATATAACATGTGGAGTAAAAAAGAGATGTAACAAGTGTACAACCTCTTTGGCGAAGCCTTGTCGATCTCAGCATGATTGGGTTGGTCGGTGAGGATGCTCCGGCTGACTTGGCTGTCGGAGGAGGAGAAGAAGATGTTAGGCATCTAGAGATGGAGACTGGGGTACTGCTCCACTGTGATGGAGGGTTTCATTGTTGGAGCAGCTCCAGTGACTTCTACGACGCCGATGCTGAAGCAGGACAGGAGAGACAACGTTAACTTGAGTGGAATTCTAATGGCATCTCCAATAGATGACGTAAAATACATAACCACAAAGTGCTAGATGTAAAATACATCAGCCGCTCATCTCTGAACTTAACTGTCAAAACTGAATTTAACTATCGAAAATTAACTTAACTGTTGAAACTGAATTTTGTTGTCGAAACTGAATTTTGCTATCGAAACTAAAGGCACTAGTAGCAGAAAAGCAGTAGCAGCAGCGCGTGCGAGAGCCGGGGCAGCTAGTCGTGTAGTAGTTCATCTTCAACCTCCACCCCCTGAGCCGCCATCCATCACCGGCCAAACCGCCGCGCCCTGTCGCCCGTGGCCGGCGGTGTGCCGCCCCGAAGCCACTCACCACTGCCGGTCCACCGCCGCCCTGGCCATCCCTCTAGCC
>NC_041386.1:346420265-346424125 GCF_002162155.2 Triticum dicoccoides
GCTTTTTCTCCGGTCCCATGATCCCGACGCCACCGCACCACCACCGCCGGCGACCGCCGCACCCACCCTAATTCCTAAGATAGATAGTGGGGTACCACTTCAGCGAGCCCCCTCCCTCCTGCGGTTGGTTCTTCCTTAACTACGGCGAGCCCCCCACCCCCTCAAAATCGACTGACCCAAAAGTCGATTCAGTCGACTGAAGTGTAGCCAAATCGGAGTAGCATCACAAGCAAGAGCAAGAGCGAGAGCAGCAGCGCAAGCAAGAGCAATAGCAAGAGCAGACCAGGCAGGGGACCGAGAGCAAGAGTAGAGCAGTAGCATGAGCGAGAGCTAAAGTAGCAGTAGCTCCTACTGATGTGGACGTTGCCGCCGAGGGAGCGATGCCGTGGACGAAGTGGCCGGCGACGCCACCGTGGATTGAGACGCACCATGTCGGCTCGGGACCAAGCGCCGGCAGCACCGTGAGATCGAATGAAGAAGGAAATGCAGCAATTAGTGTACAACCTCTTTCGTGGCGCTGATTAGGCCTCAGCTTCATCCGAGGAAACGGTGATGATGATGCTCTTCGGTGGTGCAGGTGAAGATGGCAGTGTGGGAATGGAGGTGGCGCGAAGGACGAGGGGAACATCGGGGAAGCTCCATGGAGGTGGAGGACGGGGTGGCTGAACCGGCGGGATGACGAGATCGACGAGGGATCCTCAGCCGGTATGATGGATGAGGGACGTCGAGGTGTTGTTGTGGATGTCATCATCGGGGAAGAGGCTCCGGCTGGGTAGCGGTGAGGTGGCAGACGGAGGAGGGTGGGGTTTCGCGGCTGGAGCGGAGAGGTTATGGCGGCCTGGGATTTCAAATGGCGAAAAGGAGGCGATGGGAGGGGGAACCATGGCTTAGGGACACGCTTGTCCGAAATGTGGGGTAAGTTACGGAAGTACCCCCACTGATTTGAGCTAGGCGGTTCTTTGGGTTCAGGGGTATCACGGGCATTTCGCATGTCGGGATTTCGCAGGAGGTTGGAGTTTTCTCGCGCGTTCTACTTTTGGGATAGCAAGGCGCGGGTTGAGATGGAGGGAGTTTTCGGAGCACAACGAGACAAAGATATATCTTAAATATTTCGGGGTAACAAGGCGCAGGTTGAAGAGGCGGGAGTTTCGCAGCACGATAGACAGAGATACCAGCTTGAAATTTCGGCATAACAAGGCGCAACTTGAAATTTTGGGAGAACAAGCTTTACATGGACCCAGAAAACAATTCGCACCTCATCACTAAAGAGAGGCATGTCCCGTTTTACTATATTACTAGAAATGCATTCAAATACAACAACAAAAACTAAAAGAACCAGGACAACAAACATAACATGTACAATACCAAAACAATTTGCACTTCCCTGAACAATAAAAAAACAATGTGTGTTGTCTAGCATATGGACTAATTAAATTTGAGTACATTTTCCCTGTTTGAATGGGATTCTACTCGGTTTAGTTATAGAACCATCTAAATATTATGTTCACAATACATGACATGAATATAGGAGAAGTAAATTCCTATATAAATATGAACTACATGTACATACGATCTCAAATTGAAATATATCTATCCATTTTATGTTGAATTCAAATCATAGTACATGTATGCTCTAGCTAGATGTTCGGAATCTAAACCATGTATGATACTACATACAATGTGTTTAACACGCACAACACACACACAAACACCATTTAGACTGGTAAGGTACACGTGCACTGCACGCATGAGATTTGGCAAACAAATTATGAATAAATACCACATTATAGCATGTAAGCTTTGAGTCATATATGCATGATGTAGGTGTTTGTTTAATTCTTATAGTTCATTTCATTCAAAATCATCTAGTTTTTATACGAAAGCTAATCTATTTTAAGATTCATGGAATTGTGCGTTGTAAAGCATAAAGTAAAAACAAATAATGGCAAATCATGTAGGAAAACATTTGGGAAATTCTGATATGGAAGAATCTAGAACAAAGAAGAAGTGCTTGTGTTTTGAGGTTTGTGCATTATGCTTAAGTTCAACCATGGAGTCTTCTAGATTGTACATGTGGCAAAATCTGGTGGAAGCTAGATCATATCCAACGGCCAGTAGTGCTCAAATTTGCCATCTCTCCACCATCGGATTGGCTTCATCCAACGACCATCTTTCAAAGTTAAAGTTATCCGCACACTATATATAAAATATAAAATATAAAATATAAAATATAGGGGTATATATATAGATATGTGATGCGAAAGCCAACCATCATGTCCAGTTAGAATAGTGTGTCCATGCAAGGATGCAATGTGGCCAAACGATGTCTGCCATCGGTATCTCAAATTCAAATCAGTTTGACCTTGTTCAATGTGTATACAGTGCAACATGCTCCTTTCCAAACCACACCGCACATATCTTAGTTATATTCATGCATGTATGGGTTTCAAACATCATGATCACTTATTCAAATATTTGAATTCAACTTTACATTGATTATGACCTCACCTAGTCTTTTACACCCACACAGTCGTCTTCTCTTTGTAATTGTACTACTAAATTTCTCCCGTGCATGCATGCACACACACTACCAATCGACATTATCAATCGCACACTACTACCTCTTGAGCACTTGCGTTGGTTTCCCTTGAAGAGGAAAGGGTGATGCAGCAAAGTAGTGTAAGTATTTCCCTCAGTTTTTGAGAACCAAGGTATCAATCCAGTAAGAGGCTACGTGCGAGTCCCTCGTACCTGCACAAAACAAATAACTCCTCGCAACCAATGCGATAAGGGGTTGTCAATCCCTTCACGGTCACTTACGAGAGTGAGATTTGATAGATATGATAAGGTAATATTTTTGGTATTTTTATGATAAAGATGCAAAGTAAAATAAAAGCAAATGAAATAACTAACTATTGGAAGATTAATATGATGAAGATAGACCCGGGGGCCATAGGTTTCACTAGTGTCTTCTCTCAAGAGCATAAGTATTTTTCGGTGGGTGAACGAATTACTGTTGAGCAATAGACAGAATTGAGCATAGTTATGAGAATATGTAGGTATGATCATGTATATAGGCATCACGTCCGAGACAAGTAGACCGACTCCTGCCTGCAGCTAATACTATTACTCCACTCATCGACCGCTATCCAGCATGCATCTAGAGCATTAAGTTCATGAAAATAGAGTAACCCCTTAAGCAAGATGACATGATGTGGAGCGATAAATTTATGCAATATGATAAAAAAACATCTTGTTATCCTCGATGGCAACAATACAATACGTGCCTTGTTGCCCCTACTGTCACTGGGAAAGGACACCGCAAGATTGAACCCAAAGCTAAGCACTTCTCCCATTGCAAGAAAGATCAATCTAATAGGCCAAAACAAACTGATAATTCGAAGAGACTTGCAAAGATAACCAATCATACATAAAAGAATTCAGAGAAGATTCAAATATTGTTCGTAGATAATCTTGATCATAAACCCACAATTCATCGGTCTCAACAAACACACCGCAAAAAGAAGATTACATCAAATAGATCTCCACAAGAGAGGGGGAGAACATTGTATTGAGATCCAAAAAGAGAGCAGAAGCCATCTAGCTAATAAATATTGACCCGAAGGTCTGAGGTAAACTACTCACACTTCATCGGAGAGGCTATGGTGTTGATGTAGAAGCCCTCCATGATGGATGCCCCTTCCGGCGGAGCTCCGGAACAGGCCCCAAGATGGGATCTCGTGGATACAGAAAGTTGCGGCGGTGGAATTAGGTTTTTGGCTCTGTATCTGATCGTTTGGGGGTACATAGGTATATATAGGAGGAAGAAGTGCGTCGGTGGAGCAACAGGGGTCCCACGA
>NC_041386.1:346424373-346463406 GCF_002162155.2 Triticum dicoccoides
GGGTAGGCGCGCCCCCTACCTCGTGGCTTCCTCCTTTGTATCTTGACGTAGGGTCCAAGTCTCCTGGATCATGTTCGGTGAGAAAATCACGTTCCCGAAGGTTTCATTCCGTTTGGACTCCGTTTGATATTCCTTTTCTTTGAAACCCTAAAATAGGCAAAAAAACAGCAATTCTGGGTTGGGCCTCCGGTTAATAGGTTAGTCCCAAAAATAATATAAAAGTGGATAATAAAGCCCAATTTTTCCAAAACAGTAGATAATATAGCATGGAGCAATCAAAAATTATAGATACGTTGGAGACGTATCACACACATGCAATGTTTTTCTTCAGGTCGGTCTCCCATGCATGCACACACATACCTCCCCCTCTCCATCATATCGGGTATTCTTTATCTCTCACATGCATGCGCAACGATCGATGTTCCTCTAAATGGTTTAAGTTGATGAATTGGCCCTCCTCGTAAAGGATTATCAATGCTTGGCCCCCTAGCTCATTTATTTTTCATGACTCCGCCACTGCGCGCAACAGCCCGCATTATCGCCCCCTCTCTTTAAATATAGATCTTGCACATGTGCACTCCTTCATAGTCTCCCTCCACTTGGACCCTCGCACCATCTTCTAGTCCCCCACCGGATTTTGCCACATGTACAATCTAGCAGACTCCATGGTTGAACTTAAGCATAATGCACAAACCTCAAAACACAAGTGCTTCTCCTTGGTTCTAGAATCTTCCTTATCATAACTTCCCAAACTTTTTTTCTAGTTGAATTGCCATTATTTGATTTTTACTTTATGCTTTACAACACACAATTCCATGAATCATAAAATATATTAAGGGCTTCTTTGATTCAAAGGATTCTCAAAGTAATTTTGGAGGATTCTAATCCCTAGGAATTTTTCCTATCTTGGTTGTTTGATTCGAAGGATTGTAAACAATAGGAATTTCTCCATAGGATTAATTTGCACTAGATTTCATAGGAAACATCCCATCCACTCAGACTTGTTCGAAAGAATCCTGCGTTTTTTCTATGCACAATCAAACACTCATACAATTCTATAGGATTCAAGATGACATTCCACTCTAATCCCATGTTTTTCCAATTCCCACGTTTTGGAAATCCTATGAATCAAAGAGGCCCTAGCTTTTTTGTAAAAACTAATTGATTTTGAATGAGTTGAACTATAAGAATTAAACGAACGTCTACATCAAGTATATATGACTCAGAGCTGACATGCTATAGTGTGGTGTTTATTCATAATTTGGTTGCCAAATCTGATACGTGCAACGCACGTGTACCTTACTAGTACTTCGAGTATGTGCAAAACACGTAAATTAGAATTCCAATGGCATGCTAGACAGTGTGAAAGGATCAAGAAGAGGTGTCTAGGGGGGTGAATGGACTCTTAGCACGAAAAGTTGCAGTTTTTAAATTTTTTAAGTTGAAATGGAGTTTTAGCACAAGTTCAAACATTCACAATACATATCAAGAAAGCATGACAAGAGTATATGAGCAGCGGAAAGTAAATCTTGCAAGTTGCAAGAATGTAAAGGGATGGGATTGGAGTGTGCAAACGCAATTGGAGACACGGAGATTTTTGGTGTCGTTCCGATAGGTGGTGCTATCGTACATCCACATTGATGGAGACTTCAACCCACGAAGGGTAACGGTTGCGCGAGTCCACAGAGAGCTCCACCCGCGACGGGTCCACAAAGAAGCAACCTTGTCTATCCCACCATGGCCATCGCCCACGAATGACTTGCCTCACTAGGGTAGATCTTCACGAAGTAGGCGATCTCCTTGCCCGTACAAACTCCTTGGTTCAACTCCACAATCTTGACGGAGGCTCCCAAGTGACACCTAACCAATCTGGAAGACACCACTCTCCAAAAGGTAATAGATGGTGTGTTGATGATAAACTCCTTGCTCTTGTGCTTCAAATGATAGTATCTCCAACACTCAGCTCTCTCTCATGGGATTGGATTTGGTAGAAAGATGATTTGAGTGGAAAGCAACTTGGGATGGGCTAGAGATCAAAATTTATGTGGTTGGAATGGAATATCTTGACCTCAACACAAGTGTAGGTGGTTCTCTCTCAGAAAATTTATGTTGGAAGTGTAGGCATGTTCTGATGGATCTCTCTTCGAATGAAGAATGGGTGGAGGGGTATATATAGCCTCCACACAAAATCTAACCATTACACATAAATCACCAAACTCGGTGGGCGAATCATAAAACTTGGTCAGACCAATTTAGTTCAAAATGTGAACGTTAGGATTTTCGGTGGGACTGACATGATCAACTCGGTGGGACCAATGTTCTAGGGTTAGGGTAAAGCCTCATCTGGTTTGGACTGATTAGACAAACTCGGTGGGACCAATTTTGGTAATAATCTAAACAGAGAGTTGGCCAAGCAAACTCGGTGGGACCGATTCCATATTTCGATGGGACCAAAATTAATGCAATAGGCAACAGAGAGTTTGCAAGCCCATATCGATGAGACCGAGATCCCATCGGTGAGACCTAATTGATTATGGTTTCTGGTAGTGGCTACGTCAAGAGAACTCGGTGGCGCCGTATAGAAAATTTCGGTGGGGCCGAGTTTGACTTTTGGTTTGGGACATATGTGGATGTGAGAAAGTAGTTTGAGGGTTGTGGAGCATATCACTAAGCACTTCGATAAAGCAAGCCATTAAGCAACACCACATCCCCTCCTAATAGTATTGGCTTTCCTATGGACTCAATGTGATCTTGGAACACTAAAATTAAAAATGTAGAGTCCTGAGCTTTGAGCTTCAGCCACTCCTTTGTCCTTATCATCTCGAAAGGGTTCCACATCCTCTAGTCCATGCCACTCCATTGTTGAACTTATCTGAAGCATACTAGGTAAAAAAATTAGTCCAACAAGAGATATGTTGACATTAATTACCAAAATCACCCAGGGAGCACTTGTGCATTTAATCTCCCCCTTTTTGGTAATTGATGACAACATACATCAAAGCTTTAGATAAAGATATAGAGAATAGCAAGTAAAGCTTTGGAAAGACATGTAACATGCATAGGCTCCCCCTATATGTATGCAATCATGTAAATATGGAATATAAGAGCATGTGAATGCATAAGCATGATAGAGTAAGCAATGTGTTACATGTATCTTGGCTATATGCATCAGAGCAAAAGATGTGACTATAGGAAATGTACCTACATGCTCATGAGTCTTTCTTGCAAACAATATGTACATCAACAACAAATCCGCATGCACATGAGTTTGATGCATATACTTACCTTGTAGTCTTGAGTTGGCTTAGAAGGAGATGAACCTGAGTAAACAAGGTTAGATAACACAGGTACATCTACAAGCCAGAGCAACCAAAAGAAACCACAAGGGTACCAAGACTGGGATGGCATGTAGAGAGTGAGTACTGAGTACTCTATTTGATGTAGACATGTCCCCAAAGGTAAAGATATGCAAAGAATTCAAAGGTTTCCTTCCCTAGCAGTCTTTCTCCCCCTAAATATTATACTGGATAATGGGAGAACATAGGTAAACAAAATCAGAGCGAAGCAGATCATAAACATAAACATAGACATGTCTTTCCCCTCTTAAATACATGTGACTTCTCTCCTCTTGAACACCAAGCAGCTGGGGCCTTTGAAGTGATTACCCCTCTCTCCCATTTTCCTTTTCTTCCCCGAATAAGCTTTGATGTGATCTCTCTCCCCCTTTGACATCAATTTCCAAGAAGGGATCTTCTGGAGTGTGAGTCAGAATAGGTTTGGTCCTTGAGTCACAGAGCAAAGCAGCATATAGATTGTGATGCTAGTAGAGAACAAGAATCATCGAGTGGAGCTGGAATGAAACTACAGGAACATATGGCAAATTGTCTTCTCTAAAGTGAAATCGGTGATCCCGAGTTGTAGTCTTCGGTGGTACCAAATTGGTTCGATGTGACCGAAGGCAACAAATCGCTATGACCGAGTTCAACACAGAGAGAACACTTGCCACGTCAGCTCACTAGGAAAATAAGATCTCACAAAGATTTGCAAGGATTTAACTGAAAGATTTGCAATGAATTGGATGCAGAAAATGCAAAACTGAACAGAGAAATTAAAATCTAGATGAAAAAGGAAAGGGGATAAATATGCAAAGGGCAAAATGCAAAAACTCAAAGAAACACTAGAGAACTTCATCTAGAATTGGGCGGTGACAAAGTGAGAACACTTGATCATAAGTCATACTCATTGTTTAAGCTCAGAATGGGGTTACCATTTTTCATTTAAGCATTTGATGTATTCACATCTTTTTGAGTTGCTTTGACCTATGACTTGAGGTAAAGCTTCTCTAAGATGTAATGACATACCTTGGGTGGTGATGTTGATCTTGATCATGTAGTTGAACTTGTGTGAGTTGCTCGAGGTTGATGTAGCTCATCAAGAGTCGTGAGCACCACTTTGAAGTGAGTTAATCTACCTACATGGGTTAGTTTTTGGAAGGAAGAGCACTTGTGTATCCAAAATGACAATCATGAAACTCGATACCAAATGAAATTATATATATATATATATATATATATATATATATATATATATATATATAATTTGTCAAAGGATATGTTGAAGGGTTTCGTGCTTCCTTGTCTTCAACCACCATGGGGTAGAGACTTGGTGATGTAGAGATCGCTCAAGATGTGAATGAGTTGCAATCTCATGGATTTAGATTCATCCAAGTACCTACAAGGGTTAGATAACATGCAAGGGTGTAGATATATCCAAGACATATGATCATCATCATAAGAGAAGTATCAAGGATTAGTCATGGATTCATGCCTTGCATGTATCCAAATGGAGTTCCTACTCCAATTTTGAAGCATCAATGATGTTCAATTCAACTCCCAAACGGCAAAAGAGTTTCTCATCAAGCAGTTTCGTGAATATATCCACCAATTGCTTATCGGTATGAACATGTTTAAGATCAATGTCCACTTTAGCAACATGATCTCGAATGAAATGATGACGAACTTCAATATGCTGAGTTTGAGAATGTTGCATGGGATTGTGAGCGATCTTAATAGCACTCTCATTGTCACAAAGCAATGGAACATGTTTCACATTGATCCCATAATCTTTAAGAGTTTGGGTCATCCAAAGTAATTGAGCACAACATGAACCGGTGGCAATGTATTCCACTTCGGCAGTGGATAAGGATACCGAATTTTGTTTCTTGGAGGACCAAGATACAAGAGATCTACCAAGAAATTGACAAGTACCCAAAGTGGACTTTTTGTCAACCTTGTCTCCGGCGTAGTCCGAATCGGAATATCCAACAAGATCAAAAGACGACCTCTTAGGATACCAAATGCCAAAATTTGGTGTATGTATTAAGTATCTCACTATCCTTTTCACAGCCTTAAGATGACATTCTTTGGGGGCCGCTTGATATCGTGCAAACAAGCACACACTTTGCATGATATCGGGACGGGAGGCACATAGATATAACAATGAACCAATCATAGATCGGTAAACCTTTTGGTCAACCGGTTTACCATCCTTAGTCAAATCAAGATGTCCACTAGTAGGCTTGGGAGTTTTCATACCTTTGCTTTCTTGCATGTTGAACTTCTTGAATAAGTCCTTGGTGTAGTTTGTTTGAGAGACAAAGGTGCCTTCCTTAGTTTGCTTGATTTGCAAACCAAGAAAGAACTTGATTTCACTCATCATAGACATCTCAAACTTATCCCACATTAGCTTCCCAAACTTTTCACTAAAATGAGGGTTAATCGAACCAAATATGATATCATCAACATAAATTTGGCACATAAACAATTCACCATTAACCCTTTAAGTAAAAAGAGTAGAATCTATTTTTCGAATATCAAAGCCTTTATAAGGAACTTGGTCAAGCATTTGTACCATGCTCTAGGAGCTTGTTTAAGACCATAAAGAGCTTTGTGAAGTTTGTAAACATGAGCGGGTTTCTTAGGATTGACAAAGCCGGGAGGTTGTTTAACATAAACTTCCTCCTCAATTTCACCATTTAGAAAAGCACTTTTGATGTCCATTTGGTATAAAGTTATATCATGGTGATTAGCATAGGAAAGCAAGATGCGGATGGACTCAAGTCTAGCAACGGGGGCATATGTCTCACCGTAGTCCATACCTTCGACTTGAGTGTAGCCTTGGGCGACTAGACGAGCTTTGTTGTGGACGACTTGACCATCTTAGTCTTGCTTGTTGCGAAACACCCATTTGGTACCAATTATGTTGTGCTTGTTGTCGGGCTTCTTGACCAATGTCCACACTTGATTTCTCTCAAAGTTGTGTAGCTCTTCATGCATGTCGTTTATCTAATCCGGATCTTCCAATGCTTCTTCAACCTTCATAGGTTCAATACTTGAGATGAATGAATAGTGTTCACAAAAATTAGCCAAACGAGATTTAGAGCGAGTGATTCTCCCAGTATGGATATCATTGTAGATTTGCTCGACGGGATGTCTGTAGCGACTCTTGCTCGAACTCGTGAGAACTTTTGTTTTGTTTGGGGTGGAACATCTTCATCATCGTCTTATCCTTCTTCATTGTTGATGTTGTCATTTCCTTGTCGTGGTGGAGAAGGAGGTTGATGACGTTCATCTTGGTGTACTTCCTCATTTTCTTCATCTTGGTGTGTCCCACTTGTGGATGCTTCCATGTCGACTCTTGGTTCACCTTGTCGTGAGGTAGAAGCTTCCACTCGGACGGACGAGGTACTCTCCTTCACCTCTGTTGGACGGATCTTGCCAATAGACAAGTCTTGGATTGCTTCCGAAGGATCTTTATCGCCTACATCAATTGGCAATTGCTCTACTTGCGAGCCGTTAGATTCATCAAACTTCACATCTACCGTATCTTCAACCTTTCGGGTGAAATTGTTATAGACACGATAAGTGTGATAGTTTGAGCCATAACCAAGTAGGAAACCTTCGTGAGATTTAGGAGCAAATTTAGAATGATGATGATTGTCAAGAATGTAACACTTTGAGACAAATACTCGATAGCATCCAACTTGGGGTTTGTTACCGGTGAGGAGCTCATATGCCGTCTTGCCGAGTAGCTTGTGAAGTTACAATGATTTGTTGCATGACAAGCTGTTTCAACAGCTTCCGCCCAAAAGTGCTTTGGAGTCTTGTACTCATCAAGCATCGTCCTTGCCATCTCAATAAGAGTTAGGTTCTTCCTCTCAACAACTCCATTTTGTTGAGGCGTGTACGTAACCGAGAACTCCTGTGGAATCCCTTCTTCGTCAAGAAAGGTATCCACATTTGCGTTCTTGAAGTCCGTTCCGTTGTCGCTGCAAACCTTCTTGATCTTCACTTGAAATTGATTTTGGGCGTTCCTAGCGAAGTTCTTCAAGATCTTTTGGACCTGTGATTTATCATCAAGAAAGAACACCCACGTAAGTCTTGAAAAATCATCAACTAACTAGACCGAATGAGTTACCACCAAGAAGATCCATATAAAGTAGCTCGAGCAGTCTTCTCATGGTCATAATGTTCTTCACGGGGTGGCTTCCTCCAACTTGTTTTCCTGCCTGACAAGCACTACAAAGTTTATCCTTGTCAAATGTAACATCTTTTACTCCAAGGATATGATCACCTTTAATAAGCTTATCAAGATTTCGCATGCCCACATGACCTAACCTTTTAAGCCACAACCAACCTTTCGAGGATTTGGCAATTAGGCAAGTTCTAGGTTGAGTCTTTTTAGTGAAATCAACAATGTAAAGATCACCTCTACATGTACTGATAAACACCATTTTATGATTATCTCTACGAAACACTTGGCAATCTACTTCAGTAAATAGGACATTGAAACCAAAGTCAGCAAGTCTAGATACGGAAAGTAAATTGTAGCCAAGAGATGCAATGAGCATAACATTTTGTACGGAGCTATCATGTGAGATGGCCACCTTACCAAGGCCAACCACCTTACCCTTTGAGTTATCACCGAAAGTGACATACTTTCGAGGGCCGTCGTTTTCAGCAAGCTCACAAAACATATCTTTGTCTCCGGTCATATGATTGGTACACCCACTATCAAGAACCCATTCCTTTCCTCCGGCCATGTAGCCGTGAAGATTAGCCATAAGACCAAAGTGTCTCATTGCATCATCAAGATCATAGTCACTATCATCATCCTCATCATAGTATCCATGTTCAACATTGTCATGTGGTGGATCAATTCCAAGAGAGAGTGATTCATTAGAAGTATGACCGTAACAATGTTCATCTCTATGAATTCTAATGACTTCGGAAATGATATTGCTAATGATTCCAACATCTCCTTTGGCACTCGTAAGATTTATAAGCTCAAATAAACAATCACCAAATTTGGGATCATTGGAACTCATCATACTCAAGGCAATAGACTTATGAAGAATCTCATCTAAGTTTTTCAAGGAATAGTTTGGAAAACATTTCTCAAGGAATCTCCATATGGTGTAGGCACAATCAAGAGTAGGCAAGCTAGCAAGCAAGTTTTTGGGCAAACCTCTAGTGATTAAATTGACAGTTCTAAGATTACGGACCATGTCAATGGACTCATCAAGAGTAGCATACAAAGGATCAACATGATGTGCACAAGGGTTAGTAATGTACTTATTCAAATGATATTCATTGAAAATCTCAAGCATCTCATTTTTACACTCATGAAAGTACTCTCCATCAAGTATAGGCACTCTACGTCTAAGACTCCCCAACGTAGACTCGTCCATCTTCCTCCAAAGGTGTTTAAACCAAAGCAATGAAGACCAATGCTCTGATAGCAATCAAAACGATCGAGAAGAGGTGTCCAAAGGGGAGTGAATAGACTCTTAGCACGAAAAGTTGCAGTTTTTAAAATTTTTAAGTTGAAGTGGAGTTGTAGCACAAGTTCAAACATTCACAATACATATCAAGCAAGCATGACAAGAGTACATCAGCAGCGGGAAGTAAATCATGCAAATTGCAAGAATGTAAAGGGATGGGATTGGAGTGTGCAAACGCAAGTGGAGACACAGAGATTTTTGGCATGGTTCCGATAGGTGGTGCTATCGTACATCCACGTTGACGGAGACTTCAACCCATGAAGGGTAATGGTTGCATGAGTCCACGGAGGGCTCCACCCATGAAGGGTCCACGAAGAAGCAACCTTGTCTATCCCACCATGGCCATCGCCCACGAAGGACTTGCCTCACTAGGGTAGATATTTATGAAGTAGGCGATCTCCTTGCCCGTACAAACTCCTTGGTTCAACTCCACAATCTTGACATAGGCTCCCAAGTAACACCTAACCAATCTAGGAGACACCACTCTCCAAAAGGTAATAGATGGTGTGTTGATAATGAACCCCTTGCTCTTGTGCTTCAAATGGTAGTCTCCCCAACACTCAGCTGTCTCTCATGGGATTGGATTTGGTAGAAAGATGATTTGAGTGGAAAGCAACTTGGGATGGGCTAGAGATCAAGATTTATGTGGTTCGAATGGAATATCTTGACCTCAACACAAGCGTAGGTGGTTCTCTCTTAGAAAATGTATGTTGGAAGTGTAGGCATGTTATGATGGATCTCTCTTCGAATGAAGAGTGGGTGGAGGGGTATATATAGCCTCCACACAAAATCTAACCGTTACACACAAATCACCAAACTTGGTGGGACAGAATCATAAAACTCGGTCATACCGATTTAGTTCAAAATGTGAAGGTTAGGATTTTCGGTGCGACCGACATGATCAACTCGGTGGGACCGATGTGCTAGGGTTAGGGAAAGCCTCATCTTTGTTGGACCAATTACACAAACTCGGTGGCACCGATTTTGGTAATAAGCTAAATAGAGAGTTGGCCAAGCAAACTCGCTCGGACCGATTCCATATTTCGGTGGGACCAAAATTAATGCAATAGGAAACAGAGAGTTTGCAAGACTGTCTCATTGAGACCGAGATCCCATCGGTGAGACCGAATTGATTAGGGTTTCTGGCAGTCGCTATGTCAAGAGAACTCAGTGGCGCCGGATAGAAAATTTTGGTGGGGCCGTGTTTGACTTTTGGTTTGGGACATATGTGGATGTGAGAAAGTATTTGAGGGCTGTGGAGCATATCACTAAGCACTTTGTGCAAGCAAGTCATTAAGCAACACCTCATCCCCTCTTAATAGTATTGGCTTTCCTATGGACTCAATGTGATCTTGGATCACTAAAATGAAAAATGTAGAGTCCTGAGCTTTGAGCTTGAGCCACTCCTTTGTCCTTATCATCTCGAAAGGTTTCCACATCCTCTAGTCCATGCTAATCCATTGTTGAACTTATGTGAAGCATACTAGATGAAAACATTATTCCAACAAGAGATATGTTGACATTAATTACCAAAATCACCCAGGGAGCAGTTGTGCTTTTCACAGTGTGTCTCTTACCGTTCATGAAGCCACGTGGCTCATGTGGAGGCGTTGTCGCGACCTCCTTGTGTGGATTGATCAATGTGACGTGCTGCTGGTTCCAGAAGAATGTAATCGTCCTCTCTGAGGCACACTAGCGGTACATGCACGAAGTGAAGATGTGCACGCACGCCATGCATGCACTCATTCCTCGCACGAACACGCGGGTACACGGTGGGATGCATTTTTGTACGAAGATCCACGCCATGTGATACTTTGACGCGTGTAAAGACCTTCACTTCATTGATGGTCAATTAATACAGCGCATGCAAATTGAGTGGATGTGAGGGAGGAAGAAAGACATTACTACTCCACTGCGTGCATGCGAGTAGTTAAATCATGGGTTGCTACTTCCATTGATCTCCTTCGTATTTTGTGCCAATTTTTGACCATATTTTTAAGTAACATAATATTTATGCATGTCATAAAAAGTGGCACAAAAAAGGGGGCCAATAAACTAGGACGCAGGCAGCATGATCAAATTTTCCCAGGGCTACTGTTGGTGGCCTTTGTATTTAAATATGGACGGAGTGGAGTAGTACTATTTTTATCTTAGCCTCGTAGGGCTCTCCCAGCGCCTATGCTCGCCTCCCCTCCTCGCCCACCGGATCCCGCCATGGATAATCCCTTAGATCCCAGGATCCCGAGGGTTGCCCTCTCACTGTGGCCCGTAGCACTGCTGCCTTTCAGCGAAACCCACATGTGTTTTATAGGGGATCCATTGCTTTGGAATCACAGATCGGTGGCACGGAAGACATCCCAGGGCTGCATTTTAGGTGGTGGGCAGCAAGGGCAAATCGGATCGAGGAAGCTTCGCATCGATTGGAGAGAAGTTCCAAGGAGCTGCGCCTGGCGCAGCACAAGGCAGAGGCGCAAGTCGATCTCAGGGGAGAGATGCTGAGGGATGTCAGCATCTGGCAGCGTCGTGTTGATTTTGAGCTAGTGCTAATGGTAGAGATCATATACACAGAGTCGACTGCAGAGGAAGGAACATACATGCCTGCGCAATGGCATGAGCAGCCGGTGCAACTGTTCAAATGGGCGGTAGGAAAAGCCAAATGTCGGGACCAGTTGCGACAATGCCGCTAGGCATACATCGTAGGCGAGGTGAGCTGCCCTCTTTCCCCGCCAGCGATGCAGTGACCTAGTCGGTTGCTGCTACTATGAACTTGCAACGCCATGTTGGTTTGCAACCTTGGCAATCACGCCATCTATATGTATTGTATTCCTGTGAAAATACTTGGTTATTTCTAAAAAGATGGTAATTGATTTACCACTAGTTTTAGAATGCTTGGTCGTGACAATCAACCGAAGCCACAACCAGAAGTCTCCATCGCGTAATACTTTACGGTCGGTCACACCAACAGACGGTCGGTCAGACCCGCGTCTCACCGAAGGGACACACATCGGCTTGGTCTGACATGTACGACCAGTTACATCACCGACTTGTGCGACCACATTTGAGCAGTGTAGTAGTCCCTCTATCCCAGTTTACAAGTCTTGCATGTGTACCTAGGTCATTAATTTGACCAACTCACTAATAGGCATACATTACAAAAAATCATTACAAACTTCAAATATTCAGGGTATTTTTTATGTTAAACAATTTATTTTATATAAGTTACCTTGACGACCTAGATACACGTGCAAGCCTTGTAAACTAGAGATGGAGGGGGTACTTGAAATTTATGTTCCACTAAACTCACCGGGAGCCGTTTCGGGCCTAGAAACCAAAACCATCAATTAATCTTTAGCTTGTTCCCATCACATTCCAAAAGTGCATACAAATGCTCCCACCTTGTTTCTTGTTTCTTAACATATCAACCAATAAGAGATGTGGGGCTGCATGTTTTCAATTACTCAAGACTACCAAACACGACATGCAGTGGTTAGTTCATTGCATGCAATGCTATTAATTAGCAAATAAACATTAAGTTCTCTCGTTCTCCCCTCCTTCTTGGTAACGGTGCACAACCTAAGATGACTTATTCACTTAGACGGAGGGAGTAGTATAATTAAGTGCAAACCTGCTCACACCTAGTACGTATCAAACCTGAACGTGTTCCCACTATGCATGTTTTAGTACTAGTGCTAGTACTAGGTTATAAAAAGGGGAAGTAGTACCTAGCCAAAAATCACTCTACCTCTTCCTCCTCATAAGTCTTTCTTGTTCGTCCGTCCTTGGCATGGCCGGTGTGCAGAGCTCTAGGTTGAGAACTATCCGAACTACTTGTACGAAGGGAGCGGCCACCAAGGCCGTGGAAAAAAAGAGGGCTCGCCACCTCACAGAGACATCGAAAGATCTCTCACGGGCAGGCTATGGCTCCGAGGAGCGCCCTAGCCGCGGAGGTGAACATGCCAACATGCCTGGTGGATCAGCTCAATAAGCACCTCAATAAGCAGAAGGAGTTCATCCATGGCTTGGTGGAGCTGCTGAAGGAGAGCCTCGACGAGATGCCCGCTAAGCTCAATGAGCAGGTTGAGTTGACCGCCGGCTTGGTGATGCTGCTGAAGAAGAGCATTGCTTCGGAGAAGAAGGCGACCGGGGAAATCCTGCAACTTCAAGAGGACAAGGCGAAGCTCTGCCACGAGCACGACCTACTGAAGGAGGAGAACGCGGGCTGGAAGAAGCTGCATGAGAATAGTAGTTCCTCGATGAAGATGCTGCAGGCCCTCGTCATGGAATAGAAGGAGGAGTTGGCGAAGCTCCGGATAGAGCACCCGGCTGCTGTCAAGGTACGTAATGCGGCCGTGGAATAGGTGATGCAGGCTCGCGTCAAGAAATCCCGCGTCATGGACACAATGAAGAAGATGGTGGAGGAGACGCGCAAGTAGATGGAGGTCGTGGAGGCGATGAAGAAGCAGTTACGACTGCGCGGCCAGCAACCCTTAATGTAGTAGAGAGCAGCACCCAAGACTTGTGTGTGTGTCTTCCTTCTTTTTTGGGGGGTGATAATCTTCCTTCTTCTTTTGCTCCTATGTTTCTTCTTTTGCTGCGGGTGTTTTGCTGCACGTGTCACATTCTCTGCGAGGCATGAATAGAACAATGCTAACAATGAGATGACTAGCAAATTAGATCATTTTTTATCGCCATATGGCACTGGTCTGCCGTGTTTAGTGCTCCTTCATCGTACTACTCCAGTGGAAAACTTGAGTATACCGCACGGTTCTTTGCTCCTTATCAGGTCGTCGGCACATTTATACAAGCAGTCAGATCACAAGGCCCCGCCTTCCAGCAGTAATGAGTCGTCAAATCACAAAGGCCCTCGCCTCTCTTCAAACCGACCAAGCTAGACTGCCCCGCCCTCTAGCCTTTTAAAAAATGTATACTTTTGTATAGTAGTAGTATCGATGGATTGCGCCATGGAGCAAAACTAACAAGATGAAATTAAAGAAAAAAGGTGGTACATATAGAGAGCGCTCGTCGCCGAATTATGCATATAGTACTATTAAAAAAGCTAGTACGTGCTTAAATGGGGTGCTAAATTATATTAACGAAATTAGCATACCTATTTAATTCTTGGGTTCTTATTATTTATGCCACTAGTTGTGTATCACTACTCAGTTTTGCCATTAGAAGTTACAACTACTCAAAAATGCTATCGATCCGTGAGATGCTGATACATCTCCAACTTATCTATAATTTTTTATTATTCCATGCTATTATATTATCTGTTTTGGATGTTTAATGGGCTTTATTATACACCTTTATATTATTTTTGGGACTAACCTACTAACCCAAGGCCTAGTGCAAATTGCTGTATTTTTGCCTATTTCAGTGTTTCACTGAAAAAGGAATATCAAACGGAATCCAAACGGAATGAAACCTTTGGGAGAGTTATTTTTGGAACAAACGTGATACAGTGGACTTGGAGTAGACATCAAGAAAGAAGTGAGGCGGCCACGAGACAGGGAGGCGGGCCTACCACCCTGGGCGCGCCCCCCACCCTCGTGGGCCCCTCGCAGCTCCACCGACCTACTTCTTCCTCCTATATATATCCATATACCCCAAAAATATCCAGGAGCACCACAAAACCCTATTTCCACCACCTCAACCTTCTGTACCCAAGAGATCCCATCTTGGGGCCTTTTCCGGAGCTCCACCGGAGGGGGAATCAATCACGGAGGGCTTCTACATCAACACCATAGCCTCTCCGATGATGTGTGAGTAGTTTACCACAAACCTTCAGGTCCATAGTTATTAGCTAGATGGCTTCTTCTCTCTCTTTGGATCTCAATACAATGTTCTCCTCGATCTTCTTAGAGATCTATTCGATGTAACTCTTTTTGCGGTGTGTATGTCGAGATTCGATGAATTGTGGGTTTATGATCAAGTTTATCTATGAACAATATTTGATTATTCTCTGAAATCTTTTATGTATGATTGGTTATCTTCCAAGACTCTTCGAATTATCAGTTTGGTTTGTGTCTGCGTTCTGGGAACGGGGGTCCCAGACTTGCCTTCCTGTGGCCCACGGTATGGCTCTGCAAGCGGGCCCGTACGGCCCATCTTTACAAACAAGCATTCAAGACCCTCCCGAGGGGCCAAGCCTCGCGAGGCGGACGACACAAGACCTCCTCAGGAGCGGCCTCACCAGGCTGGCTCGTGAGGGCGGAGAGCTCAAGGCAAGACAAACCTCACAAGGTTCCAGTGACATGAGCCATGATGACCAAGGCCAGGCGACTGCCAGGCGGGCGCCAACGCGCACAATGTCCTTATTTCCTCTTTGGTGCTCTGGAGGCAAGCGCAGACGAAGAGTACCAAGGCGTCAAGCAAAGGTTAACATATCGGTGCAACGAGACCATGACCAGTAGGACGGCAGGACGAAGGTCACCGTGGAGCCCAAGACGGTGTCACCACCAGAGCCTTTGGCAGGCGAAGACTACTTTTGTCAGGATAAGCTGTACTAGCTGTCCTGCTTCGAATTGTCTGTTGTGGCATCCCTTCCCGCTCAATATTTGGGAAGAGGACCAGGGCCTCTATAAATAGGACTAGCCACCACGTTAGGTGGGAGGATCGACCCGGACAACCACAAGTTCACCAAGCACAAGAACACCTCTCCTCAGGAGGCCGTTCTTCCCCTTGTACTATTCATCCTCATCCCAAGAGGCAATGCACCACCACCACACTGGAGTAGGGTATTACACCACAATGGTGGCCCGAACCAGTATAAATCTTGTGTCTTGTGTGTTGTGAGTTCATGTGCCTAGCCTAGAAATCACGAAGTGTGTGAGGGCATGATCGGTGAGGGAGAGATCTTCACACGCACCCCAGTGTTCGAACCTTAAGGGTTTTGCTGGAACCCGAAATCTAACAGTTTGGTCCTACTAGATTGATCTTTCTTGCAATGGGAGAAGTGCTTAGCTTTGGGTTCAATCTTTCGGTGTCCTTTTGCAGTGACAGCAGGGGCAGCAAGGCACGTATTGTATTGTTGCCATCGAGGATAAAAAGATGGGGTTTATATCATATTGCTTGAGGTTATCCCTGTACATCATGTCATCTTACCTAATGCATTACTCTGTGGTGCTCTGGAGGCAAGCGTAGACGAAGAGTACCGAGGCGTCAAGCAAAGGTTTCCATATCGGTGCAACGAGACCAAGACCAGCAGGACGGTAGGACGGAGATCACCATGGAGTCCAAGACGGTGTCACCACTACAGCCTTTGGCAGGCGAAGACTACTTTTGTCCGGATAAGCTGTACTAGTTGTCCCCTTTCAAATTGGACGTTGTGGCATCCCTTCCCGCTCAATATTTGGGAAGAGGACCAGGGCCTCTATAAATAGGACTAGCCACCATGTTAGGTAGGAGGATCGACCCGGACAACCACAAGTTCACCAAGCACAAGAACACCTCTCCTCAGGAGGCTGTTCTTCCCCTTGTACTGTTCATCCTCAGCCCAAGAGGCAATCCACCACCACCACACTGGAGTAGGGTATTACACCACAATGATGGCCCGAACCAGTATAAATCTTGTGTCTTTGTGTGTTGTGAGTTCTTGTGCCTAGCCTAGAAATCGCGAAGTGTGTGAGGGCGTGATCGGTGAGGGAGAGATCTTCACGCGCACCCCAGTGTTCGAACCTTCAGGGGTTTGCCGGAACCCGAAATCTGATATTTGGCGTGCCAGGTACGGGTGCGCCGAAGCTTTACTTCCGTCGCTCCGCGTTCCACCTCTTTCTCGCAACCATGTCGGACGCTCGTTGCGCCCGAGCTGAGCGCCGGGCCACCCTCGCCGCTCGCGTCGCCCAGACGGCTATTGTCGGCGGGCCACCCCTTCGTTCTCCGTCACCCACCGCCAACACCACCACCGGCCCGGCGGGGAACAAATAGCAAGCATCCTCGTTGCACCCCTCGGTGCAGCGGGATCGCCGCACCACCACTCCGTCGCTGACCCCCGCCGGTTCCTCGTCTCACGCTCTTCACGCTCCCACGGACGCACGGGACGCGCTACTCATGGCGTGCGAACTCCTGCGTTACCGCCCAGTCGACGACCTCTATGAGGTCTAGCTGGACCGCATCACCGAGCTCGTCAGCACTACAGGGGGCTCCCCTGCACTGTCCCTCTCGCTGCCTCGTCCACCTCCCGCTACGGGCGATGCAGCTCACGCAGCACCACCACCACCCCTGCACCAATACGGCGCCCTGGCGCCAAGGCGCGCGGCTCCGCGGTGCGACCCACCGCGCCAAGCACCCGCGCGTGAAGAAAGAAGCTATCAAGAAGTTCCTCGACCGCAAGAGAACGCTCCATCGCTCCCCGCACCGCCGCATCAGGATCGCTTGCCGCGGCTGGGCCATGCATCGCTTGTTGTGGTAGCGCGCGGGCGCCAAGACGAGGCTCCACCTCCATGGTGGGTCCCGGTGACTACGGCCGGCTACCGCGCCTTCACCCCCGAGCTACGTAGCGTTGCCTGGCTAGACAAGTTCAAGCCAGATGTGCCTCCTCGCTACGACGGCACCCTCGACCCCGCAGAGTTCTTGCAGCTCTACGAGCTCAGCATCGAGGTGGCCAACGACGACGAGAATGTCATGGCGAATTGGTTCCCTATGGCTCTCAAGGATGGGGCTCGTTCGTGGCTCCTGAACCTGCCTCCGGGCTCCATCTCTTCCTGGAATGAGATGCGCGACCGCTTCGCCGCCAACTTCTAGGGCACTCGCGATCGCCCTCCGGCCATGGGTGACCTGTGCCGCGTCAAGCAACAACCGGGAGAGACCCTCCAGAAGTACATCCACCGCTTCAACAATGTCCGCCTCAAGACCCCCAAGGTGACAGACGAGGCCATCATCTCTGCGTTCTCCGATGGCATCCGTGATGTTAAGATGAAGGAGGAGCTCGCCATCCACGAGGGGCTGTGCACATCCCTGGAGCTGTTCAACCCGGCGACTAATTGCGCAAGGGCTGAGGAAGGGCGCCTTTCCCTCCTAGAGCTCCCAGCTGCCGACCTGGAGGAGAAGAAATCTGTGACGCCCCAAGACCGGAGTTTCAGTTGCCTTCCAGGGTTTCCGGGTTTTGTCGTGTGATTTGTTTGGTTCTTTGCTTTCAGCATTGCATCATGTGCATTGCATCATGTCATCATGCCATCATCTCATAAATCTTCTGCATCTCAACTAAATAAATTGTGTGGATCTTCGATCCATTTAAATCGAGGGAAGAGTGATTTCTCTTTATAACATATCCTCTCGATATTTATAGAGCTATAGTAAATTTTCCATTTATTTGGTATTAACCATAACACACTTGCAGATATCCCATGCCATTTTTCCTTCTCAACTCTTGGTCTCTAACTTTTTCATATATCTTTTCTTCATTTTTCGGAGCTCCACCTAATTTCTCAACTTTTTTGGCACTTCGAAAAACCTGTCCTAGTTCAAACCTTTTGAATTAAATTCAAATGAATTTGAATTTAATCTTTCAAACTTGACCTTTTCTATTTTCCCGGGCCGTGCACATTTTCACGAGTTCGTGAAAATTATCCCCATGGCCAGAGTCTTCCCCTACCTTCTCTTTCTTCTCTTTATCTTTTTCTGTTTTGTTTTAAATGGGAAAGAGTGAGAGAAAGCAGAGAGCCCAACTGGGCCTCCCTAGGCCATTTTCCGCGTCGGCCCATTTTCCCCGCACCCAGGCCGGCCCCAAGGCCCATCCAGCGCCGACCTACTCCCTGCCTAACCCTAGGCCCGACCGAGTCCACCATCTCCTTCGATCTCACCCTCTCCCTCTCGTCCTCATCCACCGCCGCCAGGGAGAAGCCTCGCGCACGATCTCTCCTTGATCTCTCTCTCCCGATCCCTTTTCCTCCTCCCGCCAAGCCCTCCATCACAGACGCCGCCGCCGAGCGCCGCCTCCAGCAACCTCCTCCCCTCGTGGTGCTGCCTTGCCCCGCCATGAACGCTGCAAGACCTCGTCGCTGCCTCCCCGTCTCCGGCCGTGGCGCCCGCGCCGGCGACCCGACCTGCCAGTGCCGCAGCCCTCCTTCCTCACGCCCTCGCCTCCCCACCATCCTTTGCGACCCTGTCAACGACCAGCATCCATCGTGGTTGTTCCCTCCGCCGCGCCGGGCCTCCCGAGCCGCCACTGGAGGCCAACTCCGACGCCCCTGCCTCACGTCGCCCTCTTCTTCCGTCTACGCCGTGAAGTCGCTGCCCCGCCTCTGAGCACGAGCGCTGCTGCTCTGCTCCGTTCTGCCGCTCCTCCCCGAGTCCAATCCGCGGCTGCGCCTCCTTGCCTCCTTCGTTCCCCTCCGTCAGCTCCCCTACCAGGTTTCTCTCAACGCGCGCCTGCAGCCCTACATCGCTCCTGGAGGCACGCAGCCGCCCCGAGCTGCCTTGCCTCGTTGTCTGCTCGCCATGCCCTGCTTCGCCTCGGCCTCAACCGAGAAGGACGAGCAGTGCTGCTGCCTGCCAGATCCAGCCGCACGTACGTCCCTTCGTTGACCGTGAACACCTCCATGCTTCGGTCACATACCTCCAAGATCACCACCGCTCGTGCACGCCTCTGGATTCGTCCAAGCCCGACGACATTTTTGCACAACTACGCTGCAGAGACCAAGACCGACAAGTTCACACGGGAGCCCGCACAACTACTTCCACAATGATGCGAGTACAAGAACCCTCGACGTGTTTTTGCCAAGTACCACGACGACAAGTACCCCTTCGGAATGCCAAGGTGGATCTCTACCATTGATGATGTTCCGATAAGACCATCGAGTGAATGACTACCTCCATGACGATACGAGTACAACAACCATTGACATGCGTTTTACCAAGTACCACTACCGTCGCCCCGAGAACGTTGGATTCGTCAAGTACCTCTCCGGAAACGAACGTGTACCACTACTGTCGCAAGTACATCTACCGTCATCATGTACCCCTACTTCCACTACAAAAGTCCCAAGAACGACTATTTCCCTCTACGAACGAGAATCGTCCCCTTTGCATGCTCCGAAGGTATAACCCCGAGACGATGACCGTGGACAAATGCATGTTGTATGTGATGCCCGCGTTGGCACCGTGTCTGAGTTGTCATTACACGTCTCCCCTCGTTTACGATGTCATCGACCCGTGGGAACCCGGTATCTGGGATCATCCCACCATCCTTGCGTGTTTCGCTCCCGTCACACTTTCTTTTCCCCGACATCTCAATCGAGTTACCGGAACCGGAATGTTGCCATGGCATCATTTCCGTTTCGTCGCCGTGGCACCCCTTTCTTTCTACCACGGTGACAAATGCTTCATAATGCTCTTCTCAACTTTTAATAAAAATTGCTTAAACTTGTTCATGTCATCCGCATCATGATAACAACATTTAAAAATGTTTAAATTGTTGTCGGCATTTTAATTGTTTATGCATATGGGGATTTACCGGAATTGTTGTTTGCTGTCTCCGGCCTCATTTAAACTTGACTAGATAGGTAGTTTTCATTTGCTTCACCCCTTACCATGCTAACAAACATTTAATGTTGTTGGGTACATAAACGAGATCGAACTAAATAACTTGAATGTTGTGTTTCGTCAATATGTAACGGAGTTGCATATTGAGCTCCACTTAACTTGTAGTTTTGCTTGTGCACTTTGCCATACTATGCCCTCTTTAAACCGAACATTCATCATACTTGTTTGTGCATCATGCCATGTCTATGTGGTGGTTGTTTACTATGTTGTTTGCTTCTTTCCGGTGTTGCTTCTTCGGGTTGGTTCCGTTAACGTCGCGTTGTGAGGATCCGTTCGACTATGTCCGTTTGTCTTCTTCATGGACTCGTTCTTCTTCCTTGCGGGATCTCAGGCAAGATGACCATACCCTCGAAATCACTTCTATCTTTGCTTGCTAGTTGCTTGCTCTTTTGCTATGCCTATGCTGCGATACCTACCACTTGCTTCTCATGCCTCCCATATTGTTGAACCAAGCCTCTAACCCACCTTGTCCTAGCAAACCGTTGTTTGGCAGTGTTACCGCTTTGCTCAACCCCTCTTATAGCGTTGTTAGTTGCAGGTGAAGATTGAAGCTTGTTCCTTGTTGGAACATGGAGATGCTGTTCCTTGTTGGAACATGTTTACTTGTTGGGATATCACAATACCTCTTATTTAATTAATGCATCTATATACTTGGTAAAGGGTGGAAGGCTCGGCCTTATGCCTGGTGTTTTGATCCACTCTTGCCACTCTAGTTTCCGTCATATCGGTGTTATATTCCCGGATTTTGCGTTCCTTACGCGGTTGGGTTATAATGGGAACCCCTTGACAGTTCGCCTTGAATAAAACTCTTCCAGCAATGCCCAACATTGGTTTTACCATTTGCCACCTAGCCTTTTCTTTCCCTTGGGTAGGCTTGCCCAAGGGTCATCTTTATTTTAACCCCCCCCGGGCCAGTGCTCCTCTGAGTGTTGGTCCGAACTGAGCTGCCTGCGGGGCCACCTCGGGGAAACTTGAGGGTTGGTTTTACTCGTAGCTAGTCTCATCTGAGTGTGATGTGAGAACGAGATATGTGCAGCTCCTATCGGGATTTGTCGGCACATTCGGGTGGCTTTGCTGGTCTTGTTTTACCATTGTCGAAATGTCTTGTAACCGGGATTCCGAGTCTGATCGGGTCTTCCCGCTAGAAGGAATATCCTTCGTTGACCGTGAGAGCTTGTGATGGGCTAAGTTGGGACACCCCTGCAGGGATTTGAACTTTCGAAAGCCGTGCCCGCGGTTATGGGCAGATGGGAATTTGTTAATGTCCGGTTGTAGAAAACCTAAAGTTGACCTTAATTAAAATACATCAACCGCGTGTGTAACCGTGATGGTCTCTTTCCGGCGGGGTCCGGGAAGTGAACACGGTGTTGGAGTTATGCTTGACGTAGGTTGTTCTAGGATCACTTCTTGATCATACTTTTATCGACCGTGCTTTTCCTTCTCTTCTCGCTCTCATTTGCGTATGTTAGCCACCATATATGCTAGTCGCTTGCTGCAGCTCCAACTCATACCTTTTACCTTACCCATAAGCTTAAATAGTCTTGATCGCGAGGGTGTGAGATTGCTGAGTCCCCGTGACTCACAGATACTTCCAAAACCAGCTTGCAGGTGCCGTTGAACCGTACAGATGACGCAACCAAGCTCAAGGAGGAGCTCGATGAAGATCTTGTCCTTTATGTTGTTCTGTTTCCAGTTGATCAGTAGTGGAGCCCAGTCGGGACGATCGGGGATCTATGTAGCATCTGGGGTTCTTCTTTTATTTTGGTTCCGTAGTCGGACCTTGATTGTATCTGGATGATGTAATGCTTTATTCTTGTATTTGTGTGAATTGGCGATTGTAATCCAACTATGTATCTTTGTCCCTTATGTATTACATGGGTTGTGTGAAGATTACCTCACTTGCGACATTGCTTTCAATGCGGTTATGCCTCTAAGTCGTGCTTCGACATGTGGGAGATATAGCCGCATCGAGGGCGTTACAAGTTGGTAATCAGAGCCTTCCCCGACCTTAGGAGCCCCCACTACTTGATCGAATTAGCTGACGTTGTTGAGTCTAGAAAAATGTTTTGAGTCATTTAGGACTTATATATCGGAGAGTTTAGGAATTCTTTTTACTCCTCAGTTCCTTCATCGCTCTGGTAAGGCATCCTGACATAGAGTTTTGACTCTTCTCTTCTCAAATTTCACTAAAAAAAATTTAGGATCACGCGGGTATCTTGGAATCGTTCCGATCGATTTGTGACGAGAACATTGTTCTTGGTGCCTCCTATCATTTAGGGGTTTTGGTAGTGTCCCGGGGAGTTGAGCTCCGAGGTGTTGTCGTCAAAATTTTATCGTTGCAGTTCTGGAATACCTGAGATTGGTTTCGCCGACATCGAAAATCTCTTTTATGCAGTTGTTGGTGAGATAACCTCGACGACACCCAGTACTGGGGCGGGAGTTCGGGAGTATTGCCATAACTCGTATAACGGATGCTTTTCGAAGGTTGAGGTAGTCGATTTCCGAAGGTTTCTTGGTTATGTGTTGAAGGATGGATACAACTAGATGTAGGAATTGTTAGTTTTGGGTGAGATATTATGCTTCCCCTGTATCCCCAACACCTGATTGCATAACTGGGAAAATTTTGGGAGTTTATAAGTGGGAATTCAAGTAGCTCTTAGGATATGTTTCCAACAGATGTATGATATGAAATTGGGGTTCGACGTCTAGTGGTCCGCCTATTCACGGTTGATTTTACAGTGGTCTCATTGTGTCTTAAAGAGTCCTTGGCTATGCCGACTCTGGGACGCTTCGTATGTCATGTGCACTACCTTGTAAATGATGGTGTTGTACGATCGAGCCCGTGTAGGCCCCACCACGAAAACTTCGGACGAAATCTCTATCATATGTTTGTTCCGGCTTATTCCGCAAGCCAATCCTTTGTTTTGTTTTGAGTTGTGGTATTCGAGTTGCTTCGAAGTCAAGAGTTGATTCCATACCTTTCCTAAGTGGTGTTCTCATATTCCTATGTGGATACCAATCCTTCTTGATCATCAAGATTGTTTTTTCAATCCTTTTTCACCGGTGTGTCTCTCTTCAAGTGGACCCGATCACTTCAACATTCGCAAGATCAATTATCAGTTCTTCTCAACGGTGTTTGTTTCATCTGTCTCCAAGTTGCCTTTGTTTTTCCTGCCCTCCCACCCTTGTTTCTTCAAGGACTCGGATTTCTTAATCAACTATCCATTTATTGATGGAAGTTTCTCTATTCTTACCCGGTGGTTCTCAAGAAGATGTTCTACTAGTTCATCATTCTTCATTCTTTTTCTTCTCCGGTGGTTTAAATTCAAGCATTATTGATCATATCCAAATACCCTCTCATGCCGGTGCTCCTCATATTCATTCACTTCTCGTTATTCATTTGTTCCGGAGTGCTGAAGATATCTCAAAAGATTTGTGTCTCCATTACCAATTCGTCCAGGATATCTCGAGGTGTTATCTCATTCAAGCCATTTTATTCAACCTGTGCAATCCTCTCTTTAAATCATTTCAACGGTGTTTCTTTTGAGTGGGCCCTAACCCATAGGTCATTTTCCAGGAACTTACCCGACTCTTCTAATTTTACCGGAGCTATCCTAAATTCATTTCAAATTTGACGTAAGAATGATTCATCGTCTGTCATATGTTTTTCTCCAAGATCATTCAAATTCTTTTCATCGTTGGCTCAACCTCTTCGTTTTGATTCTTCCGGAGGTCTAAACAATTCATGGTGGTGTTTCTCATCGTCATTCTCAACATTTGAAGACCGAAGAGGAGTTTTTACCTCTATATCTTATCCGTTCTCTCATAGATTCGTGGTTCTAGTTCAAGGCCATCCTCTCATAATTGTTTTCGATTGTTAGAATTCTTTTCACCCATCCGGAGTAATTCAGAGTATTTTCAGTTTGATTCTCGAGAGCCCATCATCTCATAATTAATCATTCCCAGCTTTCAGTTATCGTTCTCCTAATCTTACCGGTGCTTCATTCAAGTTTTATCTAAGCAGTTCTTGATCTCTTCGTCCACTTGTGTCTAAATACCCTCAAGTATCTTCATTCGTTCTTCATATTCTTCCCGGTGAATTGTGCCTTTGCTTTGCTCATTTCACAATTCTTACCGGTGATTCATCCTTTTACTTCATTCGTTGTTCAATTCTTACGGTGGTTCTTTTAAGATTTCTCTTTCTTCCTTATCATACCAATTCATTCGTTGTTTCGATTCCACCGGTGGTTCGTTGAAGACCTTCTCAAATTGGCGCCATATCTATCCTAATCCTTTCTTTGAGAATAAGTTGTATGCGATCCGTTGCTTGTCATCAATCTAAATTGGTGAAGGCTAAGCATAATGTAATTCTTATTCTTGTTTCATCCAAGTGATTAATTCCTTATTCCGGAGCCTCATCAAAAATCATGGTTTCAATTGTTTCATCTTTTCTTTTCCGGAGTTCCAAGCTCTCTCAATTTATTTCATCATGAAGATCCATCTAATCATTGCAAGGATTCACCTTGTGTTTTCGACCTCTCTTTCCTTCCGTTTGATCATTTCTTTTGTTACCGGAGTTCTTCATGCAGACTCTACATGTTGGTTCATCAAGAATTTAATTCCTTCTTGAAGTGTTCATTGAGATTCTTTTCAGAGGAGCTCAAGAATTCTTCATCTTTCAATCCGGAGTGCAATTCTTTCACGCATATCTTTTGAGGTGGTGTTATGTCATTCTCGATAATTTCCCTTCGTGCTTTGTTATTCACAAGTTATCAAGAATGACATATTTTAAATCCATCAACCTCGTCATTGGAGTTAGCTTGGGTTATATTTCACCTAAAGCTTTCCCTATGGATTGTTGCTATTTATGGTGCTCATAAATGACCCAAGTTCTTCATCTATTCCCCCGGTGAAATAAGTTTCTCGTCTCCTTGTTGATATCAATCCAATCTATTGTTCCCGTAGTGGCAGAATTTCACCTCAAGGTTTTGAGATGTTTTACATAAGGCCATAACAAGCTTATCCTTTTGTTGTTGATAGTCCAATGACTCCGTTCTAGCATCTCGTGTAAACGTGCTCTTTTAAGATCTTGTTTTCCTCCATTCAGTGTATTCATTTCTTTCGGAGGCATTGTGATGATGCTCTATTCACTCATCATCTCGTATTGTGAAGATCATGTTATTTTCTCTGCTTATCCATTCAACCGGAGTGTCATGTTTTTTTTCGAGCTCTCTCATCTTATCAAATTTTGCCTCCATTCTCAACCGGAGTGCTGTCTGAAATCTTCTTACCCCTCGTGCAATTCTTTCAATAGTTCCGGGGGCAGTGTGTTGTTGATTTCATCAAGCATACTCTCATCTTGTCTAGTTCATATTCAATTCCTTTCATTTACAGTCGGAGTGCTGTCCAATTTATATCATTCTTATTCCTTCTCTATCTTGTTTAACCGGAGTCTTCTGTCTATTATTCCTCTTCTAACCGGACTCTCATCCAAGTGCTTTCATTTTTTTCCAAGCTCATATTCTTTACCTTCCTTTTCCAAGCGAAGTGTTGTCATATTTGATCCTTATCGTTCTTTGTACATCTCGTTTCAACCGGGGTGCTTGCGTGTACTTCTTGTCCATTGCAACCCTTTTTCTTATGTCTTTCAACCTACAAGGTTCCCGTAAGGTTCCTTGTTCCTCTTTTTTTTTCTAAGGGAGTGTTTTCAACTTTGTTCATCTCCGTTGTATTCTTTCTTTCAAGTTGTTCAACCCTTCAAGGTTCTTTGGTTTCACTCGTTTGCACAGGAAGCAACTTAGTTTTACCTCTTCTCTTCCTCCTTCGTTTCTCTCCGGTGCCATCCTAGATCTCGGGACGACATCCTCTCATAGTGGTGGAGTGTTGTGACGCCCCAAGACCGGAGTTTCAGTTGCCTTCTAGGGTTTCCGGGTTTCGTCGTGTGATTTGTTTGGTTCTTTGCTTTCATCATTGCATCATGTGCATTGCATCATGTCATCATGCCATCATCTCATAAATCTTTTGCATCTCAACTAAATAAATTGTGTGGATCTTCGATCCATTTAAATCGAGGGAAGAGTGATTTCTCTTTATAACATATCCTCTCGATATTTAGAGAGCTATAGTAAATTTTCCATTTATTTGGTATTAACCATAACACACTTGCAGATATCCCATGCCTTTTTTCCTTCTCAACTCTTGGTCTCTAACTTTGTCATATATCTTTTCTTCATTTTCCGGAGCTCCACCTAATTTCTCAACATTTTTGGGCACTTCGAAAAACCTGTCCTAGTTCAAACCTTTTGAATTAGATTCAAATGAATTTGAATTTAATGTTCCAAACTTGACCTTTTCTATTTTCTCGGGCCGTGCACATTTTCACGAGTTCGTGAAAATTATCCCCATGCCCAGAGTCTTCCCCTACCTTCTCTTTCTTCTCTTTCTCTTTTTCTGTTTTGTTTTAAATGGGAAGGAGTGAGAGAAAGCAGAGAGCCCAACTGGGCCTCCCTAGGCCATTTTCCGCATCGGCCCATTTTCCCCGCACCCAGGCCGGCCCCAAGGCCCATCCAGCGCCGACCTACTCCCCGCCTAACCCTAGGCCCGACCGAGTCCACCATCTCCTTCGATCTCACCCTCTCCCTCTCGTCCTCATCCACCGCCGCCAGGGAGAAGCCTCGCGCATGATCTCTCCTTGATCTCTCTCTCCCGATCCCTTTTCCACCTCCCGTCAAGCCCTCCATCGCAGACGCCGCCGCCAAGCGCCGCCTCCAGCAACCTCCTCCCCTCGCGGTGCTGCCTTGCCCCGCCATGAATGCCGCAAGACCTAGCCGCTGCCTCCCCGTCTCCGGCCATGGCGCCCGCGCCGGCGACCCAACCTGCCAGTGCCCTTGGAGCCATCCAAGAACAAAGTATTTAAGCTAAGGAGACAAGACCCCGGCAAGAGGAGCTTGCCGGGAAGGCCAACCAAGGCGCTTCAATGAACTTGCCGCGACGTGCCACGCGCTCCGGCAAGGCAACAAGGCCCCGGCAAGAGGAGCTTGCCGGGAAGACAAACCAAGGTACCTCGAGGCCCGGTGAGCGACAAGCTTCCGGACCCGACAAGATAACGACAGCGGCAAGGCGCTTGCCGCGGTAGGCGGCCACTCTGCGTCCACGCTCCAGCGCATCCACCAACGTGTCGCTCTGGGGGCCTCTCCGGGCGCGCGTGGCGGGAGGCTGTGCAGCCAGCGATGCGCAGTGGCATGCGGAGCTGACAAGATCACCATCGTGGCGAACGGTGGCGCCCCTAATGGTCCTTTTCTGCACTGTTCGGGCGACTTAGACAGGCATTTAATGCCCTTGTACCCTGCCGTCAGGGTTAGGTAGGGTGCACTGTACAAGCAACTGTATCAACTACCTCGCTTTTTACGTTTTTACCCTCCTCTGCGTTGCCACCTGTCGGTGACCCCTTTAGCGTATAAAAGGAGGCCCATGCGCAACGTAGAGGGGGTTCGGCTCGTAGGTTCGGACAGTCGGCTTCGATTCATTCGTAGCCCAGAGAACATCACACTCTCGCTTTGGAGAGCAAGAACACCAGATAATACAACCAGACAAGCAGCAGTAGGAGTGTTATCTCCCCGGAGAGCTCCGAAGCTGGGTAAACTGCTCGTGTGCTTCGCCTCGATCCGCTCTTTGTGCGATCTCCGCCCCCCGCTGAACCGAAAGGGGCTCGGTCCGCCGGCCCCATAGGTGTTTGTGGATCAGTTTCCCCGACATCTTTGGCGCGCCAGGTAGGGGGTTTCAAGATTGTGTGAACCAGATCCGGCGTTCACACGAGCTAGATCCTTATTCCCTTCATCAACATGCCACCGAAGAAGAAGACTTCGGCGGCAGCCGCTCCATCCACGTCACTTCCGCCACCATTGGAGCAAACGAGTGGTGGGATGGACGCCGGCGGAAGAAAGGACGTCGACGAGGAAGCTCCTGATGCCGCCAGGTCCAAGAACAAGGCTGCACAAACCTCGGTGACTGTACATGTTCCACGCCACTCTCAGGAGGCGCAAGATCAACAGCGTCATGGCACTAGCAGTGCCATACGCATGATAGCCCAAGACCAAGCTGGTGGATCTCGGGGCGCTCAAGACCAGCATGCACGCCAGCGTGCTGGCACGAGTGGAGCACGGTCGCCTGGACGGGATACTGCTCCTTCTAACATAGTTAGAAGTTCGAGCACGTCCCGCTCCTCGCGCCGTCCGCCACTGCCACCCACCACTCCAGCAGAAGCATTGGCGCGAGCGCAACTTCTCCTAGATTACCCTCCGACGTCGGACAAGATCGACGAATGGAGAGCCACCATTTAGAGTCTCATCAGCTACGCCAACGGCGACACTCCACGGCGGCCGAGCGCGTCGCCGCCGCGGCAGGACCGCCGGACGAGAGCCGGTGGCGACGAAACGGGCGGAGGTGCAACCACCATGCAATCACCGCCCCGAAGGCCAAGATCGCCGACTCGCCGGTTCCACATCGACAGCGACTCCACTGCATCGTCGGATCCACGAGCTCGTCGCGATCAGCGCCAAGTTCTTCATGATCGACAACAAGAAGACGCTCGAACCCGCATCGAGCGCCGAAGAGAAGCGCGACGTCAATCCGACAAGCGTGCTGGGCCCTCTGTTGACATGCATGCGCCAGGGGAACCAGGCGATCTGCCGTACGCGGCAGGTTGTCCTGCGTTCACTCGTGAGCTGCGGCAAGTCCAGTGGCCCAGTACAAAGAACTTTAAGCCAGACGTACCGGAGAAGTACGACGGCAAGACGCATCCGTCAGAGTTCCTCAGCATCTACACCATTGCGGTGCAAGCTGCCGGGGGATGAGATGACAAGATCCTTGCCAACTACTTCCCGCTGGTGCTCAAGCCCAATGTCAGATCCTGGCTCATGCACTTGCCGGACAACTCCATATCCTCTTGGGCTGATCTGTGCCATCAGTTTGTCGGCGCCTTTACAGGCGGACACAAGCCTCATGGCCAGGAGAGTGATCTTCATCTGCTCGCCCAGAAGGAAGGAGAGCCCCTGCGCAAGTACATTTAGAGATTCAGTAGTGTGCAGCACAACATCCCAGATGTCCACCCTGCCGCGGTGATCAGCGCGTTCCATCAGAACATGCGGAACTGCAGGATGCGGGAGGAAATGGCGATGTGCAAGATCAGGGACGTCAGTGAGTTATATGCACTGGCCGACAAGTGCGCACGTGCTGAGGAAGGGAGGAGACTCCCCGGAGAAAATATAGGAGCAGGGGGATCTGACAGTGAAGATGCTGCCCCGACAAGGAAAAACCGGCGGCGGAACAACAGAAGGAGGAAAGGCAAAGAAGTGCTAGTTGTCGAGCAGTCCGGCAATGGTGGTAGCGCCAAGGAAGCCAAAGCTGGTGACTCTGGCAAGGAGGTTGCCGCGGAGGTAGCGGTCGCCGACAAGCAGGATGGCACCAACAAGCAGTATTGCAAGATTCACCGCACCAAGGGCCATGATCTTCAGAACTGTAAGAGAGTCGAGCAGCTTGTTGAGCAACAGAAAGCTGAATACGAGCGACGCGATAAAGAGAAGGCCCAGGAAGGAGCTGGTGGATCCGGCAAGAAATGTCCCGGCCGAGGAGGACGCCGCGGCAAGGCCAAGCAGCGGCAAGGAGACAGACCTCCTCGCGGCCGCGACAAGGATGAAGATGACGGCGACGATGAAGATATGGATGATGAGGAGACTGATGAGCAGGAGTTCCAGAAAGCCACAGAGGTCCTGTGCGTTGACGGTGGTGCTTCTCTGCATGCCTCGCACCGCCAGCTCAAGCAGTGGGTGCGGGAAGTTAATGCAGCAGAACCACCCGTCGAGTCACGCAAGCCTCTGAAATGGTCCGGCACGCCTATCATCTTTGATATTGAGGACCACCCGGATCGCATAACTGCGGTCAGGTGCTTGCCGATGTTGGTTTCACCAACAATCCGCAACCTCAAGGTCACTAAGATGCTAGTTGACGGCGGGGCCGGTTTGAACTTGATCTCCTCCGTAGTGCTCCAGAAGCTCCAGATCCCTGACAGCAAGCTCGAAGAGACCGGCACATTTCAAGGAATCAACCCGGGAAGGAGCAAGCCAAAGGGAAAGATCACGTTGCCGGTAACATTTGGCAGTGAGCTGAACTTCAGGACTGAGAGGGTCACGTTTGACGTTGCCGACTTTCCATTACCTTACAATGGAATCCTTGGCCGTCCGGCACTCGCCAAGTTCATGGCAGCCTCTCACTATGCGTACAACGTACTGAAAATGCCAGGCCCAATAAGTGTCATCTCTGTCCCTGGCGACAAGAAGGATGCTCTTATCTGTGCCGACAAGATCTACCAGGAAGCAGCAGCCGCAGCAGAACAAAGGACACTTGCCGCTGAAGCTCCCGGGGGGAAGAAGAAAACCAAGTCCGGCAAGAGCTCTGATGCCCACTCCGGCAAGCGCACCTCTTCGGAGTGCTGCGCTACCGTCGAGGACGCACCAACGAGCTCCACCGGCAAGTGTAAGAAGGCAATGGCAGCTCCACCTGAGACTAAGAAGGTGTCCGCCAAGGAGGATGGCACTGGTGGTACCTTCACCATCAGCGCCACTCTTGACCCCAAATAGGAAAGTGCGCTCATTGCTTTCCTGCGGGCGAATGTCAACGTGTTTGCGTGGCAACCGTCTGATATCCCCGGTGTTCCCAGGAAAGTGATTGAGCACCACCTTGCCGTCTGTCCTCATGCGCGGCCCGTCAAGCAGAGAGTCAGGAAGCAGGCAGTAGAGCGCCAAGAATTCATCGCAGAAGAAATCAAGAAGTTGGAAGCAGCAGGCCTTGTCATAGGAGTACTCCATCCCACGTGGTTGGCCAATCCTGTTGTTGTGCGCAAGGCTAATGGGAAATGGAGACTTTGTATTGACTTCACTGATGTTAATAAAGCTTGTCCCAAAGACCCATTTCCCTTGCCGCGTATTGACCAGATTGTTGACTCCACAGCCGGATGTGATTTGCTTTCGTTTCTTGATGCATACTCAGGATATCATCAGATCTTCATTGCCGAAGAGGATGAAGAGAAAACCTCATTTATCACCCCGTGTGGCACGTACTGCTTCGTGCGGATGCCTTTCGGATTGAAGAATGCTGGTTCAACATTCACAAGGGTAGTCCACCATGCTTTTGAGCCACAAATACACAGAAAAGTGGAAGCTTACATGGATGACATAGTGGTCAAGAGCAAGAACAAGGCGACCTTGATTCAAGATTTAGACGAAACATTTGCAAACCTACACAAGATCAACCTCAAGCTTAACCCCGAGAAGTGCATGTTTGGAGTTCCTTCCGGCAAGCTTCTCGGGTTCTTTGTGTCTCAGCGGGGAATTGAAGCCAATCCCGACAAAATCAAAGCCATCGAGCAGATCGAAGCACCAAAGCGCGTCAAGGATGTACGAAGGCTTGCCGGTTGCATGGCTGCTCTTAGCAGGTTTATCTCTAGATCTGCTGAGCGCGCCCTGCCATTTTTCAAAATTCTGAAAAGGGCAGGTCCAATGAAATGGACTCCGGAAGCGGAGGCTGCGCTGCAGGACTTGAAGAGATACCTGTCCTCCACTCCAACGCTTGTCGCACCTAAGCCGCAAGAGAAGTTGCTGCTGTATATAGCAGCAACCAATCAAGTGGTTAGTGCTGCGTTAGTGGCGGAGAGGGAGGCGGATGATGAGCCAGCAACCACGGCAGATCCATCCAGCGACAAGCAGGGGGCTTCGCCGACAAGCTCTGGTCCCGACAAACATGGGTTTGCACAGGAGCATGATGAGATGCCAAGGAGAATGGTGCAGCGCCCAGTTTACTTTGTCAGTTCTCTTCTGCAGGGGGCCAGATCAAGGTACTCTGGTGTGCAGAAGTTGCTTTTCGGCCTCCTCATGGCCTCGAGAAAGCTGCGCCATTACTTCCAAGCACATGAGATCACAGTCGTCACTCGCTTTCCGCTGAAGAGGATACTGCAAAATCCAGAAGCAACGGGCAGGATTGTCGAGTGGGCGCTGGAACTGTCAAGCTTTGGTCTCAAATTTGAGAGCACTTCAACTATCCAAAGCAGAGCATTGGCAGAGTTCGTAGCAGAGTGGACACCAACCCCAGATGAAGGAATTTCAGAAACGAGCATCCCCGTCAAAGAGGCAAACAAAGAGTGGATGATGTACTTTGATGGTGCCTTCTCGCTGCAAGGCGCCGGTGCAGGCGTGCTGCTTGTCGCACCCACCGGAGAGCACCTCAAGTACATAGTCCAGATGCACTTTCCCAAAGAGCAAGCAACCAACAATACAGCAGAGTATGAAGGATTACTTGCCGGTCTCAGAATCGCAGCAGACCTTGGGATCAAGAAGCTCATTGTCAGGGGTGACTCACAGCTTGTCGTCCGACAAGTGAACAAGATCTACCAGAGTCCGTTGATGGAAGCGTATGTCGATGAAGTGAGGAAGCTAGAAGAGCACTTTGAAGGCCTACAAATGGAGCATATCCCAAGAGCTCAGAATGATATTGCTGATGGTCTGTCAAAGTGCGCTGCATTAAAGTTACCTGTGGAACCAGGGATCTTTGTGCTTAAGTTGACTCAACCATCCGTAACACCATCAACTGGACAAAGCAAAAAGAGTAAGTTGGTTTCTGGTGACTACTTTTCGGCAGAGCTCCCCGAAGCCGCCGCCAAGAAAGTCCCCAAGATCAACACCAAGGATGCTGAGGGGCAGTCTGCTCCGGCAAGCCTAATGGTTTGTTCCGTTGAAGCAGACGCTCCCGACAAGTTTTGCTTCGGCAAGCTTGCCAGGGAACATCAAGCTCCGGCAGGGCCGCAAGCCATTGCCGTAGAAGCAGATGTTCCCGCAGCAGCAGATGCGCCTTTAGTCCTTGTTGTCGAGCCACAAGCTCCAGCATGGGCACAGCAGATTGTCCATTTCCTTCAGACAGGAGAACTTCCCGAAGAACAAGAAGAAGCGGAAAGAGTAGCCCGGCAGTCAAGTATGTACCAGTTTGTCGATAGCATACTGTACAGAAGAAGACTCAACGGTGTGAAATTGAAGTGTATTCACCGAGAAGATGGACAAAAGCTGTTGGCGGAGATACATGGAGGCATATGTGGCCACCACATTGGCGCAAGAGCACTTGCCGGCAAAGCTTTCCGGCAAGGTTTCTTTTGGCCGACAGCCCTCCAGGATGCAACTGCACAAGTAACCAAGTGTGAAGCGTGCCAGTTCCACTCCAAACATATACACCAGCCAGCTCAAGCTCTCCAGACGATCCCTTTATCCTGGCCATTTTCGGTCTGGGGGCTCGATATCCTCGGCCCCTTCCCCCGAGCTGTCGGGGGCTTTGAGTACTTGTACGTCGCAATCGACAAGTTCACAAAGTGGCCGGAAGTGCAGCCAGTGAGGAAGGTGACAGCACAGTCAGCAGTCAAGTTCTTCAGGTCGATCGTTTGCCGTTTCGGGATTCCCAACAGGATCATCACCGACAACGGCATGCAATTCACGAGCCGCACCTTCATGCAGTACGTCCAAGACCTTGGCGCCAAGGTCTGCTTCGCTTTTGTTGCTCATCCGAGAAGCAACGGTCAAGCAGAGAGGGCAAATGCTGAAGTGCTGCGCGGGCTCAAGACCAGAACTTTCGACAGGCTGCACAAGTGCGGAAGGAACTGGATCGAGGAGCTGCCGGTGGTTCTTTGGTCGATCAGAACGACGCCAAATCGAGCCACTGGCCAGACACCTTTTGCTCTAGTCTATGGAGCAGAGGCAGTTCTCCCCACGGAACTCGTATAGGGATCGCCTCGATTGCTCGCTTATGATGAGCTCGAGCAAGAACAGCTGCGGCAAGACGACGCGCTGCTCCTTGAGGAAGATCGTCTTCAAGCTGCTGTACGAGCTGCTCGATACCAGCAAGCTTTGCGCTGCTATCATAGCCGCAAAGTTAAAGCCAGAAGCTTCGAGGAAGGCGACCTTGTTCTTCGGCGCGTTCAGTCCGCCAAGAATTCCAACAAGTTGACGCCGAAGTGGGAAGGCCCTTATCGGGTGAGACGAGTCACAAGGCTTGGCGCTGTTCGCCTTGAGACCGAGGATGGCATTCTAGTGAGCAACTCCTGGAACATAGAACATCTTTGTAAGTTTTTCCCATAAGGCGCGGTTGCCGGAACCCGTTCCGGCAACCACCTTTTGTACAAGTCTTGTCGCTGTTGCATGTAATCCTTTGTACAAAGCCGGGCGCAGATCCCGTGCATAAGTAAAACCCCATGTGCTCCGCACAGCTTGTCCATTTCATGCGTTAGCTCCTTTCTTGCATGCGATTATCTGACACTTTGTGTAGCACCTACATCCGGTAAGCAGTAACGAGCCGAAGAGCTCCATATTATTATTATTTTCTCTTCTTTCTTTTTCTCTTAAAGGAAAAGAAGGTTCTCCCGCACACAAGTTTGCCGGGGGGGAAAGGAGAAGATTGTGGTATGGGCCAGGCATCGTTCAAGCAAAGACTTGCCTTCCCGGGAAGCAAATGACAGAAAAGCTAAGTTGCCAAAGTTTGAGCAATCACTTTTTAAAATTTTGAGTTATCTTCCTCGAACGACCCTGCTTTGTATGGAAAACCTGTGCGCGGAGGAAACAACTCGTGGCTAGTTGCGCCCTTACTTTGTTTCGAGTCCGCTCAACAGCTTAAGCGTGCTGCATCTAGTCGCGACAAGGTTTCTTGTCGGAAGCAGCGCCGCCAGCAGGCTGCTGAAGTCCCGCACTCAGCGCTCGCGGCTCGGGCGCCTGCGCCGACAAGTTCCCTAGAAGCGTAGGGTAAAAACATACAAGGGAAGGAATCTAGTAGAGGAAATAACATTGCAATTGATAACAGAAATAAAGTTATATTACAAAGATAACTTGTCGCAGCTCTAACAGACTGTTCTCATAACATGACTAGCAGCGACAAGGGAAAAGAAGAAATGGGCGGCCTAATCTACGCGTCCGCCCTCGACTCGCTTGATCTCGCTCACCTTGTCCACAATGGGAGCGACAAGGGCCTTGAGTGCATCCAGATCGGCGTCAGGCGGCAAGGACCTGAGGACGTTGGTGAAGCTGAGGCCTGGATTGCGGAAGGCTACCTTCATCAGCACCTTCTGGAGAACCCCGACGCAGATTTTGCGCGACTCGTCGGCCAGCTGCTTTGGGATCCTCTCCCGGAGCCGCTGGAGTGCCGTCGCCACGCCCTTGAAGAACAGGCTGAGCTTGGCGCTGGGTTGAAGACTCTCGTCGGAAGGATACCCAAAATCCTCCATCCCCAGCTGCGCCAGCTCCTCGTTGATGACGGCGGCAGTGTTCACCAGGTCCTCGGTCCAGTGCTCCACTGTGTCTCTGAACGAGTTCTGGGTAACTGTAATGCTCTCCAGCAGCGCCGCGTCAGCCTTAACCTTCTTCGACAAGGTCTTCTCCCGCTCCTTGATGGCCTCCAGCGTCTGCGTCAGCGTGGCCAGCTTCAGCTCCAGGTCCGCTTTGGAATCCTTGGCGGCGCTGAGCTCCTTGCCCCTCTCAGCGAGAAGGCCTTGCAGCTCGCTGTGGGCGGCAGCATCCTTCTCGCGCTCACGCTTGAGCGCGGCAAGCTCCTCGCCGCTCTTCCCAATATCGGCCTCTAGCCGTGCCACCTTCTCCTCTAGCTCTTTATTGGCGGCCTCTGCAGTTGCCGCGGCATCCTTTGCCTCCTTGAGCGCCCCGCCAAGTGCTCGCTCACGCTCGGCGAGCTCTTCCTCGTAGCTGTCGAGGTGGGCCTTCCACTGCACTAGCTCGCCTTCCCACGCGGACTGCTTCTCGGTAGCAAGTCTTTGTTCCTCCTCAGCCTCGGCCTTCTCGAGAAGAAAGGCCATGCGCTCCTCATCGACTCGCTCCCGCTCCTGCGCCAGGGACTGAAGAGCTTCTTGATTTTGTCCCCGGAGCTCCTCCGCGCGCTTCTCCATGTCAACTCCCGCCTTCGCGACAAGCGCTTCCCGGGAAGCCAGCTTGGCTTGCCGGGAGCGGTAGAGTGACAGCAGCTTCCGCAGCAGCTGCTCTTCCTCAGGCTCGCCACTGTTGCTGCTCGGCGCGTCGACCAATGACAGTCCAGCAGAGGCGAGCACCTCCCCGTCAAAAGTCTCCCCCTCGACCGGCGCCCTGGAGCTCGACGCCCAGGGCAGCTTGATGAAGATGTTGTCACCGGCCTGCAAGTAGGTGCCGGGCTGGGGCTCCTCGGAGCCCGGCTCCGCAGAAGCGGTAGAGGGTTCGGCGGTCGGCGCAGCGCCCGGCGCTCCTGCGACCTCAGGGTCGTCAGTGCGATCGCCCGACCCCTCGCCGGCTTCCGCAGCAGCAGCCCCAGTGGCCTCCTCGCCGGCGGTCACATCAGCACCGGCACCTTCCTCGCCGGCGCCCTCTGTCTCCATTGGCTCAGCCGAAGATGGGTCTGAAGAACGAAGAGGGGAGGAAAATCAATCAAAAAATCCAAGAAAGGAAAAACGAAAGAAGCAGAACCCAAGGGAAAGTTTTTGGGCAAGTGGATTACCTGCGCCAAAATCTTCAGTTGCGGCCTCGGTCGCCGCAGGATCAACAGTACCGTCCCTTGCCGGAGAGTCCCCCCTTGCCGGAGAGCGCTCCCTTGCCGGGGACTCGTCCCTTGGCGGCGCAGTCGAAGCAGGTGGCACTTCGGGACCGGCCTCCGGGTGCTCCTGATGAGGTTGCTCTGCTCCTGCACAAGTCAACAAGCAAGATATCAACAAAGGAAAAAGCACTGAAGCGCGCCCGATAGCAGAAGGCTAAACTATGAACTTACGCCGGGGGCTGCGCTGGGGGCTGCTCCGAGGGGTGATTGCCGGGTCCGTCAAGGTGGTCTCGGGCCCACCTCCTGCCGACGCGATGGGGTCATCCTTGATGACGATCACTGCGGCCTTGGCCCTCTTCGCCGCTCTCTGGGCCAGTGTTCTGAAAAGAAAAGAGTCCATATTGGAGCAAGTCAGATACAAGATATAAACAGCAAGATTGAAGGAGTATAAGGGCACCAAAGAAACTCACTCTTCTTCCTCCTTGTCGGAGCTGAGCGCAGAAAGATCGAAGTCCGGCCCTCCTCCGGTCCGGCGAGGCGGAGGAGTAGGATCCCTTGCCCGCTTGATGGGGGCAGTGGCGGTGGCCCGGGAAGATCCCGCTCCAGTTGCCGCTGTTGCGTGAGGCGCTCCCGCGGCAACATTGCTTGCCGCGGTAGAGCGCGTCGTGCGGCTCGGTGGCTGTGGAGCCGGCTGCCGCCCCGCTGCGTCCCCGGCCCTGCGAAGGCGCCTCCTTGGCGGGGCCGGGGGCTCCGCCTGCGACAAGATCTCTGAAGGCTTAGCCTCCTCCTCGCCGGCCTCGCTCGACTCGGCTTCGGAACCGGCAGACTCCTCCTCGCCCATGAACTCCGCGCGTTCGGCAAGGTTTGCCGCCTCTGCAGCCTCTGCCTCCTCCACAGTAAACCCAAACACACCTGCAGCAGCTGCGGCCGCAGCCTCTTCCGCCCTAGTAGCGATGAGTTGCAGCTCCTCGTCGGTGGTGTCACGGGTGAGGCTCTTCTGCTTGTCGGCGCGGACCGGCACTTCCTCCAAGGTGTCGAACGCTTGCACAACGTCATCCGCAGGCTCTTGCCAAGTTGGGACGATGCCGTGTGAATCGCACAACGGCATCAAGGCGCGGATCCGGTCAAGCGAAGAGTTATTGCACAAAGGAACTACACCCCTCGGCAATGTGAATGGGTGCTGGGGGTCGCGTTTGAATAATTCCAAGAGGATTGCATCCAACTCCAAGACGGTGAAGTTGTAGTTGAGGCCCGGCCGCAGCCTCATAATGTCCGCCGAATTCTTGAATTCCCAGGCGGGCCTCCCCCTCTCCTGCAGGGGGCAATGCGGCGGCGGAGGAAATCTGCCCCGACAGCACCCACGGTGAGCCCGGCAAGCTGAGGCGAAGAATCCTAGTGATGGCGATCTTCAGCCTCTCGTCTTCCGGGGCCATGTTGCTCCAGTCATTGCCACACACTATTGGAGTTTGGCACACGGTGGTGAAGGGCTGCGGATCCTCCTCGACGATCCAACACCACTCCGCTCTCCACTCCTCCCACTTGCTGCGGAGCTCACCCTCCAAGTACGCATCCTTCTTGCCGACTCTCGAGATCCAAGCAATCCCTCCGGCAAGCGGCTCTCCTCTCTCTACCCGAGGCATGAAGTAATGGCGGAAAAGCGCTACACTAGGGTGGACTCCGACAAAGTTTTCGCACAAGTGTGCGAAAACTGCCATGGTTAGGACAACATTGGGGGTGAAGTCAAGGAGGCGGAAGCCATATGTGTTCATAATGTCACAAAAGAACTCCGAGAAGGGCGGGCAGAGCCCGCAATAGAAGAATAGCGGGAAGAACGGGTACCCATTTGGAGCCGACTCCGAGGCAGCGGCTGGGAGTACCCTCGTGCGCGGATGCGCACGCGTCTCCGTCGCCCAAAAGAGGTAGAAGTACTCCCTCAGCTCCTGCACGCCGAGCTGGGGGGTGAAGATCGCCCGCTCCTTCCGCAGCGCCGCGAGCCGCTGCGCCTCGGCCGACTTCACGCCCTTTCCCTTGTCGACTTTCGGGGCCATGGCGGAGGTGGT
>NC_041386.1:346463719-346547720 GCF_002162155.2 Triticum dicoccoides
AAGGAGTAGCAGGAACCAGCGAGGGGGAACGAACTGCCCCTGTTTCCTCTGCTTATAAAGAGGGACGGGGCGGACGTTTCGGCCTTCCAAATAAACAGCCACCCATGATCTCTCCCACGATGCCGCATTCAACGCGTGCCGTTATGGGAGAGTGCGGTGGATACGGAACAAGATTTGGCGTGGCCCAGCCCGCGTGTGCCCGTGCCCTGTCTTGGGCCTGGCCCAACAGCGCTCGGCACCGTGTCTGGCCCAGGCCTGGGGGCTCATGTCGGTGTACTAGAATAGGGGTACCCTAGTACCCCGAACTTGTGCACCGGCAGTTGCAGCACCCCGCGGCAAAGGCTTGCCGGGTGATCGCCAAGATCCCCCAAGGTTCCCTTGGAGCCATCCAAGAACAAAGTATTTAAGCTAAGGAGACAAGACCCCGGCAAGAGGAGCTTGCCGGGAAGGCCAACCAAGGCGCTTCAATGAACTTGCCGCGACGCGCCACGCGCTCCGGCAAGGCAACAAGGCCCCGGCAAGAGGAGCTTGCCGGGAAGACAAACCAAGGTACCTCGAGGCCCGGTGAGCGACAAGCTTCCGGACCCGACAAGATAACGACAGCGGCAAGGCGCTTGCCGCAGCAGGCGGCCACTCTGCGTCCATGCTCCAGCGCATCCACCAATGTGTCGCTCTGGGGGCCTCTCCGGGCGTGCGTGGCGGGAGGCTGTGCAGCCAGCGATGCGCAGTGGCATGCGAAGCTGACAAGATCACCATCGTGGCGAACGGTGGCACCCCTAACGGTCCTTTTCTGCACTGTTCGGGCGACTCAGACAGGCATTTAATGCCCTTGTCCCCTGTCGTCAGGGTTAGGTAGGGTGAACTGTACAAGCAACTGTATCAACTACCTTGCTTGTTACGTTTTTACCCTCCTCTGCGTTGCCACCTGTCGGTGACCCCTTTAGCGTATAAAAGGAGGCCCATGCGCAACGTAGAGGGGGTTCGGCTCGTAGTTCGGATAGTCGGCTTCGATTCATTCGTAGCCCAGAGAACATCACACTCTCGCTTTGGAGAGCAAGAACACCAGATAATACAACCAGACAAGCAGCAGTAGGAGTGTTATCTCTCCGGAGAGCTCCAAAGCTGGGTAAACTGCTCGTGTGCTTCGCCTCGATCCGCTCTTTGTGCGATCTCCGCCCCCCGCCGAACCGAAAGGGGCTCGGTCCGCCGGCCCCATAGGTGTTCGTGGATCAGTTTCCCCGACACCCTCGCCTCCCCACCATCCTCTGCGACCCTGTCGACGACCAGCATCCGTCGTGGTTGTTCCCTTCACCGCGCCGGGCCTCCCGAGCCGCCACTGGAGGCCAACTCCGATGCCCCTGCCTCAAGTTGCCCTCTTCTTCCGTCTACGCCGCGAAGCCACTGCCCCGCCTCTGAGCACGAGCGCTGCTGCTTTGCTCCGTTCTGCCGCTCCTGCCCGAGTCCAGTCCGCGGCTGCGCCTCCTTGCCTCCTTCGTTCCCCTCCGTCAGCTCCCCTACCGGGTTTCTCTCCACGCGCGCCTGCAGCCCTACATCGCTCCTGGAGGCACGCAGCCGCCCTGAGCTTCCTTGCCTCGCTGTCTACTCACCATGCCCTCCTTCGCCTCGGCCTCAACCGAGAAGGACTAGCAGTGCTGCTGCCTGCCAGATCCGGCCGCACGTACGTCCCTTCGTTGACCGTGAACACCTCCATGCTTCGGTCACATACCTCCAAGATCACCACCGCTCGTGCACGCCTCTGGATTCATCCAAGCCCGACGACATTTTTGCACAACTACACTGCAGAGACCAAGACCGGCAAGTTCACACGGGAGCCCGAACAACTACTTCCACAATGATGCGAGTACAAGAACCCTCGACGTGTTTTTTCCAAGTACCACGACGACAAGTACCCCTTCGGAATGCCAAGGTGGATCTCTACCATTGACGATGTTCCGATAAGACCATCGAGTGAATGACTACCTCCATGACGATACGAGTACAACAACCGTTAACATGCATTTTGCCAAGTACCACTACCATCGCCTCGAGAACGTTGGATTCGTCAAATACCTCTCCGGAAACGAACGTGTACCACTACCGTCGCGAGTACCTCTACCATCATCATGTACCCCTACTTCCACTACGAAAGTCCCAAGAACGACTGCTTCCCTCTACGAACGAGAACCGTCCCCCTTGCATGCTCCGAAGGTATAACCCCGAGACGACGACCGTGGACAAATGCATGTTGTATGTGATGCCCGCCTTGGCACCGTGTCCGAGTTGTCATTACACGTCTCCCCTAGTTTGCCATGTCGTCGACCCGTGGGAACCCGGTATCCGGGATCATCCCACCATCCTTGCGTGTTTCGCTCCCGTCACACTTTCTTTTCCCCAACATCTCAATTGAGTTACCGGAACCGGAATGTTGCCATGTCATCATTTCTGTTTCGTCGCCGTGGCACCCCTTTGTTTCTACCACGGTGACAAATGCTTCATAATGCTCTTGTCAACTTTTAATAAAATTGCTTAAACTTGTTCATGTCATCCTCATCATGATAACAACATTTAAAAATGTTTAAATTGTTGTCGGCATTTTAATTGTTTATGCATATGGGGATTTACCGGAATTGTTGTTCGCTGTCTCCGGCCTCATTTAAACTTGACTAGATAGGTAGTTTTCATTTGCTTCACCCCTTGCCATGCTAACAAACATTTAATGTTGTTGGGTACATCAACGAGATCGAACTAAATAACTTGAATGTGGTGTTTCGTTAATATGTAACGGAGTTGCATAATGAGCTCCACTTAACTTGTAGTTTTGCTTGTGCACTTTGCCATGCCATGCCCTCTTTAAACCGGACATGCATCATACTTGTTTGTGCATCATGCCATGTCTATGTGGTGGTTGTTTACTATGTTGTTTGCTTCTTTCCGGTGTTGCTTCTTCGAGTTGGTTCCGTTAACGTTGCGTTGTGAGGATCCGTTCGACTATGTCCGTTTGTATTCTTCATGGACTCGTTCTTCTTCCTTGCAGGATCTCAGGAAAGATGACCATACCCTCGAAATCACTTCTATCTTTGCTTGCTAGTTGCTCGCTCTTTTGCTATGCCTATGCTGTGATACCTACCACTTGCTTGGCATGCCTCCCATATTGTTGAACCAAGCCTCTAACCCACCTTGTCCTAGCAAACCGTTGTTTGGCTATGTTACCGCTTTGCTCAGCCCCTCTTATAGGGTTGTTAGTTGCAGGTGAAGATTGAAGTTTGTTCCTTGTTGGAACATGGAGATGTTGTTCCTTGTTGGAACATGTTTACTTGTTGGGATATCACAATACCTCTTATTTAATTAATGCATCTATCTACTTGGTAAAGGGTGGAAGGCTCGGCCTTATGCCTGGTGTTTTGTTCCACTCTTGCCACTCCAGTTTCCGTCATATCGGTGTTATGTTCCCGGATTTTGCGTTCCTTACGCGGTTGGGTTATAATGGGAACCCCTTGACAGTTCGCCTTGAATAAAACTCCTCCAGCAATGCCCAACATTGGTTTTACCATTTGCCACCTAGACTTTTCTTTCCCTTGGGTAGGCCTGCCCAAGGGTCATCTTTATTTTAACCCCCCCTGGGCCAGTGCTCCTTTGAGTGTTGGTCCAAACTGAGCTGCCTGCGGGGCCACCTCGGGGAAACTTGAGGGTTGGTTTTACTCGTAGCTAGTCTCATCTAAGTGTGACGTGAGAACGAGATATGTGCAGCTCCTATCGGGATTTGTCGGCACATTCGGGTGGCTTTGCTGGTCTTGTTTTACCATTGTCGAAATGTCTTGTAACCGGGATTCCGAGTCTGATCGGGTCTTCCCGCTAAAAGGAATATCCTTCGTCGACCGTTAGAGCTTGTGATGGGCTAAGTTGGGACACCCCTGCAGGGATTTGAACTTTCGAAAGCCGTGCCCGTGGTTATGGGCAGATGGGAATTTGTTAATGTCCGGTTGTAGAAAACCTGAAGTTGACCTTAATTAAAATACATCAACCGCGTGTGTAACCGTGATGGTCTCTTTCCGGCGGGGTCCGGGAAGTGAACACGGTGTTGGAGTTATGCTTGACGTAGGTTGTTCTAGGATCACTTCTTGATCATACTTTTATTGACCGTGCTTTGCCTTCTCTTCTCGCTCTCATTTGCGTATGTTAGCCACCATATATGCTAGTCGCTTGCTACAGCTCCAACTCATACCTTTTACCTTACCCATAAGCTTAAATAGTCTTGATCGCGAGGGTGTGAGATTGCTGAGTCCCCGTGACTCACAGATACTTCCAAAACCAGCTTGTAGGTGCCGTTGAACCGTACAGATGACGCAACCAAGCTCAAGGAGGAGCTCGATGAAGATCTTGTCCTTTATGTTGTTCCTTTTCCAGTTTATCAGTAGTGGAGCCCAGTCGGGACGATCGGGGATCTGTGTAGCATTTGGGGTTCTTCTTTTATTTTGGTTCCGTTGTCACATCCCTAGCTTCTGGTGCTATCTGGTGTGTGCATCATGTTTAAATTCAAATGAAATTTGAATTGAGGAATTTTCAAAAGCCTCAGGAAACCTCTAAAAATAACCAACATTTAAATCTTCTCAAATGTGTCCAAGAAAATGTTCCTGTTATTCCATGGAAATATTGGTAAGAGGTAAAATTTAAACCAATATTTTTGGAGTCACAGAGATAATTATTTTGGCCATTTGAATTAATCCAATAACTATTTGCTTTGGATTTATATTTAATATATATTAAATATGACTCCAATAATTCTGGAAGTTTGTGAGTGGCTTTGTATATATTTTAGCAAGCCACATAAAAATCTACAGAATTTATTTAAATGATTTAGTTGCTAAACTAAATCAAAACAAACTACAGATAATAGAAAAAAAGTAAAAGAGAGAGAGCAGAAGGACTTACCTGGCGCCACTTACCTGGCCCAACACGGTGCAGCCAGCAGCGGCCCAGCCCACCTCCCCCCCTTGTCCTCTTCCTCCTCTGCCAGGAGGACGAACAGAGGCGAGGCGTGGCGCGCGCCGACGCTGCCTCGGCCACCTCCTGCTTACCTGCTCGCCGCTGGAGGCACCCGAGGGAGCCACGCACTCCCCCTCGCCCCCCCTGCACCTCTCTCCTCTCCCTCACTCGCTGCTCTCTTTCCCCTCTCCCTCTTCGTTCTTCGCCCGAACAGAGAGCCGCCGCCGTCGTTCGCTGCCACCACGCCCACCATGCTCCTCTCGCCTCCCCGTGTAGTCTGCAAACTCCGCCACCGCCTGTTACGTCGCCTCGAGCAAGCCCCGAGCGCTCGGACGCCCCAATTCGACCGCATCGACTCGTCTTCAAGCTCCGGTCGCCGGAGATCGCCGTCGCTGTCCCGTCGCCCCAGGTCTTCCCCGAGAACGCCGACCGTCTCATCGTGATCTCCGTGAGCCCCTGCTTCGTTTCCCCCTAACCCCATGTCCGATTTCGAGCTCCAGCCGCTCCCTCCACCGGAGCCGAGACGCTCCGCCGCACGGGCTCGTCGCCGGTGAAGCTCCAGTGACCTTTTGGTCCCACGCATGCGTCCGTTGCACTCGTTGCATCCCGTAGAGTAAAACTAGCGCGACAACCGTCTTGTTTGCACACCGCAGCGCCGGTCCCGCGAACCCCCGAGCTCCGGCCGCCGCCGGGGTCGATGCCGCGCTCAACTCCGGCCACCCCACGCCCTCTCGTGGGTCCCCCTAGATGCGCGGGAGCACGGGCTCACTCCTGGTGCCCTCAGCGCGACCAGCCTTGGGCCATAGCGCCGTCCCGAGCAACTCCGGCGAGGTCTCGCCGTCGCCGTGGTCGCCGGCGTCACTTGCTGACGTGGCTGGCTTAGTTAGCCACTAATCACCGCACCGTGTCACTGACACTGGGCCCCACGCCTTAATTAATCCTAGTTTATTTTCTGTTTAGTTTAACTAACCACATGGGCCCCACCCGTCAGCTTTGACCATGCTGACATGGACATTGACCGACCCCACACGTCAGTATTGACCTGCTGACGTGTCTGTTGACCGGCCCCACCTGCCATTGACACTAAGCACCCCCAGTCACTGACCAGTGGACCCCACTGGTCAGGTTTGACCAGAAGCAACGTCTGTCGACCTGCTGACGTCATAGTGACGCAATGCTGACGCAATAAGTATTTTCTGGATTTATTAATATTCAGGAAATTCCAGAAAATGCCTAAAACTTCTAAAAATCATAGAAATTCAACCGTAACTCCAAATTAAATAAATTATATATGAAAAATTATCAGAAAAATTCAAGGAATCCATCTGTACCATTTTCATGCATGTTAGAACAACTTATAGCTGCTGTTTAGCACAAATCAATTAAAGGGCATTTAAATAATCACATATGGAGTTTGAATTTGAATCTTGTATTCAAACCAACTTCATTTAATCTGTTGCTAGTTGCATTAGCTCAAAACACATTCATATTGCCATGTCATGAGCATGCATCATATTGTGCATTGCATTGATTGTGTTCCTTTCTGTGTTGCCGGTATTTGTCCCCTCTCGATAGACGCGATACCGATGATGTGATCGTTGACACTGATGAAGACTCAATGTTATCTTCAGAAGTGCCAGGCAAGCAAAACCCCCTTTTTCATACCGATAAAATCCCACTCTCTCGCTCCTGCTCTCTTTTACTGCATTAGGACAACAACGATATACTTGTTACTTGCTGCGGTAGCTGAACCCCTTTATCCTCTGCATGACCTGTCATTGCCACAGTAAATAGATGAAACCCACTAGCATGAGTAGGAGTTGTTTGAGCCCTGTTGTGCCTACTCATTCATGTTTGTTTGTCATGCCTGCTACTGCTTAGAGTTGAGTCAGGTCTGATTCATCGGGGATGAATCAGAGGTGTGTGTGAGCTAAGTGTGTGAATACGATTTGGTAAAGGTAGCGGTGAGAGGCCATGTAGGAGTACATGGTGGGTTGTCTCATTGCAGCCGTCCTCAGGAACTGAGTTCTATGTTTGTGATCCATGATTCAGCTACTACCACGCATTGGGCCCGAAACCAATGGACCCTCTCGGCTTCTTGATCACCCTTGTCCTCTGTCCAGGAGTTGCAAGTAGTTTCTGGTGTTTGTAGTATGCTCGAGGCCGTGGGCAGCGCTGACCGTAGGGGTGGGCTGTGATGCGGTAGGCACGTGGCACGGTGTACCGGGCGCCCGTTTGGTGTCTCGGGAACCCTGTTCACATCGTTTGGGGCTGTGAGCGAAACTCCGGCCGGATCTCCTCATGGATGGAACCCGAATAGGCGATAAACCTGGACTAGAGACTTGAGTGTTTAGGCAGGCCGTGGCCGACACCCACGTTGGGCTTCCGCTTGAAGGTTGCCGAGTACATGTCGTGTAAACGGCGGTAAGTGGTGAGAGCGTGTGTGAAGAAGTACACCCCTGCAGGGTTAATATGATCTATTCGAATAGCCGTGTCCGCGGAAAAGGACTTCTGGGTTGCTTATATCAGTTCATAGACAAGTGAAAGTGGATACTCTAAAATACGCAAGATAAGCGTGAGTGCTATGGATGGCGTTCTCGTAGGGAGACGGGAGCGGATCCATAGTGGTGTATTGATATGGTGAATATGTGGACTCGTGTGCGCCACCTCAAAAGAGTTACTCGCAGTCGTAGTTCAGGATAGCCACCGAGTCAAAGCTGGCTTGCTGCAGTTAAACCCCACCATCCCCTTTGTTGATAATGATGCATATGTAGATAGTTCTGATGTAAGTCTTGCTGGGTACATTTGTACTCACGTTTGCCTATTTTATGTTTTTGCAGAGAGACTTCGGTCTCGCTAGTAGTTCCACGTGGACTTCGGCGTTTAGCTTGATACCTCAGCTACGATCTTGTGCCCTCGGCGGGATTTGGTAGATAGTCAGGCTTCTCAGCCTTTTTCATTTATAGATGTCTGTACTCAGACATGATAGCTTCCGCTTGTGCTTTGATTTGTATGCTCTGATTGTTGGGTCATGAGACCCATGTTTGTAATATCTCGCTCCTCGGAGCCTATTGAATAAATACTTGAGTCGTAGAGTCATGTTGTGATGCCATGTTGTATTGCACATATCGAGCATATTGTGTGTATGTTATTGCAATGCTTGATATGTGTGGGATCTGACTATCTAGTTGTTTATCTTTAGTAGCCTCTCTTACCGGGAAATGTCTCCTAGTGTTTCCACCGAGCCATGGTAGCTTGCTACTGCTCCGGAACACTTAGGCTGACCGGCATGTGTCCTTCTTCGTTCCTGTGTCTGTCCCTTCGGGGAAATGTCACGCGATGAATACCGGAGTCCTGTTAGCCCGCTACAGCCCGGTTCACTGGAGTCCTGCTAGCCCAGTGCTACAGCCTGGATTCACTCGCTGATGACCGACACGTTCGATGCTGGGTCATGAATGCCTGTCCCTGTAAGTCTGTGCCACTTTGGGTTTACGACTAGCCATGTCAGCCCGGGCTCCTTATCATATGGATGCTAGCGACACCGTCATATACGTGTGCCAAAAGGCGCAAACGGTCCCGGGCCAAGGTAAGGCGACACCCGTGGGAATACCGTGCGTGAGGCCGCAAAGTGATATGAGGTGTTACATGCTAGATCGATGTGGCATTGAGTCAGGGTCCTGACAGCGTTGGTATCAGAGCTTGACTGCCTGTAGGATTACCAAGCCAAACTGGTCGAAGTTGAGTCTAGAAATTCTTTAGTTATATAAGGGAATTGATTGTGGGATGGAACGTAAGGCTCTTTTTACTCCTTATACCTCATGGCCTTCTGATCTGAGTCATCATCTTCTCTTCTACGGGGGTTAAGGAACTAGGTCTTCTCATCTATCTATCAGGATCACGTGTTACTAATCCGTAGACTTATAAATTGTTGGATTTAAGCTTGAGTTCAGTTTCTACTACTCCCGTACGTTAACTGTTGATCTCGAAACCTTGATATTGTGCTTCTGAGTGGTTATGCCACCGATTTTGTGAATGTCTCAAATCTTTTCTGAGCATTTACAGCCATTATGCTGTCCGAGTCATTCCAGGTTTCTAAATAGTCTGATGCATTTGCAAAATCCTTTTCCTCTGGTTTCGATGCTCCTTTATGCCAGCTCAATCACACTAATTGTTGAGTTGAGGTATTCTATTGCCTTGACATTATGTTGGAGTTACTATTATGGCCCTAGGTGTTTAGGGAGTCACCTAGTAATCTAGCAATGTTTTGTGATCCCAGTGTGATGATTCTGGCTTTTATTCTCGAAAGCATCCCGTGATGCCACTTAGTAGTAGGTATTCTACTCCTTGGGCTTTGAACCCGAGATTCACTCTACTTACCTCATGTTGATAGTGTTTGCTAGTTCCTTTAGGATATTAGTAACTTTGGGATAGTCCTCGAGGTCCGTGGTATTTCCTTCTTCCAAATACTATGAACCGCTTATGGTAGATGTTTATTGGATCAAAAGATCACAATTAGAGTACTCTTGAGGAGTTCTCCATTCATAAATCGTGACTCCGCCAGTTCTACCTTTCTGCATGGGTTATCCGGAAGAAATATGTTGAACTTCGTTCGACATGCTAATCCATGCATCCACAACTCAGAAAATCATATGTTCTTTTGAGTTGTCCCATCTTAGTTGTTTCCGACCCTCGCCTATCAATTGATAGTCAAGAGTATGCGTGCATTCGTCTGTCGATGCCTATTACTCTTGTGGCCCGTCAAGCCATTCCGTCCTGAATGACTAGGAGAAACAAACTCCAGTACCTCATCCATATTTAGGATTGGGTCAAAGTAGTTGTGTTCCGCAGATCAAGTTACAATCCAGCTTCTGGTCTGCTCTACCCTGAAGTATTACCTTCTTTATGACAGGAATTTCATGAGAATTGCACCACCTTTTGTGAATTCTTGACATAGTGATACTTCTCGCCATCCTTTTTCATTCCTCGGTTCCGTGTTGATGCAACCGGAATACCGACAAATGAATTGTGATGTGTGAAATCAATACTCCTAGCAACCTCGTTGCTTGGTAGTTAAAGGATAATAATTTTATTCTTAGTATGTTGGTTATTGAATCACCATTCTAAGATTGATCGTGCTACCTAGTCCTTATTTTGGTGCACCCTTCGATTGATGAGTTAGGATCTTGTCAAGTCCTCACTCATTTGATCATATCGTCTTGCCCTGAAAGGCAAGATTGTTCTCGAGCTTAGTAACATACCGGTGGTTCGTGATTTTCCGAATATCTTCTCGGAAGTATTACCAGGTTGTTCCCTGACTGTTATGTGGAGCTCGTGATCAAGTTGGTTTCTTGTGAACCACCCTTTCTCCAAAAATCTGTGTTGGATATCCCGGAGCTAGTTGGTTAAGCTAGACAACAACTTGGAGAGTTGGAAGATAAGAGCTTGCCTGACTTAGTTCGTTCCAAAGGGATATTCTTGTGTAGTGTGTGTTGAAGAAAGATGATATCTTCATCGATTGGTCCCTGTGATCAGTTGCTGGACCTATCATTTCATCTAACCTTTGATTGGAGTATGGGCTATCATCCAATCAGACCAGAACCAACGATATTCGTAATGTTGTCTTACTCGTGGTTGATCCCTCGAGCATACACCATTATAACTTTTGGGTCTGAGCAATGCTATCACTTGTTCACTTAAATATGGAATTCCTTTTAAAAGGAAACCCAGATGAATTGTTGTTGAGCCCATTGACAACATCCTTATCTCCTTCGTGATTTTGTTGGACATTAAGCTAGTGTTGGAAACTTTGAAAGCATTTTCTTCATGCTAGCTCATGAAGTATTTGTTTGATGAAAGAAGTGACTTCCTCTAGTTCATGTGCATTTGATGCAAGTTGCCGCCGTGGACTCGAGAAAGTCAATGTTGCTTCCTCTGGAATCATCGCAAGTCAGTCATGCACACGTGCGAAGAATGCTGTGGTTTGAAGACTTGCAACCTTCAATCTATATGTATCCCTAGCACACCAAGCCACTGATTGATTTGTTCAAGGAGAAGAAGTTCCTTCTTAAGAGTATACCTTATGCAAGGATTTTGATATCCTCGTTGATGGTTCCCCACCTGAACTCGGTAGTGTTTTATTATAAGACTACCACGTGGTCATGCTTGTCTGGGACAGCGTGTTCACATGTTTGTAGCAGAACCAGCTCATGTTTTGGAGCTTGCTATCGTAGTTCATTTCCCGAGAATCTCGCAACGTCATCTCGTCGATTTGTGTTGCAAACTTTCATTTTTCTTTCTAGACTTGGTGAGTCTGGAATATCCTGACACCAACCAGATCTGAATCTCAGGCAGATATGATGGTTGGAATATTTCCCAAGAACTATAATATTGGTCCCTCGAGAACCGGTAAAGTGGATGTCGTGGTCAGCACCACCCAGCCGAAAGACCTATTATTGTAGTATCTTGATTGAAGAAGTTGGCCACCTCCCCATAGGGATTTCGTAGGATTTACTCCCTAGTTGCCCCTATGGATTTTTGTGTTCCCGAAGTCCGACCTTTTACTTGATGTTTTAGATATCAAACCATATCTATGAATGGGTTATACTAGCGCATCAAGGAGAACATTAGAAGCAGAGTGCTAAATGTCTCTCGGTCGATCATCCAGATTTTATTTCCTTGGCCTCGCTAAGATGAAATCTGAGAAGGTGTTATCTTCCTTTGCATCTGCATCGTCCATCGCTATTCATCATGGTAGTATGTTGTGTTGTCAGCACCCTTGACGCGGTTGTTGATAAAACCTTGATGATTGTGGAAATGCTCAAGTTCTTGAGAGCACGCACAAGCGCTACGTGTTATCATCGGCTCTAACTGGGATGCTCTCAGTTCCCTCGGCAATGCTGTGACCTTCTCAAACAGTGAATTCACTCCCTATTGTTGGGTTCTTCCCCAGTTACCAGAATCATTCCCAGCATTTGCATTTTGTTCCCAGCTTGCACCGCCAATGTGTCATTCTACCATGGGTCTCCTCCATTTCCGGTGATAAGCAAATTCATCCATTACGTTGTCTTCAACAAGGTAATCCACATCATCCAAGTCCGAGTATGCCATTCTACCGACCCCCGCCAATCGATTGCTGTGATTTGCCTTAGGTTGATATAGAGAGTCTAAATGATCTCTATATCAAAGGTAATTCTTTTTGCCACTTAAGGGGATAATCTACGAATCACCCTCCTCCAGGATGTTTCGTCGTGGTATCATGGCAACTCAACTCCTCGCTACGTTGACAATCGTTTACCACCTTCTTAGGTGTGGAATTGTTGTCTACCTAGTGAACCTTCGTCATCCGTTTCTTCCACCCCTCTTGATCTGTATCTCGTGTCTCAACCCGAGAGATGGTTCTATGTCTCATTCCGTGAGTTGTTCGACCTTCAAGAAGTTCGATCCTTCTAGAGTTTCCCTTTCCCCTTCTTGTCATGACTAGCTGAAGTTCTCGAAGCAAGACATCAAGGCAATGATGGTGAACGAATCAACGTTCATTCGAAGTGCAACCTGGATCGTGAAGATTATGCTAGTTGCGTTTCCCTTTCACCTTACCCTACGCTTGAATCTCGAGACGAGATTCTTGTTTAGTGGGGGTGAGTTGTCACATCCCTAGCTTCTGGTGCTGTCTGGTGTGTGCATCATGTTTAAATTCAAATGAAATTTGAATTGAGGAATTTTCAAAAGCCTCAGGAAACCTCTAAAAATAACCAACATTTAAATCTTCTCAAATGTGTCCAAGAAAATGTTCCTGTTATTCCATGGAAATATTGGTAAGAGGTAAAATTTAAACCAATATTTTTGGAGTCACAGAGATAATTATTTTGGCCATTTGAATTAATCCAATAACTATTTGCTTTGGATTTATATTTAATATATATTAAATATGACTCCAATAATTCTGGAAGTTTGTGAGTGGCTTTGTATATATTTTAGCAAGCCACATAAAAATCTACAGAATTTATTTAAATGATTTAGTTGCTAAACTAAATCAAAACAAACTACAGATAATAGAAAAAAAGTAAAAGAGAGAGAGCAGAAGGACTTACCTGGCGCCACTTACCTAGCCCAACACTGTGCAGCCAGCAGCGGCCCAGCCCACCTCCCCCCTTGTCCTCTTCCTCCTCTGCCAGGAGGACGAACAGAGGCGAGGCGTGGAGCGCGCCGACGCTGCCTCGGCCACCTCCTGCTTACCTGCTCGCCGCTGGAGGCACCCGAGGGAGCCACGCACTCCCCCTCGCCCCCCCTGCACCTCTCTCCTCTCCCTCACTCGCTGCTCTCTTTCCCCTCTCCCTCTTCGTTCTTCGCCCGAACAGAGAGCCGCCGCCGTCGTTTGCTGCCACCACGCCCACCATGCTCCTCTCGCCTCCCCGTGTAGTCTGCAAACTCCGCCAACGCCTGTTACGTCGCCTCGAGCAAGCCCCGAGCGCTCGGACGCCCCAATTCGACCGCATCGACTCGTCTTCAAGCTCCGGTCGCCGGAGATCGCCGTCGCTGTCCCGTCACCCCAGGCCTTCCCCGAGCACGCCGACCGTCTCATCGTGATCTCCGTGAGCCCCTGCTTCGTTTCCCCCTAACCCCATGTCCGATTTCGAGCTCCAGCCGCTCCCTCCACCGGAGCCGAGACGCTCCGCCGCACGGGCTCGTCGCCGGTGAAGCTCCGGTGACCTTTTGGTCCCACGCATGCGTCCGTTGCACTCGTTGCGTCCCGTAGAGTAAAACTAGCGCGACAACCGTCTTGTTTGCACACCGCAGCACCGGTCCCGCGAACCCCCGAGCTCCGGCCGCCGCCGGGGTCGATGCCGCGCTCAACTCCGGCCACCCCACGCCCTCTCGTGGGTCCCCCTAGATGCGCGGGAGCACGGGCTCACTCCTGGTGCCCTTAGCGCGACCAGCCGCGGGCCGTAGCGCCGTCCCGAGCAACTCCAGCGAGGTCTCGCCGTCGCCGTGGTCGCCGGCGTCACTTGCTGACGTGGCTGGCTTAGTTAGCCACTAATCACCGCACCGTGTCACTGACACTGGGCCCCACGCCTTAATTAATCCTAGTTTATTTTCTGTTTAGTTTAACTAACCACATGGGCCCCACCTGTCAGCTTTGACCACGCTGACATGGACATTGACCGACCCCACACGTCAGTATTGACCTGCTGACGTGTCTGTTGACCGGCCCCACCTGCCATTGACACTAAGCACCCCCAGTCACTGACCAGTGGACCCCACTGGTCAGGTTTGACCAGCAGCAACATCTGTTGACCTGCTGACGTCATAGTGACGCAATGCTGACGCAATAAGTATTTTCTGGATTTATTAATATTCAGGAAATTCCAGAAAATGCCTAAAACTTCTAAAAATCATAGAAATTCAACCGTAACTCCAAATTAAATAAATTATATATGAAAAATTATCAGACAAATTCAAGGAATCCATCTGTACCATTTTCATGCATGTTAGAACAACTTATAGCTGCTGTTTAGCACAAATCAATTAAAGGGCATTTAAATAATCACATATGGAGTTTGAATTTGAATCTTGTATTCAAACCAACTTCATTTAATCTGTTGCTAGTTGCATTAGCTCAAAACACATTCATATTGCCATGTCATGAGCATGCATCATATTGTGCATTGCATTGATTGTGTTTCTTTCTGTGTTGCCGGTATTTGTCCCCTCTCGATAGACGCGATACCGATGATGTGATCGTTGACACTGATGAAGACTCAATGTTATCTTCAGAAGTGCCAGGCAAGCAAAACCCCCTTGTTCATACCGATAAAATCCCACTCTCTCGCTCCTGCTCTCTTTTACTGCATTAGGACAACAACGATATACTTGTTACTTGCTGCGGTAGCTGAACCCCTTTATCCTCTGCATGACCTGTCATTGCCACAGTAAATAGATGAAACCCACTAGCATGAGTAGGAGTTGTTTGAGCCCTGTTGTGCCTACTCATTCATGTTTGTTTGTCATGCTTGCTACTGCTTAGAGTTGAGTCAGGTCTGATTCATCGGGGATGAATCAGAGGTGTGTGAACATGTCCTACTGTGTGTGAGCTAAGTGTGTGAATACGATTTGGTAAAGGTAGCGGTGAGAGGCCATGTAGGAGTACATGGTGGGTTGTCTCATTGCAGCCGTCCTCAGGAACTGAGTTCTGTGTTTGTGATCCATGATTCAGCTACTACCACGCATTGGGCCCGAAACCAATGGACCCTCTCGGCTTCTTGATCACCCTTGTCCTTTGTCCAGGAGTTGCAAGTAGTTTCTGGTGTTTGTAGTATGCTGGAGGCCGTGGGCAGCGCTGACCGTAGGGGTGGGCTGTGATGCGGTAGGCACGTGGCACGGTGTACCGGGCGCCCGTTTGGTGTCTCGGGAACCCTGTTCACATCGTTTGGGGCTGTGAGCGAAACTCCGGCCGGATCTCCTCATGGATGGAACCCGAATAAGCGATAAACCTGGACTAGAGACTTGAGTGTTTAGGCAGGCCGTGGCCGACACCCACGTTGGGCTTCCGCTTGAAGGTTGCCGAGTACATGTCGTGTAAACGACGGTAAGTGGTGAGAGCGTGTGTGAAGAAGTACACCCATGCAGGGTTAATATGATCTATTCGAATAGCCGTGTCCGCGGAAAAGGACTTCTGGGTTGCTTATATCAGTTCATAGACAAGTGAAAGTGGATACTCTAAAATAGCAAGATAAGCGTGAGTGCTATGGATGGCGTTCTCGTAGGGAGACGGGAGCGGATCCATAGTGGTGTATTGATATGGTGAATATGTGGACTCGTGTGCGCCACCTCAAAAGAGTTACTCGCAGTCGTAGTTCAGGATAGCCACCGAGTCAAAGCTGGCTTGCTGCAGTTAAACCCCACCATCCCCTTTGTTGATAATGATGCATATGTAGATAGTTCTGATGTAAGTCTTGCTGGGTACATTTGTACTCACGTTTGCCTATTTTATGTTTTTGCAGAGAGACTTCGGTCTCGCTAGTAGTTCCACGTGGACTTCGACGTTTAGCTTGATACCTCAGCTACGATCTTGTGCCCTCGGCAGGATCTGGTAGATAGTCAGGCTTCTCAGCCTTTTTCATTTATAGATGTCTGTACTCAGACATGATAGCTTCCGCCTGTGCTTTGATTTGTATGCTCTGATTGTTGGGTCATGAGACCCATGTTTGTAATATCTCGCTCCTCGGAGCCTATTGAATAAATACTTGAGTCGTAGAGTCATGTTGTGATGCCATGTTGTATTGCACATATCGAGCATATTGTGTGTATGTTATTGAAATGCTTGATATGTGTGGGATCTGACTATCTAGTTGTTTATCTTTAGTAGCCTCTCTTACCGGGAAATGTCTCCTAGTGTTTCCACCGAGCCATGGTAGCTTGCTACTGCTCCGGAACACTTAGGCTGGCCGGCATGTGTCCTTCTTCGTTCCTGTGTCTGTCCCTTCGGGGAAATGTCACGCGATGAATACCGGAGTCCTGTTAGCCCGCTACAGCCCGGTTCACCGGAGTCCTGCTAGCCCAGTGCTACAGCCTGGATTCACTCGCTGATGACCGACACGTTCGATGCTGGGTCATGAATGCCTGTCCCTGTAAGTCTGTGCCACTTTGGGTGTACGACTAGCCATGTCAGCCCGGGCTCCTTATCATATGGATGCTAGCGACACCGTCATATACGTGTGCCAAAAGGCGCAAACGGTCCCGGGCCAAGGTAAGGCGACACCCGTGGGAATACCGTGCGTGAGGCCGCAAAGTGATATGAGGTGTTACATGCTAGATCAATGTGGCATTGAGTCGGGGTCCTGACATCCGTAGTCGGACCTTGATTGTATCTGGATGATGTAATGCTTTATTCTTGTATTTGTGTGAATTGGCGATTGTAAGCCAACTATGTATCTTTGTCCCTTATGTATTACATGGGTTGTGTGAAGATTACCTCACTTGCGACATTACTTTCAATGCGGATATCCCTCTAAGTCGTGCTTCGACACGTGGGAGATAGAGCTGCATCGAGGGCGTTACAAAATCCAAGGCCAAGGACGTGTAGCGCATGGGAGTCGTCATGATCGCGGTGGAGCCGGACACGAAGCGCGGCAGGGACCAGCCTGAGTCATCCAAAGGTAGCCGACCGTTCTGCGCCTTGCACAACATCCACATCCACAACACCAAGGATTGTCAAGAGCTCAGGGCCATTCGCGACGGACGCTTCGATCGACGCCCCGAGCGCAACGACTGAGGTTATGGTCTAGGAGGAGGACGTGGCGGAGGACACTGGGACGACCATGGCCGATGCCGGGAGTGGCGCAACTGACCTTGTGAGGACCGCTGGCAAGATTAGCCTTGCGAGAGCGCTTGGAGAGATCAACCCCACAAGGATCGCCCTCAGGGCAACCCTGGCCTTCCTCCACTATCGCCACCTCCAAGAAGGAAGGACGACCACCATCAAGACGAGGGGGCTGGGGGCTTCCAAGAGCCGCGTGCTATCACCTGCATCTTGGGCAGAGCTCAAGCCCCAGCCTGACAGCGTATCTTCAAGCAGTTTGCTCGCGAGGTGAACGCGGTCCTCCCCAAGCTCGAGACCACTCGCCCGCTCAGGTGGTGCAGGTTTGTCATCACATTCAGTTCGGCAGATCAGCTCAAGTGTGCAGCTACCACTGGCGCTCTCCCAATGCTTTGTTCGCCCGTCATCAACAACGTGCGAGTCACCAAGACCCTCATTGATGGTGGCGCAGGGCTCAACGTCCTTTCTGTCGAGACGTTCGACAACCTTCAAGTGCCCTACGACCAACTCTAGCCTACCAAGCCTTCCTCATGAGTGACCGACGGCTCCACCATGCCGATAGGTCAGGTCCGCCTCCCAGTCACCTTTGGAGAACGCAACAACTACAACACCGAGCTCATCGACTTCGATGTCGCCCACATCCTTCTGTCGTACAATGCCATCCTCGGGTACCCAACCCTGGCCAAGTTCATGGAAGTGATGCACCATGGCTACAATGTCCTAAAGACGCCAGGGAGTGGCGGGATCATCACAGTCCCCTGCAAAGAAAGAGATGCGGTGTGCTCCCTTGAGCGTGCCTTCCAAGAAATGTGAACCGAAGACCCCGACAACAATGCAGCTCGGTACCCTCCTGAGGTCGTTCCCAAGAAGAAGAAGCAGCAACTCCGTGCCGGACCTCGGGAGGGCAGCGCCGCAAGTGGTACCTCGTCAGGATCAGCGCCCGCCCTTGGGGCGCCTCCCTATATCGCATAGGAAGGCGCGCCCAACGCCCTCCTCGGGCAGGGCTCGGGGGCTCTCTTCTCAAGGGCCTCAGACCGTGCCAACGTTACGAGGGAGGCGCTCGGGCACCACTTGGGGGCGTGCTTTGCGGCATGTCTCCCTCAGGAGGACACTGGGCAAGGAGCGCCCGGTGCCCAGGAGTTCATCACCAAGGTATCTCAGGAGCTTCAGGAAGCAAGAGCAATAGGCGGTGGCTGCTGCCCACCTGGCGTTGCTCCCCGCCCTGGCGAGGGTGGTGAGCTGCGCGTCTGCATCAACATACCAGGGATCAACCGAGCCGCATCTCAGGAGTGCTTTTGGCCTTCGCGTGTTGGGTGCTGCGAAGGTCCACCTCACATCTACGTTCGCATGTCGTTCGGCCTGCTGAGCATGGCTGCTGCCTTCCAGCACAACCTGCGGAGCGTCATGGCGGATCAGGAGGCCAGGCACCACGCAGTCCTGGCAGAGATGGCGATGGTCCTCAGGGAACCACCTGGATCCCCTAGAGCCTCCTGAGGCTCAGGGCCCCGGTGGCTCGTAAGGAGCAACCCCTTCGCCGCGCCCCTTCAGCTGCCTCAACACCCCTTCATCAATGGAACCAGGTGACACTTCCCAAGTTTATTTAGCTGGGAGCGCCCGCAGGGCTGCATCATTCCCAGGCAGCATGGGTCCGTCCCTGTGGCATGTATCCTTTCCTTTTTATGTCTTTAACTTACCTTGCTGGGAGTGCCCCTCGGGCTGCATCATCCCCAAGCCGCTCGGCCTTGACCCAGTGGCATGTTTGCTTTCGATGCATAATCTATCTATGGTTATCACCTGCTTGATTGTCACCCACCATAGGAGCCGTGTGCGGGTCGTCTTTATTCAGGACCCTTCACATGAGAGGGTTAGGCACGGCGTCTGTGCTCGGGCCCGTCCCTGCAGCGTCAATAAATCCAATGGCTGAGCTCTGTTTGGCGGGCCGGCCTCGTTCATGTCACCTCCTGGGGCCGTTGGTGCGTGGCTTTCTCATGGGATAACCTCAGGAGATTCGTTCGGCGCAGGTTGTCTGACCACCTCGCAGGTCCAATGCAATGTACAAGAATCAAGACCAGGCGCAACCTGCCTTGAGGTAGGGCCTCGTGAGTCCTGCGCTGGCTCACGTGTGCCTAGACACACCTTGTCTAGCCCTGCCGTGCAAGCCACGTGTTAGGGCGGGGCTATACACGCCCCGAGGGCTCTCCGCAGTAGGGAGTCCCCTCCCACGTACCAGTGGAAGCACCATCCTATGCGCTGGCAGTCGACACTGCCGAGGAGCAGCTATGCCCGTGCAAGTGCGGAAGCGCCATGGTCCGTCCTGGTGATAAACAACTGAGGGCAGCCTCACGGCCGTATCAACCTCAGGGAGCCTCCGGCTCGCTCTCTGGCCTCATCGCAACGCCTACCCTCGGGAGGGCCGCGCGCGGGGGCTAGGCACAGGGGCTGCGCTCCGGTCACGCCCAATCGTACACCACCCTGCCAGGTCCCTCGGACCTGATCGTCGCGTGCCCCTCCCGAGCTGAGCCTCGGCGAGGACAAAGGTATGATGGTTGTTTGCACATCAAGGGGGACTCCTTAGCATCGCGACTTAGGAGCCTAACTGACCACGTAGCCCCTCACTCCTTGCTCCGTCCTGGTCCCCGATCGGCCCAATGGCGGTTGAGGTATGCGCGGAGTTGGGCCCTGCCGACGTAGAACACTAGATCTATCGCCGCGCCTCTTTCCTATAAGTTGTTTGCGCGTCAAGGGGGACTCCTAAGCATCGCGACTCAGGAGCCTACCTGGTCACGTAGCCCCTCACTCCTTGGGCTCGTCCTGGTCTCCGGACAACCCAACAACGGCTGAGGTATGCGTGTGGCTGGGCTCTGCCGACGTAGAACATAAAGCAAATGGGAAGGAAATCGCAAAATCTCAAAGCAAATATTACAAGACATATTGTTCCCCGAACATCAAACACAAGTTTAAACGCCTCCACGAGGCACGTTACATGTTCCAGGAGTTTTAACAGGAAAGGAGCCGCAATACAGTCATCCCTGGATACCGTCGGCACCAGCAAGAGGCGCCCCTGTGTGGCGTCACCTTCACTCGCACCACTAGTCGAAGGCGCGGAGGCGAAGGCGTCGAACTTCTTCAGCAGGGCTTCCACCTGACCTTCCACGGCTGCGGTGGTGGCTGTGTAGTATTCATCAGCCACGGGCTCCAGCACCTCGTCAAGGCGGGCGGCAGGATCGCGAAGATGGAGGTGACTGAAGACGTGTGTCAGCGCGGCTGAAGAAAGGACACAAGCCTCTTCCTCTGCCATGGGGCCGATGCCAGTCACGGCTTCCTCAAGCGCCTTGACCAAGTAGGGAAGCAACAGGGCGGGACAGTCCTTAGTGGTGGCCAGCGGCTTCTCCAAGCCCTTCTCATAGAGTGACTTCAGAGCCTTGCGGGGCCTCTTTTTGAGAAGCGCGAAGGCCACGCAGTCCTCGGCCAGGACCTTCGCCTTGGCATCAAGACCAGCCTTCTCCACCTGCACCTTTTGCTCCAGCTCCTCTAGCCGGCCGTGCTCAGCAGCCTGTGCCTGCGCCCACTGCTCCAGCTTGGCGTCGCGACCCTTGACAGCGTCCTCCCGGGCCTTCATCCTCTCTTCCTCCGCCTTACGGCCACAGAAAGCTTCAGGACGCTCGTCACGCAGGATCTTCAGCTTGGCCTCCAGCACCCGACAACGATCTTGGGTGGCCTCGGCATCCTTCAGTGCCGCCTCGCGAGCAACTGCTGCCTGAGCCGCGGCCCGCTTCTCTCCCTCAGAGGTCGCCGTGACCTGGCTCAGCGCCGCCCCGACGGACATGTCAGAATAGAACCAACCAGAGACCAGCTCCAGTCGCCCAGCCGCCAGGAGGTGTTCGGCGCTCTGAATATCTTCTCGCAGCCGGGCCATCTCAGAAAGGGCCTGCTCCAGGATGTCAGAAGAAGCAGAGGAACCTGAGGTTGGCGACATGGCAAAAAGAGGAGGAATAGGCGTCGTCATCACCCTGGCCTGGCAAGCTGGAAGCTCCTGAGCCTCTTGGACCTCAGCACCCGAGCCGGACCCTGGCACCTCCCAAGTCAGCGGGGCCTCGGGGGCTGACTTCTCCCGAGGATGCTCCACTCGGCCTCGCTAGGATGATCGGGCTGGAGAATCACGAGCACCATCCCCACCTTTGCTCATGGAGAGGAACGCAACCGCAGGACGTGACCTGGGCTCAAGCAGCACCACCTCACTCTCCCTTTTCCTCTATGCCGCACGTGTCGGCCTAGTTTCACAACAAGGAAGAAGAGTCAGGAACAAATGCAGCATAGCCCTTCCGCTTCAGGAGCCTGAAGCCGGAGAGCTTCGCGACCAGAGGCGCGGGCGCGCCAGCTCCGGGAGCAAAAGCAGGAGCAGCAGTAGGGCTGGAAGCGGCTCCAGGCGGCGCCAGAGCAGAAGCAGCATCCCGGGAGATCAGCGCTGATCGGTCCCTCGTCGGGATAATGGGATGCTCTCCCTTATCCTGGTGGGCGTCAGCCTCGTCATCGTCAGGAAGGGTGCGGAGGATGTCAGCTTTGCTCAAGGGGGAGGTCTCCCCGTCCCTTCAGGGGTTATCTCCGAGTCCTCCTCCTCCTCCTCTTCCTCCCCGTGGGACTCACCAGAAGACAGCTCCACCGACGTCGGCACCGCAGGGGCCCCGATGGGCGCCGACAGCACCAGCCCGCGCTCGTCAAAGGTCGGCCTGGCGGCCAGGACCAGCGCCCCGTCCTTACGATGGAACAAGGGAGTGAAGACATTCGGCGGGTACTCTTGGTCGTCCCCAACCAGGAGGTGGAGAGCCAGAACTAGCTCATCATCGGACAGGGGTTTCGAGCTCAGGAGAACCTTGTCCTCTTCGTTCCCAAGCTCCCACAAGGGGCGCATACGTGCCTGAAGCGGGGCTATGTGCAGCACCAAGAATTCTCTCAGGAGCATGGCCCCTCTCACCTTTGCCGCCTTCGCATTGCCCGGCTTCAGGTTGGTGTTCATCTGCTCCAGCACCAACGTCGCCTTCTCATTTATGAGCTTCGCGCGAGACCACCCCTTGTCGGACTGGGGCATCTCCATCGGCAGCGTCAAGCGTGGGTGGGTGCACTTGGCGTCCATCATGGCCCACTTGATCAGGAAGTCGTCAGCCTTCTTCCTAGTCTTCGAGATTGAGTTGGCCTTGCAGGCCACCATGAAATTGAAACACCTGGAGGTATGGCCGTCATTGATGCGGAGGAAGAAGAAGTGGCGCAGCAAAGCCACGGATGGCATCACACCGAGGTATGCCTCACAGTAGGAGGCGAAGATCAACAAGAGAAGGATAGAGTTGGGATGAAGATGCAGTGCCTACAGCCGGTACTGGTCAAGGACCTCGTAGAAGAAGTCAGAGAATGGGGGAACCAGCCCCGCGACGATGCTGCTCGTAAAGAAGGGGAAGAAGGTGCTTCCCTCGGGCTCTGGCATGTCGGAGCAGGCCCGGAGCCCAGTCTTCCCCTTCTCATTGCTTTACCCCGCCGTTAGCAAGAGCGTGGTGGCGAGGTTCTTCTCCGGGATGTTGGGCGCGTCGAGAATTGGCTCGTACCAAGCCAGCGACGAGGCAGGCTTGACCCTCCGGGGCGTCATAGGTCGCTAATGCAGAAGGAGATGGGAGTAGATCTGGAGATTTCGGAAGCAGGGAGCAAGAAAGGGGATCTGGAGCAAGGCGAAAGGAAACAGTGAAGGCAAGCGCTGTCTACCACCACGCGTCAACCGAGGCTGCAGGCTATTGGGGCCCACAGCGCTCCGCACTTGCCCTTTGGCTTTGCCTCGAAGCCAAGCCCGAGCGCGTCTTGGGCCCGAGGGCTACTGTTGGCGTTCTAGGAATGGGGGTCCCCAGACATGCGTGCCTGCGGCCCATGGCGTGGCTCTGCAAGCGGGCCCATACGGCCCATCTTCGCCAACAAGCATTCAAGACCCTCGCGAGGGGCCAAGCCTCATGAGGCGGACGACACAAGACCTCCTCAAGAGCGGCCTAACTAGGCTGGCTCGTGAGGGGCGAAGAGATCATGGCAAGACAAACCTCGCGAGGTTCCAGTGACGTGAGCCATGACAACCAAGGCCAGGCGGGTGCCAGCGCACACAGTGTCCTTATTTCCTCTTTGGTGCTCTGGAGGAAAGCATAGACAAAGAGTACCAAGGCGTCAAGCAAAGGTTTCCATATCGGTGCAATGAGACCACGACCAGCAGGACGGCAGGAGGGAGGTCACCGTGGAGCCCAAGATGGTGTCACCACCAGAGCCTTTGGCAGGCGAAGACTACTTTTGTCAGGATAAGCTGTACTAGCTGTCCCGCTTCAAATTGTCTATTGTGGCATCCCTTCCCGCTCAATATTTGGGAAGAGGACCAGGGCCTCTATAAATAGGACTAGCCACCACGTTAGGTGGCAGGATCGACCCAGACAACCACAAGTTCACCAAGCACAAGAACACCTCTCCTCAGGAGGCTGTTCTTCCCCTTGTACTGTTCATCCTCATCCCAAGAGGCAATGCACCACCACCACACTACAGTAGGGTATTACACCATAATGGTGGCCCGAACCAATATAAATCTTGTGTCTTGTGTCTTGTGAGTTCATGTGCCTAGCCTAGAAATCGCGAAGTGTGTGAGGGCGTGATTGGTGAGGGAGAGATCTTCGCACGCCCCCTAGTGTTTGAACCTTAAGGCTTTTGCCGGAAGCCGAAATCTGACAGTTTGGCCTATTAAATTGATCTTTCTTGCAATGGAAGAAGTGCTTAGCTTTGGGTTCAATCTTTCGGTGTCCTTTTCCAGTGGCAGCAAGGCGCGTATTGTATTGTTGACATCGAGGATAAAAATATGAGGTTTATATCATACTGCTTGAGTTTATCCCTCGACATCATGTCATCTTGCCTAATGCATTACTCTATTCTTATGAACTTAATACCCTAGATGCATGCTGGATAGCGGTCGATGTGTGGAGTAATAGTAGTAGATGCAAAATCGTTTTGGTCTACTTGTCGCGGACGTGATGCCTATATACATGATCATGCCTAGATATTCTCATAATTATGCACTTTTCTATCAATTGCTCGATAGTAATTTGTTCATCCACTCTAATGCTTATGCTATCTTGAGAGAAGCCACTAGTGAAACCTATGGCCCCCGGGTCTATCTTTTATCATATTAGTTTCCAATCTATTTTACTTTGCAATCTTTACTTCCTATCTATATCATAAAAATACCAAAAATATTTATCTTATTATCTCTATCAGATCTCACTCTCGTAAGTGGTCGTGAAGGGATTGAAACCCCCTTTATCGCCTTGGTTGCGAGGTTCTTATTTGTTTGTGTAGGTATGAGAGACTTGCATGTAGTCTGCTATTGGATTGATACCTTGGTTCTCAAAAACTGAGGGAAATACTTACGCTACTTTGCTACATCACCCTTTCCTCTTCAAGGGAAAACCAATGCAGTGCTCAAGAGGTAGCAAGAAGGATTTCTAGCGCCGTTGCCGGGGAGATCTATGCACAAGTCAATACATACCAAGTACCCATCACAAACTCTTATAACTCGGATTACATTATTTGCCATTTGCCTCTCGTTTTCCTCTCCCCCACTTCACCCTTGCTATTTTATTCGCCCTCTTTTTCACTTGCTTCTTGTGTCTCTGTGTTTCGTCATGGTTGTCCCGAGTTTGAAGTTCTTCACTTCACAGAAAGACAAGGAGAAAATTTAAGAGATGCTTGGTTTAGGATGATGGAATCTTATCGTAATTGCACCTTAGAGGTGAATTTTAGAATTTTACATTGCAATTTTTATGTTGGGCTAAATATGTCACATAAACAACTCTTGGATTGCGTTACCAAAGGAAAATTTATCGAAATTGATCCCAGTATTGCCCATGAAATCATAGATGGAATAGTCGGGGAACTACCTCAACAAAAGGGGTCACATCATACCCAGGAAGAGACACAAGTTTTTGAGAAGATTTGCGAAGTAACGAAAATTTTACAGAAGTCTCTTGAACCTCTTCAGAGTGTTAGTGGAAAACTTCACCGCATGAATATGTTGATTACCCTTTGCAATAAGAGGTTGGATTCTTTAGATCTAAAAATTTCCGAATATGAAGGGAAACGTAAAGAACCTCCCAGATTCTGGCATGACTCCGCTAAGAAAATTAAAACCAAAGATGATAATACCTAGATCTATTCTTTCTTTTATGCCTAGCTAGGGGCATTAAACGATAGCGCTTGTTGGGAGGCAACCCAATTTTAATTTTGTTTCTTGATTTTGGGTTCTATTTAGTAATAAATAATTCATCTATCCTCTGTTTAGATGTGGTTTTATCCTTTTAATTAGTGTTTGTGCCAAGTAGAACCTTTGGGAAGACTTGGGGGAAGTTTTAGCGATCTTGCTGTAAAAAACCAGAAACTTTAGTGCTCACGAGATTTGCTGCCACTTTTTACTGGAGAGTGAGATTAGGTTGATTATTTTTTTCAAATGATTAATAGACAAATTCCTCGCGTCCACCAATTTATTTCAGAATTTTTGGGGTTACATAAGTATTCTAAACCTAGAGATTACTACAGACTGTTCCGTTTTTTGTGTGTTGTTTGATTATTTTGATGAATCTATCGCTAGTATCGGAGTGTATGAACCATATAGAAGTTGGAATACAGTAGGTTTAACACAAATATAAATAAATAATGAGTTGATTAGAGTACCTTAAGTGGTGGTTTATTTTCTTATACTAACGGAGCTCATGAGATTTTCTGTTGAGTTTTGTGTTGTGAAGTTTTCAAGTTTTGGGTAAAGATTTGATGGATTAAGGAATAAGGAGTGGCAAGAGTCTAAGCTTGGGGATGCCCAAGGCACCCCAAGGTAAAATTCAAGGACAACCAAAAGCCTAAGCTTGAGGATGCCCCGGAAGGCATCCCCTCTTTCGTCGTCTTCCATCGGTAACTTTACTTGAGGCTATATTTTTATTCACACATGATATGTATTTTGCTTGGAGCATCTTGTATGATTTGAGTCTTTGCTTTTTAGTTTACCACAATCATGCTTGCTGTACACACCTTTTCGGAGAGACACACACGAATTGGAATTTATTAGAATACTCTATGTGCTTCACTTATATCTTTTGAGCTAGATAATTTTGCACTAGTGCTTCACATATATCTTTTAGAGCACGGTGGTGGTTTTATTTTATAGAAATTATTGATCTCTCATTCTTCACTTATATCATTTTGAGAATCCTTTAGAACAGCATGGTAATTTGCTTTGGTTATAGAATTGGTCCTAATATGATAGGCATCCAGAATGGGTATAACAAAAACTATCATAAAAAGTGCATTGAATATTATGAGAAGTTCGATACTTGATAATTGTTTTGAGATATGAGGATGGCGATATTAAAGTTGTGCTAGTTGAGTAGTTGTGAATTCGAGAAATAATTGTGTCGAAGGTTGCAAGTCCCGTAGCATGTAGGTATGGTAACCGTTGTGTAACAAATTTGAAACATGAGGTGTTCTTTGATTCTCTTCCTTATGAGTGGCGGTCGGGGACGAGCGATGGTCTTTTCCTACCAATCTATCCCCCTAGGAGCATGCGTGTAATGCTTGGTTTTTGATGACTTGTAGATTTTTGCAATAAGTATGTGAGTTCTTTATGACTAATGTTGAGTCCATGGATTATACGCACTGTCACCCTTCCATCATTGCTAACCTATTCGGTACCGTGCATTGCCCTTTCTCACCTTGAGAGTTGGTGCAAACTTCGCCGGTGCATCCAAACCATGTGATATGATACGCTCTATCACACATAAACCTCCTTATATCTTCCTCAAAACAGCCACCATACCTACCTATTATGGCATTTCCATAGCCATTCCGAGATATATTGCCATGCAACTTTCCACCATTTCATTCATGACATGCTTCATCATTGTGATATTGCTTTGCATTATCATGTAGTTGACATCGTATTTGTGGCAAAGCCACCATGCATTATTTATCATACATGTCACTCTTGATTCATTGCCCTTCCCGGTACACCGCCGGAGGCATTCATATAGAGTCATATTTTGTTCTAGTATCGAGTTGTAATCATTGAGTTGTAAATAAATAGAAGTGTGATGATCATCATTAATAGAGCATTGTCCCAAAAAAAGAGAAAGGCCAAATAAAAAAAGAAAGGCACAAAAAAAGAAAAGAAAAAAATGAAAAGGGACAATGCTCCTATCCTCTTTTTCCACAGTTGTGCTTCAAAGTAGCACCATGATCTTTATGATAGAGAGTATCTTGTTTTTTCACTTTCATATACTAGTGGGAATTTTTCATTATAGAACTTGGCTTGTATATTGCAACAATGGGCTTCCTAAAATGCCCTAGGTCTTCGTGAGCAAGCAAGTTGGATGCACAACCACTTAGTTTCTTCTGTTGAGCTTTCATACATTTATAGCTCTAGTGCATCTGCTGCATGGCAATCCTTACTCCTTGCGTTGACATCAATTGATGGGCACCTCCCTAGACCGTTGATTATCTGCGTCGATGTGATACTTTCTCCTTTTTTGTCTTCTCCACATAACCCCAATCATTATATTCTATTCCACCCATAGTGCTATATCCATGGCTCATGCTCATGTATTGCATGAATGTTGAAAAAAGTTTGAGATTACTAAAGTATGAAACAATTGCTTGGCTTGTCATCGGGGTTGTGCAAGAAGAGAGTATTCTTGTCTGACGAAAATGGAGCATGACCAAACTATATGATTTTGTAGGGATGAACTTTCTTTTGCCATGTTATTTTGAGAAGACATGATTGCTTAGTTAGTATGCTTGAAGTATTATTATTTTTATGTCAATATTGAACTTTTGTCTTGAATCCTTCGAATCTGAATATTCATGCCACAATAAAGAAAATTAAATTGAGAATTATGCTAGGTAGCATTACACATCAAAAATTCTATTTTTATCATTTACCTACTCGAGGACGAGCAGGAATTAAGGTTGGGGATGCTTGATACGTCTCCAATGTATCTATAATTTTTGATTGCTCCATGCTATTATATTATCTGTTTTCGATGTTTAATGGGATTTATTATACACTTTTATATTATTTTTGGGACTAACCTACTAACCCAAGCCCCAGTGCAAATTGTTGTTTTTTTTGCCTATTTTAGTGTTTCACAGAAAGGGAATATCAAACGGAATCCAAATGGAATGAAACCTTCAGGAGAGCTATTTTTGGAACAAACATGATCCAGGGGCCTTGGAGTAGACGTCAAGAAAGAAGCGAGGCGGCCACGAGGCAGGGAGGCGCGCGTGCCCCCTGGGCGTGCCCCCCACCCTTGTGGGCCCCTTGTAGCTCCACCGGCCTACTTCTTCCTCCTATATATATATATATATATATATATATATATATATATATATATATATATATATATATATATATATATATATACCCCGAAAACATCCAGGAGCACCACGAAACCCTATTTCCACCGCCGCAACCTTCTGTACCCAAGAGATCCCATCTAGGGGCCTTTTCCATAGCTCTGCTAGAGGGGGAATCGATCACGGATGGCTTCTACATCAACACCATAGCCTCTCCGATGATGTGTGAGTAGTTTACCAAAGACCTTCGGGTCCATAGTTATCAGCTAGATGGCTTCTTTTCTCTATTTGGATCTCAATACAATGTTCTCCTTGATCTTCTTGGAGATCTATTCGATGTAAATCTTTTCGCGGTGTGTTTGTCGAGATCCGATGAATTGTGGGTTTATGATCAAGTTTATCAATGAACAACATTTGATTCTTCTCTGAAATCTTTTATGTATGATTGGTTATCTTTGCAAGTCTCTTCAAATTATCAGTTTGGTTCGGCCTACTAGATTGATCTTTCTTGCTGAGGGAGTCCTGGATTAGGGGGTGTTCGGATAGCCGGACTATACCTTCAGCCGGACTCCTGGACTATGAAGATACAAGATTGAAGACTTTGTCCCGTGTCCGGAAGGGACTTTCCTTGGCGTGGAAGGCAAGCTTGGCGATACAGATATGTAGATCTCCTACCACTGTAACCGACTTTGTGTAACCCTAACCCTATCCGGTGTCTATATAAACCAGAGGGTTTTAGTCCGTAGGACAACATACAGAACAACAATCATACCATAGGCTAGCTTCTAGGGTTTAGCCTCTCTGATCTCGTGGTAGATCTACTCTTGTACTACCCATATCATCAATATTAATCAAGCGGGACGTAGGGTTTTACCTCCATCAAGAGGGCCCGAACCTGGGTAAAACTTCGTGTCCCTTACCTCCTGTTACCATCCGGCCTAGACGCACAGTTCGGGACCCCCTACCCAAGATCCGCCGGTTTTGACACCGACATTGGTGCTTTCATTGAGAGTTCCTCTGTGTCGTCGCCATCAGGAAGGATGCCTCGCCCCGTCTTTAAAGACGGTACCATTGCTAAGGGAGCTTTGGCTGTCAGCCAAACCCTCCGGCTAGGTGGTTTTCTTATGACCGCCTGTTCGGCTTCTATGCCGACGATGACCTCTCGAGCCATCGAAAACAATCTTCATGTCAGCTTGGAACTTGCCGAGCAGTTAGATCCAATGGAGCTCTCCTCCATAAACGAGCTCCTGGATCGCATCGCCGCCCTGGGAGTTGCTACAGATTACGACCAGATTGGGCCTAAACCCGATCTGAGAGAGATTAACTCTCCCCAAGTCACCCATCACGTTGCTGTGGTAGAGGGACAGTGCGGCGACCCTTCATCTATCTTAAGGACTAGCTACATCCCGATTCCCGATCCCTCCAAGCCGGGTACCCGCGGAGGGGAGGATATCACTCAAGACCTGAACTTAGAGTCAGGTGACGGGCTGGATTCATTGGACAAAATCCAGGAATCCAAATTTTCGAGTTCGGAAACTCCTGGGCCTCCGAGCCTCAGATTGGGTGAGGCTTCGGATTTAATTCCACCCACCCACCCGAACACAAGCGATCTATCCCAAATCAGGCAAGAGCCCGAAGAAATAGTACATCATTGCTGGTCCAGATTCCTCCTGGTTAGGAACAGGATAAGGGACTGCCGCGAGGAAGACGCAATCTCAATCTTCTGTAATAATTGCACGGACAAGGGAATCCTCAACGCCATAAGTCGCCGTGATATTACACGCTTCGCTGACTTGGCATCCATCGTACGAAAGTACTGTGCGATGGAAAGCGCCTGGAAAACCGAAATAAAATTTTGGGATGATCCGGCCCTGAATACAAACCCAGTCCGAAATAAAAGGGTGCATCATCGCCAGACACCTGGGTCAAACACCAAAAAGAAAAAACCCTCTACAGGGTATAGAACCGTACTGGAAGGATGGCTCAATGGACCCTGTAAAATTCATAGTACAAAGGACGCCACACTAACTCACAGCCTTAGAGCATGTTGGATACTCCGGCAGGTGGCCAAAATTGGCGAAGATCTCCTAATTCCGGAGGCCACAGAAAGCCACCCCAGAGACACCAATACGGTATTCACAGTCTTTGAGACTTTCGCATCAAATAATATGCGAAAAAGGACACTCCGCAGCCTTGCCGAAGTCTACCAAGTAGCAACAATAAACCCATGGAGTGACACGGCTATTACCTTTAACGCCAGTGATGAACTTAAATTCTGAATAGCCCGAGCACCAGCCGCATTGGTCCTCAGTCCAATAGTGGACAGCTTTCGTCTTACCAAGGTACTCATGGACGGCGGCAGCGGATTAACCTCATTTACGATGAAACCCTTCAGAAATGGAAATAGACTGGAACCGCATTAAGCGAAGCAGCGAAACCTTTAGAGGAATAATCCCCAGTCGGGAAGCGCGCTGTACAGGCAAAATCACACTAGATGTGGTGTTCGGCACGCCGGATAATTACATGTCCGAAGAGATCACGTTCCATGTGGCTCCATTCAGCAGCGGTTATCACGCTCTGCTAGGGCGGGAAGCGTTTACAATCTTCCAAGCAATACCCCATTACGGGTACATGAAGCTCAAGATGCCTGGGCCTAACGGGATCATCACTCTCGCTAGTGATCCGTACATAGCACTCCGCGCCGAAAACAAGACAGCCGCACTGGCCCTCGAGGCACTATCTGAAGCCCTAGCGGCTGAGGAACTGACTGCGCTGCGCTCCACTGTGAATAGGGACGATGTGGTACTCTACAAAAGATCCAAGTCCACCTCCTTTAAACCGGCGGACGAAATAGTCAAATTCCAGGTCCATCCAACGGACCCCAATAAAACAGCTTCCATCGGGGCACAGTTAAACCCTGATGTAGACGCCGCACTATGAGAGTTCCTACGAGAGAACTGGGACATTTTCGCCTGGCACCCTTCAGACATGCCAGGAATCCCACGCAGGCTGGCCGAGCACAGCTTAAGTATCCTAAAAGGATTCAAACCTATCAAACAAGCTCTTCGGCGTTTTTCCGAACCTAAGAGACATGCCATGGGAGAAGAGCTAGCAAAGCTATTGGAGGCCGGATTCATCAGAGATATAAAACATCCGGACTGGCTAGCAAACCTGGTGATGGTACCAAAGAAGGACAAATCCTGGCGCCTGTGCGTTGATTTTAAAGACCTTAACAAGGCTTGCCCAAAGGATCCCTTCCTCCTCCCCCGCATCAATCAAATTATCGACACTACCGTAGGACATGATTCGTTGTGTTTCCTCGACGCATATTCCGGCTACCACCAAATCAAGATGGCAGAATCAGACCAAGCCGCAACGGCATTTATCACACCATACGACCCATTCTACTTCAACACAATGCCCTTCGGGCTCAAAAACGCCAGCGCAACATATCAGCGCATGATTCAGACATGTCTGGCAAACCATATCGGCAAAACAGTGGAGGCATATGTAGATGATGTGGTCGTCAAAACAAGACATGTCGAATCTCTAGTAGACGACTTGAGGCTCACATTTGATAACCTCCGAACATACGACATGAAGCTCAACCCAGAAAAATGCGTTTTCGGCGTTCCCGCCGGAAAGCTCTTGGGCTTCACTGTATCCGGTAGAGGAATTGAAGCAAATCCAGCCAAGATCCGAGATCTGTCACAATTGGATATCCCAAAGGACCTCAAACAAATACAAAAGTTAACCGGATGTGTAGCGGCTCTAAGCCACTTTATCTCCCGCTTGGGAGAAAAGGCCCTACCCCTTTACCGCCTCCTTCGGCGCACCGAACACTTCAAATGGATGGATGCAGCCACGGCCGGACTCGACGAAATAAAAGCCATATTGGCAACAAACCCAGTCCTGGCCGCGCCAAACATTGGTGAACCAATGCTATTGTACATTGCATCAACACATCAGGTTGTAAGCGCAGTGCTCGTCATCGAACGAGAAACAGACAGACACAAACTCCCCCTTCAAAAGCCGGTCTATTATGTGTCCACTATCCTCACTCCGTGCAAATCACGGTACCCGCATTATCAAAAGATTGCGTACGCGGTATTCATGGCATCCCGGAAGCTACGACACTACTTTCAAGAGTGTTCAATAACAGTAGCCTCGGAAGTACCACTTAACGATATTAAAAACAACCGTGACGCAACGGGACGGATTGCAAAATGGGCCATTGAGCTCCTCCCATTCGACATAACTTATAAGCCACGGCGAGCCATCAAGTCGCAAGTTTTGGCCGACTTCGTCGCAGAATGGACTGAGGCCGAACTCCCTAAAGAGTACGGCACATATTCAAATTGGATCATGCATTTCGACGGCTCCAAGATGTTCGCCGAACTAGGGGCTGGCGTCGTTTTGACGTCCCCCATAGTAGACACAGTTCAATACGTACTCCAGATTATGTACACAGACTCCATGTTCGCCGAATATGAGGCCCTTTTACATGGTCTCCGGATGGCAGTATCCATGGGCATTCAATGCCTAGAGGTGCACGGGGACTCGAACCTCGCAATATCCCAAATAAATGGAGACTTCGATGCCAAGGATCCAAAAATGGTAGCCTACCGCAAAGCCGTCTAAAAATGTCAGCTCGGTTCGAAGGGCTTGAATTTCACCATATAGCCCGGGAAAATAATCAGGCGGCAGATGTCCTGGCACGCATCGGCGCAAAATGCGATGTAGTCCCCCCCAACATCTTCTTGGAAAGGCTATTCAAGCCATCCGTAGTATGGGAAGGGGAGCCGAACAATAACAGCTCGGACCCAACCACACTGCCCGACACCGAACATTCTGACACAATCGGAGGCTCTGCCAATGAAATAACACCTTCAGCCCATGTAATAATGGCCGTCATCGCCCCGTGGACAGAACCATTCCTCGCCTACCTTACTAGGCAGGAACTCCCCGAGGACCAAAATGAGGCATGCTGCATAGTGCGGCGATCCAAAGCCTACAAAGTCCACGAGGGAGAGCTTTATAAGAAAAGCACTACCGGAGTCCTTCAAAGGTGCATCTCCGAAGAGGAAGGGCGGAACCTCCTGGCTGAAATTCATGCCGGACTCGGTGGTCATCATGCTGCAGCTCGGTCCCGTGTAAGCAAGGCCTTCTGTACAGGCTTTTATTGATCGACGGCCTGGGCAGACGCCCAGGACTTAGTCCAACAATGCGTCGGTTGCCAGCTCTTTGCAAAGCAAAGCCATATGCCACCCAACGCCCTTCGAACTATCCCCATCACTTGGCCCTTCGCGGTCTGGGGGCTTGACATGGTTGGACCCCTTAAAGGCGGAACCCACAAGCAAAAATACTTACTGGTCATGGTGGATAAGTTCACCAAATGGATAGAAGCCAAGCCTGTTAAGACGGTCGAATCCGGACCGGTGATAGACTTTGTATCCGAGGTTGTACACCGTTACGGCGTCCCCCACAGCATCATCACTGATAACGGCACGAACTTTACGGCCGACGAGGTAAAACTCTAGTGCAAAAACATGGGCATCAAGCTCGATTATGCTTCCGTCTATCACCCACAAACTAACGGCCAGGTCGAATGTGCAAATGGTCTTATCATGAGCAGCATCAAACCCAGATTAGTGCGGTCCCTCAAGGAATCTAACACGCACTGGGTAGAGGAGCTCGACTCTGTACTCTAGGGGCTGCAGACCATGCGGAATCGCACCACCGGATACACACCATTCTTTATGGTGTACGACGCAGAGGCAGTTTTGCCTTGCGACATAATTCATGACTCACCTCGAGTGCGCATGTACGAAGAAAGAGAAGCCGAGCTCGATCGACAGGACAGTTTGGACGCATTGGAGGAGGAGCGTGACGTGGCAAAAGCCCGTTCTGCATTCTATCAATAGCAGGCTCGAAGATACCAAAGCAGAGAAGTACGGGCCAAAAATTACAACGTTGGCGAATTAGTTCTACGCCTGCCGGACAAGAAAAAGGACAAACTCAAGCCCAAGTGGGAAGGTACCTTCATAATTGACCAAGTCCTGACTGGTGGAGCATACCGCCTGCGAGATGCATCGGATAACCGACTCGAGCCGAACCCATGGAACGCAGCCCGTCTCCGAAGATTCTATGCCTAGCGCCGGACTCGGTGTTCGTCTCCTTCCTCTGTCCATTTTTTATATACTGTCTATCTTACATTTCTCTCCTTCTCCCCTTCCTTTCTCTTATAGCCTTTAAGGGCTCATCCAATGACATGCTATTCGCACTCATTAAACCTGGGGGCTTCTTTTAACAGAAGCTTATTTATACGGGCTTCATGCCCAACACATGTGTTACACTTCTGCATGTACCTTTTATTTCACCATTATATGCATCGATATGACTTAAGTTTTGGCCAAGCTGGGTTGCCTGGCTCCTGTGCTTACCCCTACGTTCTCGATTATTCGGCTAGGCGGTAAAGGGAGCACCTCTGCGATTGTTACTGCCGGATCAGCCGGATGTGTACCTCAGACTGGGTGAAGCCGAAAGCTAGCGTTCTTAAGGGAGTATTCGGTCGGTGACCTAAAAGATGATCTTTTAACTATTTATACGCCCCTAGATGCTTTTTCCCACGTATTTTTCACAGAATGGGCATGCACTTTAGGGCATGCCTCCCAGGGAAAGGAACCCCTAATGGAACTATTCTCCCTGGAAGATGTTTCTTACTAACCATGTAATATAACATAACTAGTCGGGCTTGTCTGTTCACGCACTAATGACCCCTACGCCTGGTCTCCATGCATTCCCCGGTTCTTATATAACCGCATGGGAATTCGGACACACTCCGGACCGTCAGGTCCCGAGGCTGAAGCGAAAAGGTCGGCCATGACAAACGATCTACAATCCGGCTAGAAGGCATTATAAATGTCAACTAAATTACGTAGTCATTCTGACTGATTGTATTCCTCTTCAATACCATCTAACAGACTGTCTAATTTACAGTCCTGTTGGGAATACTTTGCGGCCAATTCTACTTGGCCGTATACTAAGCTTACCATGGCCCCACAGGACCGACCTCGGCCATGTGGTTGGGGTCAGCCTTCGTGTACCGCGTCTTTACCATGGCCCAGGCCTCCCTAGCGCTTTCACGGCAGGCCGATATCTTCCACAATCGGAAGCACCGCCGTGCTCCCTTTAGCTTCTCTGCAAGCTCTCCAAGACCTTCGGGCATGGAGATGGATGGCCACAAGGCCTGGGCGATGCCTTGCATCGCCTGCCGAACTCGCTCAAGCAGTTGCGAGAGCTCGGGAAGAAGGTCACCCGTAGAACCGGGCATCTCCTCTGCAGGACGACCTGTTAGCACACCTACAGACATTACTCTGTTAGTCGACTTCCCCGCCGAACTTTTTTCAAAGGTTCGTTCAAGCACTTACTAAATATGTCGCGCCGAAGCCGCTGATTCTCCTTAACAGAGTCCAACAGCTGGGCACGAACATCCTTCAGTTCAACGCCCAGCTTGGTGTTGGCATCTTGGAGATCATTCTTCTCCCGCCTCACCTTTGTCAGCACCTTCTCACCAGCCTTCAGCTGGCGTAGGAGGTGTTGCCTTTCCGGATTCAATCCGGCGCCATCTGCAATTTTATTTGTCAGATTCGCAACCATGCTACGCTTCGCAAAATGCTTATCTTTCAAAGTGTATATTACCAGAGGGGGTCTCCTTGGGCTCCCCTGCCGCGGCTAGTGTGGCCTGAAGTTGGGCTTTGCACTCTAACACCTCCTGGGACAGTAGGGAATTCTTTTATGTAAGAACCTGCATAACAAATGATCCTTAAATCAGTTATTCTAAGTGTTTCAAGTCTCGGGGGATACTGGTATATATATATAATTACCAAAATTTTCTTACCCGTATGTCTTTTACATATTGCTCCGTGGCTCTGGCTAGACCATTTTGAGCGGCACGGAGGTACGCATGTCCCGACTTGAAGGCATCTAATGCCTCTTGGGAGAAACAAGCGTCGCGAAAAATTGTCCGGCGATGCCTGTGGTTCATGGCACTCTCCACCTCAGAGTTGGTGGCAGACAACCTGTCCACATCCTCCGTCGGAGGAGCGTCTGGTGCGCGCCTTGTGTTCGCCTCCACCTCCGGACCAGGCTTTGGAGCCTGGCTGGTGGAGGCGCGATTGGCAGCCTCTCCGAATATAGTCCGGCAAGGTCTCTTTGTCCTGAAGAGAGCACGAGTGTTAATATGCCTTAAATGTGTAACACCTGGGATAAGGAGGCGCGCCATACCTTTGCGCTGACGCCTCAGTCCGGACTGCACCTCTTTTCTGCCCACGGGGCCTTGCGGCCCCTCATTGGCTTGTCGCCGCAGGTTCGGCCTCCCGTCTCAGAAACCTCCCCTGCAAAGCTCGGTTGTAATCAGGAAACTGAAAACACGAGAGAGCGGACCCCTAGCCGGGGTACTGGGACTTCGATCTCAGTTACCTGGGAGGCCGGGATTAGCCCTGGGTAATCGGCCGTAATGGCCACCAAGGCGTTGTCCTTGCTCAATTGATGGAACACTCCATCAATCAGCTCCACAGATACGTCCAGATCCTCACCGCCTGGGTCCTCGGGTTGTGGAGGAGGGATGTTTATTTCTTTAACAGCCTAGCGCAGTTCCTGCGTTGAAGTCGCTAGACTGAATATTTAACAATGGGGATATAAAACGGATGGGCAAGATGCGACCACTTACCCAGCTTGGAGGATTGTACATAGAAAATCCACCCTTCGGGTTGACGCGGAGAAAATCCTCCTCTTCTCCCTTGTACAAAGCGGACAAGGTCTTTGTTAGAGCCACAGCCGAATCCAGCCCCTTACGGCCGTAGCGGGTGGCGTCGTCCTCCCCATTGAAGTCCCACATGGGGTGGCCTCTATACTGTAGCGGCTGCACCCCTCGCATGATACATGCGGCCATGACCCCGATCATGGTCAGTCCGGAATGAGCTAACAATCTTATCCGGCCCATCAGGTAAATAATGTCCTTGTCACTTTCCCTCTGAGGGCTCCATAGACACCAACTTAGGCGCTTCTTTAGTGGGGCACTGTCGAACTCCGGGAGGCCGATTCGGATAGGATCTGGCAGCGGGACGTCCTCTATGTAAAACCATTCCGAAGGCCAGTCCTTGGACGCCTTCTTTGGGGTTCCGGATAGATATCCGGTCCCGGCGATGCGCCACACTTCGGCTCCGCCCACTTGATATATTGACCCCTTCTTAGAACGGGGCACGAGGCAGAATAGCTCTTTCCACAGCCCGAAATGAGCCTCAACACCCAAAAACAGCTCGCAGAGGGCTACGAAGCCCACGATATGCAATACAGAGGCAGGCATAAGATTGTGTAGCTGGAGGCCATAGAACTCCAGGAGCCCCCGGAGAAACGGATGGATTGGAAATTCGAGCCCTCTTATTAAATAAGGGACAAGGCATACCCGCTCTCCTTTGGAGGGATTAGGGGAACTCTCCGCTTGCTCTCCGCCATTATAGATGGCAAGACCGGCTCGAACCGGGACCATATAGGCCGGGGGGGGGAGAAATCCCTTGGTCTGGAGCGTCACTAGCTCGCTATGCGGGATGGAGCATCTCTCCCAATATCTAGGCTTAGGGCTGGAAGGGCGAAGGGAGGAGTTGTGACGGCTGGTCATGGTGGAATGGACCTTTGTCGGATGCGCTCTAATGAACACTCGCGAAGGGGATAAGGTGTGGTATGGATCTAAATCCTCGTCCCCTTAAATGATCGGCTCATTTACGCGGCTAGGGGTGTGGATGTAAAAACACTCAAACTTTTCATATTCGTTTGACACGTGGGAGACGGCCATTATTGGGCGTAGAAGCCAAGGAGCGCAACATTTACAAGAAATCGGACTTTATTCGACAGGTACACGGAATTTGGAAGAGAACCCGCCTTGCAATGCCGAAGACAATCTGCGCGTCGGACTCATCGTCATTGAAGCCTGGTTCGGGGGCTACTGAGGGAGTCCTGGATTAGGGGGTGTTCGGATAGCCGGACTATACCTTTAGACGGACTCCTGGACTATGAAGATACAAGATTGAAGACTTCGTCCCGTGTCCGGAAGGGACTTTCCTTGGCGTGGAAGGCAAGCTTGGCGATACAGATATGTAGATCTCCTACCATTGTAACCGACTTTGTGTAACCCTAACCCTATCCGGTGTCTATATAAACCGGAGGGTTTTAGTCCGTAGGAGAACATACAGAACAACAATCATACCATATGCTAGCTTCTAGGGTTTAGCCTCTCCGATCTCGTGGTAGATCTACTCTTGTACTACACATATCATCAATATTAATCAAGCAAGACTTAGGGTTTTACCTCCATCAAGAGGGCCCGAACCTGGGTAAAACTTCGTGTCCCTTACCTCCTGTTACCATCCGGCCTAGACGCATAGTTCGGGACCCCCTACCCGAGATCCGCCGGTTTTGACACCGACACTTTCAATGGGAGAAGTTCTTAGCTTTGGGCTCAATCTTGCGGTGTCCTTTCCCAGTGACAGCAGGGGCAGCAAGGCACGTATTGTATTGTTGCCATCGAGGATAAAAAGATGGGGTTTATATCATATTGCTTGAGTGTATCCCTCTACATCATGTCATCTTGCCAAATGCATTACTCTATTCTTATGAACTTAATACTCTAGATGCATGCTGGATAGCGGTCGATGTGTGTAGTAATAGTAGTAGATGCAGAATCACTTCGGTCTACTTGTCGTAGACGTGATGCCTATATACAAGATCATGCCTAGATATTCTCATCATTATGCACTTTTCAATCAATTGCTCGACAGTAATTTGTTCACCCACCATAATACTTATGCTATCTTGAGAGAAGTCACTAGTGAAACCTATGGCCCCCTGGTCTATCTTTTATCGTATAAGTTTCCAATCTATTTTACTTTGCAATCTTTACTTCCTATCTATATCATAAAAATACCAAAAATATTTATCTTATTATCTCTATCAGATCTCACTCTTGTAAGTGGCCGTGAAGGGATTGACAACCCCTTTATCGCATTGGTTGCGAGGTCCTTATTTGTTTGTGTAGGTACGAGGGACTTGCATGTAGTCTCATACTGGATTGATACCTTGGTTCTAAAAAATTAAGGGAAATACTTACACTACTTTGCTGCATCACCCTTTCCTCTTCAAGGGAAACCAACATAATGCTTAAGAGGTAGCAGATGCCTGCTCAAAAATGCAATTAGATATTTCAAAAATGCCATCGTTAAGTTAGATGTTTGCTCAAAAATGCCATTAGACATTGTTATTTTCACGTCAAACCCGTTGACCATGTTATATGAAAAAAATAAGCCGTTTCTCACAATGATAAGTGTGGCCCTACTTGTCATTACTAACCAAGCGAATAATTTTACAAGAAAATAAGAACGCTGTTGGGATCCATTAGGCCCCACAATTTATTTTACTGTAGTGAGATACAGGGAGAGCTGGCATGTTGGCCCATCAGTATTTATGTCATTATAAAATGGCCAAAGAGATTTGAGTCACAATAATGGTGTCCAGCACAACACACCCCTCAAATAAAACTAAGCACCCTGAAATTCTTTGACAACTAAACTGCTGGCTATATGATGTTGGCCATATATATTGTACGTATATAATGTGAGGAAACAAGTGGTAGTACTATACCAACTAAAAGATGAACTGTAAGAAATACTAGTATGTAGTACGTACTTAAGAGTTAAAGTAACGAGAAGGAACATAACATAGTTTTGTTGGGGGCTCGGCACAACACATCCCTCAAATAAAACTAAGCACGCCTAAAATTAAACTAAGCAACTAATCCTGTAGACACTACATTAGAACCACCATGAGCAACAACACTACCACCTTACTCGGACTCCTCGTCCACGTGCTCGACTTCGTCCTTGTCCGTCTTGGGCGATACTTCTTTGCTTGAACCGCACACTTGGCTCTTGCTCTTCATCCAACCCTTGTAGATATTGAAACAAAGGTAGCCATCCATTGCAGCTTAGTGCATGTGGTCTATATCTAGTACATTTCACTCCCATGCATGATGAAACTTGAACGGAGGTTTCTTCATTGTACCATACGAAGGATGAACCATGGCTCCTGCCAGGATCAGCATTGAAGGCTGATCACGGGAGGGTACCAGCCCTTCCTTCTGGAGGTCGAAGGGGTTTCCTACAATGAGGCCTATCCGACCAAGGATTTCCTTGTCGTTCCTAAAGTCTATAGTAACAAATTTGCCTCGGGCGCCCTTGAGGAACTTCTTAAATTCCTTGCACTCAACATCGGCATGGCATATGTGGTAGACCAAGCATAAGTCATGCACGCAAACCTGGATCGCAACGTGCTTCTTCTTCTCTGCCTCCTTCAGATTCTTCTCAGTTCCTAGGACTGTGGTTTACTCAACATCTAGCCCAGCGACCCACCCATCATTTGAGTTTTTTGAACATGTGTTTGAAGCGAGCAAGGCATCCTTTCACCATTACAGAAGAATGGGTGAAGATGACGTCGAACTCATCGCCGGTGATGCCTCTATCCTTCTACTCACCGTTGATCATGGAGATTTGGGATGCCATGGAATTGGGAGGAGGGTTAGGATTAGTGGAACTACCGTTATGTGGAAGGACGGGATGACTAGGAACAAACTGCCGTAATGTTAAAGGACATCCGGGGACGAGTAGGAGCGAACTGCCAGTGGTTTTTGTAAAAATGCTGAGTGGGGTTTGCGAACGGCAGGGTAGTGGCTTGCCTGGTGGACAAATGGATTCATGCATAGTACTATGGGGGCCCAATTAGATGTCATGTCCACTCCATGGCTAATCAAATGGCTTTCGATGTCATGTCAAGCATCGGGAAAATTATAGGTGATATGAAGCTTTCCATTCTCCCATGATACGGGCTTCCGAGAGCCGTTGGATCTGAGATCGAATGGTTGCATGGCGTGATTCTAGACCTATGGGTGAATATCCTATCCTGGAGGGTCATTCTGCAAATTTTCAGCAACTTATCATGCGACCGTTCGATCTTAGATCCAAGGGCTGCCAGCAGCCCGTATCATGGTCGTGCTTACCATGACCGTCGCCTCGCTCGCACGGTCATGCCCTTGGAGATTTAACACGGTGCGTTAGGCTATCTGATGTTGGCATGTCATACGTAGTCATCACTTAGTCACTCATACAACAAGGTTAGCTATAAGAGTATTTTTTTACTTCTCTCTATTTCTTTCTTCGTAGTATTTATTACATTTGCCAAGGAGTGACCTCTTCCAATGAAATGGTAGTCTCAAGTCATTAAAGCATGCACACCCCGCATCTCTTACTGGTTGATATGTCAAGAAACAAGAAACGATGTATGCACCGCGCCTAAGTGTTTTGGGGTTATTTGGGTTTCGTAAGATGACTTGCACACCTAGACGGAGGGAGTAATTAACTTGCCACATCAGACTTTATGCCTATGTGGCAGGCTTAGCACCTGTACGAGCAAGTACAATAGTGGGCTATAAGCCCGCTTACATGAAATTTTTGCATATGTGGAGGAAATAGGCAAGCAAAAAGTGGAGGAGCGGGCTCTCATGCAAGAGCCAGCCTCTACATGGTGGAGCATTGGGAGAGGCACATGTATACCATGGAGGTGGTTAGGAATCGGGAGAATCACGCCGGTCGTAGCACCGCAGTTAAAATTATAAAATAGGAAGTCAAATCACAGGGCCCCACCTGTCCAGCAGTAACTCGTTGTCAAATCACACAGCCCTATGTTTGCAGCAGCCTAGTCCCTCATCTTCTCGCGTCTCTATCGAACCGACTAGGCAGAACTGCCCCGCCCTAAACTTTTAAATAGTACAGTATACTAATTTTGTGGCCATGGATTGCGCCATGGAGCAAAGCCTCAAGAAAATGGCGGTACACATGTACGGAGTATACAACATGCTCGTCGCGTTCTCTTCCACCCCAGATCGTCAGTCGGTCTGGCACGCCGCTCTCCAAATGGAACACGTGTCATATTGGATTTGCACACACATGTGGGACCACAATCGAGAACCGACCATAGGCACATTCCCCGGCCCTGCAAATCGGGTGAGTTAATAGAAGAGAGAGACGAGCGATAGTACCAGAGAAGTGTTGTACAGACATTGGTGCCTGGACGATCCCTGCATGACACGGAAGGTCAGTTCATCCATGCATGCGACAAGACTCCAGCAGACATGCCTGGATTGGCTATCATCTACATATCATGTAGCCTGGGTTGTACAGGGTTGTAGTTTCAATGAGAAATCTAAAAAAGGTTTCTTGTCATCTCGCAATATTATGTGTCATGTGCTTCGGATCACTGCGAGGGTTAAAGAGCGACAACTGAGTTCCTCAAAGGCGCTGGTCATTGGGGCCACATCCATGAAGACTACTCGGCTGCCATCTAGGTCAAGCCAGCTATGTTAATTAGGACGTCTATCGATGGACCCCTTCTGTACGAGTTTATCTTTAATTTGAGCTTTGATCCTCGTCTAGTTTGTCCATCGGGATTCATGTTGTCTCCTTTGGGCCGTGAGGTTATGGTTTCTTGTCATGTGGCATTTTTTCGTGTTATATGTTATAATCCGGTGCTTCAGATCAAAATGACGACAACTGCGCCTCCGGGGCACGTACATGAAGACTTCTCGACAGTCATTGACAAGGTCAAGCCAGCTCTGGTAGACAAAAGAAAACTAGTACTCCACTATATAGGTAGGAGCCTCCGCGCTTGCTTGCTAGTGTTGCTCTCTTCACACTGTCTCGTCCTCTCAAGATCTAAACATGACAGTGGTGGCCACACTCTCTCTCTCTACTCACCGCTGGTCACAGATCCAGTCGGATCCTCTCCGCCGGGGAAGGTGAGAAGGTGCAACGTTCACGCAGTCGTCCTCGAGGACGGCTCTTACCCACTGCCGGTGCGTCCCGGTCAGTGTGCCTTGTCGTTCTCTCCCAAGCACTACTGGCAAGGGAGGGCCTCCGACCCCTTCTTCCTCGGAGCCGTAGTGTGGGCATATCCGGCCTCCCGCCGCCCACCTAGCGACATCTTGGGGACCCTCAGGTATAACTTTCTTCGAAACCAGCCTTTCTCTACTTCCCGAGCTCCTGACATCGCTGCATTTGTATCTTTTACTATTTCCCAGGCCCCCTCGTAGATAGGATGGATTGGTTGTTTGAAACCCACCAAAATTTTGACTGTTAAGCGGGAAAAGTAGTTCATGCACTCGAATCTAGTACTACTTGGTTGAAACAAGGAAGAAAGGGGGTGGGGTGGGGGAAGATCTGTTACCTGAATCTAGGACTTGGTCAAAAGAGGAAATAATGGGGGCGAAAAGTAGCAGAGACTGGCTATCCAACTGGTCTCTTGGTCTAATAGGGAAATAGAGGGAAACATAGTACAAACTCAATGTAAACCTGATCTGTTGGTTGAAAAAAGAAAGAAAGTGGGGACTGGGGGACAAGTCAACAGAGTAAGTCCAACACCAGATTTGCTAGACTCACATAGTATAAGGTGGCTATACCGAACAAAAATGGGACCAAACCAGATATCTTGTTTTGATGTTTGTTGCCCCGAGCCACTCTTATGTAATGCCACTTGTAAAATGTAGCAGTCTCACTATTAAAAGTAAGGACACATTAAACTGTTGTTGTTTTCAATGTAATGCCTCCAGTAATATGAATCAATGGCACTTTTTTCATGTCCTGCTAAATTTCCCATTAATATAAGTTGCTTCTTTTCGTTAGAAATGCAACTGTCCTGGTCCACCAACTCTCCCGTGCCCAAATACCGACTCTGTAGCAGCTGTTAATGTAATGTTGGTGGTAAAATAAAGCAATGGCACCATTAAAGTAATGTCGTATTTAACGGTTTTCATAGTTAATCCTAATAGCCACACTAATATCTACCAATGCTGCTGCTTTAGAAATTGCTACTGTCATTGTAGGATTGCCATTCAGATAAGGAACATGCTTCTGTTCATTTGATGTATGTTTCATCACTTGTTTGACACCCTCCTTTCCACCTTTTTTGTGCAAACAAAGACATACATTTCACGATTGATCTTAGTTGAACTGCACAAATGATGTCCAAATTATAGTTGAACATTCCAGGAGCTTCACAACCAACCTTGATGTTTCTCAATTTTATTACAACTAATGAAGAAGAAGCTCTGTGGGTTTCGTTTTCTGATGGAAATGGAACCGGGGGCTGAAGCCCTTTCCTTAAAAATATGAAGAAGAAGCTGCTAGCTCATGGGACATTGCTTCATTTTAGGTGAAGTGCACCAAAAGGTTCCATGAATTGAATCATCCATGTTGGTGACTGGTGTCATCCCTTCTACGAAGGCATTGACTGCAGATATGGTTCCCATCACAAGGTATGTGGATTTTTTGTCTGGCCATTTGCCAAAGATCCTCCATGTTGAGTCTGGTCTTGTGCTACTGTTTTGGCACTGCCATGATAAAGCAGTGATGTTATTATTTTGCCTTAATCTAGTGGCACTATTAATTTGAGGTAATGTTTTGGCACCGCTAGTGCCACTGATTTTTTTATATATCGAAAGAGGGGTTTTCCTCCGGTTTCATTAAAGAAACCCTACCATAGAGAACCACTATCCGACAACATCTCAGTGTAAACGGGCAGTTATGCAACTACTACTAGACCGGACTTAGTACTAGTAGGAGACAAGTTCGCCACATAAGCTAGGCAGGTAGGGGGACGCAGCACCAGCTCGACTAAGTTTGGATTACAACCCAAATGCTACCACAGAAACATCAGGGGGGAAGATAGAGCCAACTTCAGCATCCCAGTCTAAGAACCCCTGGCCTCCATCCTTGCGACACACGGTACATCTCATTTGCCACCTGCTCGACCCTAGTGCCACTGATACAATGATGTAATAATACAGTTAAAATAGAGCGAGTGTGCTCTTTATCATTTCATTTCCAATGTAGATAAAGAAAGTGCTTCTCTTTGTTAGTATATGTTTCATCAACTAGTCCCATTGTTAATGTTTAAGCGTTTTTGCAAACTGGGGTGCTTAATTTTAGTTGATCTGCACAAAAATAGACATTGGAATGCCTCAAGGCCCCTCCTTGTACTACCGTTATACACAGATGTTCATCACTGGCAGAAGGTGTATCCGGGAGACTTGGGTCGATTTCTAGTATGAGGCGTACCGTATGAGGCGTCGCAGGGCCCATCTCGCCCTCGCAGCATGGCACACTATGATACTATCGCAATATTTTCTTCTATTTATTAGTGTATGTTTCATCAACTAGTGCCACTATAATATAATCACGCCTTTTCATTATATGTTCAAACAAGGTTATTCAGCTCCATTTTGGTGGAACTGCACAAATGTACGGATGGAACCGGCATATATGCAGAGTGCAAGGTGCCAAGTAAAAATTACCGACACCAACCCTGCTCCATCTAAGCATTGGCATCCACCACCACTAGTGGGATGTGTGGCGCTCACTATGGACGGATCTTTCTCGGCAGCAATTCCTCTGACCACATACTAGTAGCTTAGACTTCAAAAAAAATACTAGTAGCTTATATTGGCAGTTTTCTAGGGAGTACTCTTTCCTGAAAGAAGCACCAATTTATTTTTCTTTATTTGTACATAGTGTCACAACTTTGACCCAAAGGTCCAGAGCTATTTTAGGTTGATTGGCGTAGTACTCGGAGACTGATTGTAAGCATGATTTTTATTAGTTGTCACACTGATTGTAAGCATGAGCAGATGGAAAATTAGGTTAGTGCAAAGCTTACCTTAAACCCTACCAACACCGTTGAAATGAGGCGAGCGTCGAGGGAACCGTTGAGAATGGCGGGGAAGGTACGGCGTGCCATCCGGCCTCCTCTTGCAGTGGTAGAACAAATACTCATGTGGCTCTGGCTGGCTCTGCACCCTCACGAACGGCACACCGTACTCGATCGATTTGTTATCCTCTGGGTGCTCAACCTTTGACCAGTATGCCCACCACCTCCACTTGACATTGACCTCGGGCGAATTTGTCTGCTCCATCGCCTAGAGATACTCGATGAACTCGAAGGACTGCGGCGTGACTACCACTAAGGAGTACATCGCCGCCCTCATTGCCGCCGTATTGCTCTTTCACATACATTGCCACATGGCCCTCACTATCCTCGAAATCTACCACTCATTGTCAAACCAAGTAAGTATCTCCTTCAACCTAGCTAACTTTGCCTGGTCACCACCGGCGATCTGCCTGATTCGCTGATGCATCCTCTCCAAAGATGTCCTTTTGAGTGGTCTGGTGCTAGCTTTGGAAGATGGGAGGAGAGACGGTGGTCTTGCAATAGAGAACAAGGAGAGGCGAGAGGGTGCTTTTGGAATGGAGATGATGGAGAGGAGAAGGGGTGGTATTGCAATGGAGAAGAGGGAGATGCAAGACAATGGTTTTGGAATGGAGATGATGGAGAGGAGAGGTTTCCCTGCCTTTCGGTCGCTGATAGGTGGGCCCCGCGCTTGTTGGGACCCATGTGTCAGTGTCTAAATGGTGGGATGGGCTACATCAGGGGATCCTCGTCGAGGAGAGAGGAGGTGGTTTTGCAATGGAGAAGACGGAGAGGCGAGGAGGTGGTTTTGGAATGGAGAAGATGGAGAGGGGAGGAGGTGGTTTTCCAATAGAGAAGAGGGAGAGAAGCTTAGGGTTGTCAGTATTTGCAGGTTATGAATTGTGTTTTGTGTTGTGTATTTTGAGATAACTTTCAAATATAAATGTCTTTTGAATTTCAGATTTGCAGTATTGAGCATATGAAGTATTTTATGAATTCTAGAGATCTATTTTTAGCACTTAAAAAATGTAGTTTCATAGGAGTGTAAAAGTGTAGACAATGTGATTCTCAGAGAAGAAACTGCAAGTTTCAGTTTCAGATAAGAAACTACAAGGTCAGTTTCAGATAAGAAACTGCAAGTTCAGTTTCATATAAGAAACTGCAATTTTCAGAGGCAGAGCATTTATATTAACACGGCCTTTTCAAACAGGGTTAATGTCGGTGTCAAAACCGGCGGATCTCGGGTAGGGGGTCCCGAACTGTACGTCTAAGGTTGATGGTAACAGGAGACAGGGAAGACAATATTTACCCGGGTTTGGGCCCTCTCGATGGAGGTGTCCGACACGCAGATTGTCCTCGGCATTGCAAGGCAGGTTCCCTTCTCCAAAATGGTCTTCGGATGCAAAAAATGTACCCGGTTCTGTAACACAAGTACCAAGAACAACCGCAGAGAGTATAATATTTCATGAGCCAAATCCGCTGACAACTTTTGGCAATGTCATATCCCGTCTGACTGGTCATTATTTCAAACCCTTTTTTGGCCTGCCGCTCCATATTTTGAAACTTGGCTTTATTGGCACGTCTTGTCAAAGTAGAGACCGTGTCCCCTTATTGTGGGATTCTCATCTATATGAGCATGGGTAATCCAACCGCGCTGTTCGCACGACCCTCAAGAACAGGTGAGTTTCAAGGCGAGTGGGGAGGCGCTTAATATTCATAGCCTTTATAAGGAGATAAGGATTCCCCTTTTTCACCCACGCCTTCTTTCCTTCCGTTTACCCACTCTCGAGCTCCAGTGCCCAAGTTCTCATATTTCCTCCCCTCAGAAAGCACTTCAATCATGTCCGGAGCACAAGGCAAGTGCATGGCCTCGACCCTCAAGGAGAAGGACATCACCCAACTTCAGGAGGCCAGATATTAGTCTAGGGAGATCACCCATCGGCTTCCTGCTAAGGGACATATCATCCCCACTCTAGAGCCCCATGAGAGGGTCATGTTCATCCCTCATTTCATCTGTGGGCTGGGATTTCCTCTTCACCCATTCGTTTGCGGACTCATGTTCTACTATGGGTTGGACTTCCATGATCTAGCCCCCAATTCCTTCCTCACCATCTCAGCATTATCGTCGTGTGTGAGGCCTTCCTCCGCATCCCTCCCCACTTCGGACTATGGCTGAAGACTTTTAATGTGAAGCCGAAGGTGGTGGGCGGCGAACACGCAGAATGCGGAAGCGCCATGGTGAACAAAATGTCCAACGTCCCATGCCCCAAAGGCACCTTCGTGGAGACCATCAAGGGATGGAAGAAGCTGTGGTTTTATGTCACTGAGCCCCGCGACGCTGCCTAGGCCGCGGCTCTCGAATTCTATGTTCGGCTCCGTTGGACGAAGAAGGCGGAGTGGATTTCGTGTTCGGCTCCGTTGCCCGAGGAACCAGCCATCCCGCTTTTGAAGAAGATGCTGGTTCCGGTGCCCTATGTGGCGCCGGAGAAGAAGGCCAAAAAGAAGGCCAAGGGGACTAGAGGATACCTCCATCCCAAGGGTACTTCGGATGCGGCGTACGAAGATGCCGAAACTCGCTCCACGGCCGAAGACGACAAGGAGGAGGAAGGGGAGGAAGAAAGCAACTTCCCACTCCTCGAGGGGGGGGGGAGAAGAGGGCTGCCTCCACAGATCTGGAGGCAGAGGCGTCCAAGAAGGGAAAGGCTTCCCTTGCGGATAGCTCCGCGTGGGACGTCGATAGCAGCCCAGAGCGACGCCCTCGAAACAAGCCCCTGGCCGAATCGTGAGTATCCGAAGACCCTGAAGTATTCATACATCCTCCTTTTTCACCTCATAACTCTAACATGCTGAATCATGCATTTGCAGTCCGTCTCGCTCCGCCCTCGAGCGATCCTCGACTACGGGGAACTCTCTGGATCTGAAAGTGATGGATAGCGAGTCCCTTCCAATGGCCTCCTCTCCCAAGGCTACGGACGATGCCGAGGTGTTGTCCCGAAGGACCCCGGGCGGGGGAGAGACACAGGAGGTCGTCCAGACAACGCCAGAGGCTGAGACATCAGCCACCGAACACATGGGGGAGCAGATCCCCATGAAGACCGGTGATGGGGGCTATGTCCAATTCGGCCCGTAGCCGAATGCGGTCCCGGAAACCTATACGGCTCCGGAATCCGGCCAGCAGCTTCCTTCATTGGAAGGAGGTGTGCCCATTTCACCGGTGACCTCTGTCTAACTAGAGCCACCGGATACTCTACTGGAGGCGCTGCGAAGCGCTTCCATTGTTGAGGAACACTGTACCCTCATGGATGCGGTGATTGGGAAGATTCGGTCCATGAAGAGTGGACTGGCCAAAGCCTGCGTGAGCCTTCTAAGAAGCTTTGAGGTAGGCACTGGATTTATGTGAAAATAAAGTTACGGTATAGATAGTAACCCCTGAGACTCTGTCTGGTGTTCAGAAAGAAAAGCTGAAACATAGGATCAAATAGTTTGTCACAGGAGAATGAATTAATAGGCCTTCGCGAATAAGCAGGCGTCGCTGCTAGCCGCGACTTCTCATGCTACCGAAGTCTTCGGACAGAAGCAAAGGCTGTAGCAGACTGAGGAAGAGCTTGATCATGCAAGAAGGCAGCTTACGGACAAGCAAGGTATGTAACGACCTATTCAAATAGCAAGATATGACTTGCTTGTGTTGATCGTGTGATAATTTGCAGGGGCGGCATCCGAGGTGGAAACCATCAAAGCAGCGCCCGTCGAAGCCCAGAAGAGAGCGGCAGACGAGAAGGCCGCCCGCGAAAAGCACGAGGCTAGGTTCAGCGAGGTCCAGCAGGAGCTGCAGGACGCCATGAACAAGTGCGAGGCTTTGGAGCGCAAGAATGTGGACCAAGAGTCTGAACTTGCCCAGGCTCGTCGAAATGCACAAGAGGCCCGGGTCGAGGCCCAGGGCGTTCTCCAAGAAATCCAGGAGGCTAAGAAAATTGCGGCGGGTAAGGTTTTTATTATGTAGAGCAAGTATGTGAAGAAGAGATATCTCATGCTAACCCGGTTTTGGAGTTCTCCAGGGGCGTTTGCTGATCTGCCCCGCAGTATTTCTAACGCTGTAGCATTCTTCCGAGCCGAAGAGGGAAGCTCAACGGATAAGGTGTTCTGGTTGAATATCTTGCGCCCGAACATCTGGTGGCTTTTGGCGACCAGCTGAAGCAGCTGGTTGAGCTGCATAGGGTGGCCGAACTGGCCATGAAGGACTTAATAATCCGGCTGTGGCCTACAAAAGCTATGCTCGGCAACTACTTCGGACTCGTGATGCGGATGGTCTATGCCTGCCCTCGACTTGACGTTGTCAAGCGGTCGTTCTGTATAGAAGGTGCGTGGATGGCCTTTGCCTGTGTCAAGATGCAATGGGCGAAGATGAATGCCATCAAGTTTCCGAAGGACCGTCCTGTGCGGCCGAAGGTGCGTGGATGGTCGTTCTATATAGAAGGTGCGACCGAAGGACCGTCCGAGGGAAAGGAGCACCACACGCCCGCGCGATACTTCGACGATGTCCTGGAGGGATCCCGTATTGTAGCCGAGCAATGTGTGAAGGACATTATTTTTGAATGAATACATTCATATAATCCCGTCCTGTATGATGAAGACAAGGCTTGATATGCAATATAATGCTTTACTGTTTTGTTTATTTAAAATTTTACCTCCTGTGCGGCCGTTTTCACCAAATCTAAGAGTTGGCCAGTCGTCGGCTTCAGCCCCCACGTAGGTAGTACAGGGGTGTTCGGAATGAATCTAAACACTCTTTATCGAAGGGTTTGGTCCTTAAAGGAGGTGTCGGTGTCAAAACCGGAGGATCTCGGGTAGGGGGTCCCGAACTGTGCGTCTAGGCCGGATGGTAATAGGAGGCAAGGGACACGACGTTTTACCCAGGTTCGGGCCCTCTTGATGGAGGTAAAACCCTACGTCCTGCTTGATTAATATTGATGATATGGGTAGTACAAGAGTAGATCTACCATGAGATCGGAGAGGCTAAACCCTAGATGCTAGCTTATGGTATGATTGTTGTTCTATATGTTGTCCGATGGACTAAAACCCTCCGGTTTATATAGACACCAGAGAGGGTTAGGGTTACACAAAGTCGGTTACAATGGTAGGAGATCTACATATCCGTACCGCCAAGCTTGCCTTCCATGCCAAGGAAAGTCCCTTCCGGACACGGGACGAAGTCTTCAATCTTGTATCTTCATAGCCCAGGAGTCCGGCTGAAGGTATAGTCCGGCCATCCAGACACCCCCTAATCCAGGACTCCCTCAGTAGCCCCTGAACCAGGCTTCAATGACGACGAGCCCGGCGCGCAGATTGTCTTCGGCATTGCAAGGTGGGTTCCTCCTCCAAGTACTTCATAGAAGATTTTGAACACAAAGACAGTGTCCAGCTCTGCAAAATAAGTTTCCACATATTGCCATAGAGAGAATAATATTTACACAAATCTAATCTGCTGACGTATTCCGTAGTGTGACGCACCACGGCCAAGCCTTTATTCGAATCGTTTTATTATCCCACCTCAGCGCGTCATGCGAGGCGGTTTCCTTGGCACGTCTTGTTAAAGCAGAGATCGTGTCCCCTTATTCCGGGATTCTCATTAATACAGGCGTGGGTAACCCAACCGCGCCATTGATTACGGCGCTTGGAGATAAGCGAGTTTTACCAGGCTGGTGGGGACACGTAGTTGCGTCCACCCATATAAGGGGATAAGGATCCACCTTTTCACCTACGCCTTCTTCCTCCTTTGCCTATCCATTTTCGCGCACTCGAGCTCCAGTGCCCAAGTCCGCACTCCCCACCTCTACCTTCTCCAGCCATGTCCGGAGCGGGAGGCAAGTGGATGGTCTCCTCCGTCACGGAGGGACACATCAAAAAACTGAGGAAGGCCGGATACTTGTCTAATGACATCACGTACCGGCTTCCCGAAGAGGGGCAGCTCCTCCCCACCCCAAGGCCCCATGAGAGGGTAGTGTTCCTTCCCCACTTCCTCCGCGAACAGGGCTTTCCTATCCACCCATTCGTCTGGGGACTCATGTTCTACTACGGCCTGGATTTCCATGATCTGGCCCCGAATTTCATCCTTAACATCTCGGCGTTTATCGTCGTGTGCGAGGCTTTCCTCTACATCCGCCCCCATTTCGGCCTATGGCTCAAGACTTTCAATGTCAAGCCGAAGGTGGTGCGCGGCAACCAGGCGGATTGCGGAGGCGCCATGGTGGGCAAGATGCCCAACATCTTATGGCTCGAGGGCTCCTTTGTGGAGACCCTGAAGGGGTGGCAATCGGGGTGGTTTTACATCACCGAGCCGCGCGACCCTAAGTGGGTCACAGCCCCCGAGTTCCGGTCCGGAACCCCAATGCGGCTCACGTCTTGGAAAGAGACGGGCCTGTCATGGGGCAGCAAAGGAGAGGTGACTGGACTGCAAACATGCATCCAAACCCTGGTGGACAAGCAGCTCAAGCTTATCAACGTAGTCTAGGTCATGCTCATCCGCCGGATCCTCCCGTGTCAACAACGAGCCTTCAATCTGTGGGAGTTCAAACCCGGCGCAGCACCGAACTCTGAGCAGGCTCTTCGACACGACGTACGAAGATGTCTGGAAGGTGCTTTTCAAGGGCGCCGAGGCTCCCGCATCCACTACCGAGGATCACGGATTCAGCGTGCAGCATCACGCCAGTGCGTTAAGTTGTTTGTGCCTTTTACAGGGTATTAGTTTTTCATACTTTAACTCTATGCAGGATCTAAGCTCCCTTACATTTGATAGGTTTGGCAGGCAAAGTCCGGACAGATCAACTTTCCGGCTCCTTTGCCCGAAGACCCAGCTGATGCCCGCTTGGCGAAGTTGCTGGTTCCGGCGCCCTATGTGGTGCCGGAGAAGAAGGCCATGAAGAAGGCCACATGGACTCGAAAAAGTGCCCGGCACCGGGAGGTGCCGGGTTCATCATCCGACGACTCCAAGGCGCATTCCTCCTGTGAAGACGAGGAGGAGGAAGAAGAGACCTCTCCCCCTCCAGCGGGGGGAGAGAAGAAAAGGAAGGCCGCCCTCACTGGGGGGGCCGAAGGGTCCAAGAAGGGGAAAACCCTTCCTCCGGACTACTCCACCGACGCCGACGACGGCGGAGAGGAGTGGCCGCTCAGGGCCAAGCCCCTGGCGAAATCGTAAGTATCCGGATACCAGAGTAATTCATAGTATTCCTTTATTGCACAGCTTACCCTTATGTCAAATATGTTTATGCATCCCACCCAAAGACCGGCTCGACGTGTCGTCGAGCGGTTCACTAGACTCATCGAATGTGAATTCGCTTCTGACAGCTTCCTCCCCCCGCCCTACGGACGACACCGAAGTGTTGTCCCAACAGGTTCCAAGCCAGGAGGAGGTGGCCCTGGAGGTGCCGCAAGGCGACCTCCCAGACTCCAGGAGTAAAGGGGATAAAACCCCCCAGGGCTCCAAGTCTGGCTCTAGGCCGGACACCGCTCCGGAACCTTCAAAGGTTCCAGAGTCCGGCGGGCGACCTCCTTCCAAGAGGAGCAAGCCCACCGTGTCGGTGACCCCCATCCAACCGGAGGCGCCGGACAATCTGTTGGAGGTGCTCAAAGGCGCCTCCATCGATGAGGAGCACCGCACCATTATGAGTGCGGTGGCCTAGAAGGTTCAGTCCGCCAAGAGCGGACTGACTGAAGCTTGTACTAGCCTTTTAACAGGCTTTGAGGTAAGTAAAGAATGTGTAAATAATATTACCGCATAGACAGTAGCCCCTGATGCTCTATTTGGCGTTCGGGAAGAAAAGCCGGAGAGAGGATCAAATAAATTCGCAGGAGTCTAACAAAAAGGAGTCAATATGTGTATGCAGGCTTCTCTGCTGGCGTTCGCCGCACTGACTGCGGAAGTGGACATGCTAAAGCAGAACCTCGAGCAGTCCGAGCAAGAGCTCGGGCGTGCCAAGAAGCAGCTTGAGGACAAGGAAGGTAAGAAATACCTTGTTTAAATATATATATAAAAAAGGTGCAATTGCAAAAAATGACAGGATTATCATGGCTATTGTAGGGGCCACGTCGGAGGTGGCGGCCCTTAAGCAAGTGCTGATCGAGGCCGAGAAGAGGGCGTCCACGGAGCGCATCGAGCGGGAGAAGTATGAGGCCCAGGTTGGCAAGGTGCAGCAAGAGCTTGAGGCTCTCATGAAAAAACATGAGAGTTTGGAGCTTGACTCAAAGACGCGAGCGTCCGAGGTCACGATGGCTATTGAAAATGCCAAGTCTGCCAAGGCCGAATCCCAGAAGACCCTCCAGGAGTTGGATGTGGTGAAAAAGATAGCAGCGGGTAAGGCATTCTTTATGCAAAGCAAACACATAAGCGTGAGTTACTTCTTACTTACCCGAATCCGGAGCTCTCCAGGAGCATTCGCAGATCTTCCCCGTAGTGTGTCCGATGCCACCGCATTCTATCGACCCGAGGAGGGCAGCTCGACAGAGAAGGTGTTCTGGTCTCACTATGCTAATGCCGGACACCCCGTGCCCCCGAGCGACCAGCAGAAGCAACTGGTCGAGCTCCACAAGGCGGCCGAACAGGCCATGAAGGGCCTCATAGTTCGGCTGTGGCCTGGAGAGGCTCTGCCTGGGAGCTATTTTGGGCTGGTGCGGCGGCTGGTGGGGGCCTGTCCAAGGCTCGAAGTCATCAAGCGCTCCGTCTGCATTGAAGGTGCTCGTAGGGCCCTTGCCCGTGCTAAGGTGCACTGGGGCAAGCTAGATGCTGAGAAGCTTGTGAAGGACGGGCCACCGCCGGGGAAAGAGCATCGCAAGCCCGAGAATTATTATACAGATGTTCTGAAGGGTGCCCGCCTTGTGGCGGATGAATGTTCCAGGGATGTAATTTTTGAGTAAAACTCGCTCGTTTTGTCCTGTGCGCTGAAAACTTGTTCATATGCGCTAAGCAATGCTGTTGGAATTTAAAATATTACCTTCTGTGTGTCTGTTTATCAATTCTGACAGATGGCGAGTCATCGGCTTCTGCCCCCGTGCCGCTAGTGCTGGGGTGTTCGGGGATAAACCTGAGCGCTCTTTTTCCCATGTTTGGGTCCTTCGAGGGAGGCGCTCAGCACAACAAACAAGGCAATCGGACTATAATGCGTGAACACTCTCACTTAGCCATAGAATTCTATAATTTTAAATTTCGGCGAAGCCTGTCGTATTCGGAAGACCGAGTTCGGGGCGCTATCCATGCCTTGGCCGGACAGAGCCGACTCCTCGCTCTAAGCGGCATAAATCTTTAGGGACTCGAAAAACCTCTCGAATAGCGACCGGCTCTCGCTTCATCATGACAGTCAGTTTTAGCTTTCTCTACTGAGGTGCTCGACCCAGCTCAACTGGGGCACAATGGCAGTAGTTCTCCTAGTGCTACCTTAGCTGATATAGCGGAACGTAAGGCACCAAAACATAGGAGCCGGGCAAACCCAACTATTGACCCAAGACATGATTCGGAGCCGATGCATATAATGCTATAAGTTCGGGGTGCCGCACTTGGTAAAGTGTTCGGACTTCTCACACCATATTGAGGGGTACTAAAGCCCCTGGCGTATTTTGGCCGTACCAAAGTGTACGGGTGCAACATGTCGTTAAGGAACATATATTTGTAAAAAAGTAATGAAAAAAGAGACAAAAGCTATGCATTGTTTATTAAAAAGGGCTGCGATCAAAGCGGAACGATACAAATAATGCGATGGGCAAAAGGTTGGACTATTTAACATGTCCGTTCCAGGGGCAGGCTGCGAAATGGTATGCGAAACAGGTATACTGCTCGTGATAGAGACCACCCGGGAGTTCCGTAATGCGGCATGGCTTGTCTGCTTCCCTGGTTCTTGCATCGTTTGTGCGGCGATTGAACTGCCGAACAGGCCTTCCGAAGAGTGGAGTCCTGGAAGTAAGAGAAAATTAAAAAATTGGCAGCCCCTGGTGCGGTTTAAGCCGTGTTTCGGGCGTGCCGTGATGGTGCCCCTCCCCCTGTACCCATGGTATTTCTAGAGCATAGTTATGTACGCGAAGTACTGGTATCGCATTTTTGCGAGGGCTGGGGTTGGGGCCGCATTGCTACGCCTGCTCGGAACGTGCCAGGCGGTCTTGTTGTAGGTTACTCCGGGCGCGCTTGACGGTGTACGGACGTTTAATGGCCGGACTAGAGAACTGCCTGGAGAGGCTGCTTTGTACTTCCGCAGCAAGTGCCGCCGTGTGCTCCTCCGTTCGGAGAGAGCGTTCGGTGTTTTCATTGACCGTAATTACTCCTCGAGGGCCTGGCATCTTGAGCTTAAGGTATGCGTAGTGGGGTACCGCATTGAACTTGGCGAATGTGGTTCGCCCGAGCAGTGCGTGATAGCCACTGCGGAATGGGACTATGTCGAAGATTAACTCCTCGCTTCGGAAATTATCCGGAGATTCGAAGACCACTTCAAGTGTGACTGAGCCTATACAGTTGGCCCCTACACCTGGTATTACGCCTTTAAAGGTCATTTTGGTGGGCTTAATCCTCGAGGGATCTATGCCCATTTTCCGCACTGTATCCTGGTAAAGCAGGTTCAGGCTGCTGCCGCCGTCCATAAGGACTCTAGTGAGATGAAATCCGTCAATGATTGGGTCTAGAACCAATGTGGCGAATCCTCCATGACGGGTGCTAGTGGGATGGTCCCTTCGATCAAAGGTGATCGGGCAGGAGGACCATGGGTTGAACTTTGGGGCGACTGGCTCTACCGCGTATACATCCTTTAACGCGCGCTTCCGCTCCCTCTTGGCGATGTGGGTTGCGTATATCATGTTCACCGCCCGCACTTTTGGGGGAAAACCCTTCTGTCCACTGTTGTTCGTTGGCCGGGGCTCTTCGTCATCATCGCTATGCGGCCCCGTGTCTTTATTTTCGGCATTTAACTTGCCTGCCTGCTTGAACACCCAACAATCCCTGTTGGTGTGATTGGCCAGCTTTTTGGGGGTGCCATGTATCTGGCACAAGCGGTCGAGTATTCGGTCCAAACTGGACAAGCCCCTAGGATTTCTTTTGAATGGCTTTTTCCGCTGACCGGATTTATAGCCTCTGAATCCGGCATTAACTGTCGTATCCTCAGCATTGTCGCCGTTAATGCGGTGCTTCTGCTTGTTGCGACGCGACCTGCCACTACTGTCCCTGGTATCCAAATTACCAGGGTTCTTGGTCATATTGTTGCTACGAGCAAGCCAGCTGTCTTCTCCCGCGCAAAAGCGGGTCATGAGTGTCGTGAGTGCTGCCATAGATTTCGGCTTTTCCTGTCCAAGGTGCCGGGCAAGCCACTCGTCATGGATATTGTGCTTGAAGGCTGCTAGGGCCTCTGCGTCCGGACAGTCGACTATTTGATTTTTATTTGTTAGGAACCGTGTCCAGAATTTCCTGGCCGATTCCTCTGACTGCTGAATTACGTGGCTTAGGTCATCGGCGTCTGGTGGTCGCACATAGGTGCCCTGGAAATTGTCGAAGAATGCGGCTTCCAGGTCTTCCCAACAACCGATTGATCCTGCTGGCAAGCTGTTAAGCCAATGCCGAGCTGGTCCTTTAAGCTTGAGTGGGAGGTATTTAATGGTGTGGAGATCATCGCCGCGGGCCATGTGGATATGAAGGAGATAATCCTCGATCCATACCGCAGGATCTGTTGTGCCATCATATGATTCGATGTTTACAGGTTTGAAACCCTCGGGGATTTGATGATCCATTACTTCGTCTGTGAAGCATAGTGGGTGTGCGGCACCTTTGTACTGGGCTATATCACGACGTAGCTCCAATAAGCTTTGTCTATTGTGTTCGGCCCTACCGGATTTGTGTCCGGCGTGACGGTTGCCATCTCGAGTCGTGGGGCGCCCACGCGATCCGTAGATCGATCTTGTTTGCCTTGCCTTGTCCTCCAACATATCTCGCAGGTCTGGCGCATTTTCCCGTGCCTTGGTACAGGGTGTGGCTTGAGTGGAGGGCCGAGAGGCCTCTCTATCGTGGCCACGAGGTGGCCGGTCAGCCGTATCAAGTGCTGGTGATGTAGGTTTAAGTGCTTCCTCCTCTAATCGGGGTAGCACCCTGCACTTTGGGTAGCTCTTGGAGGGGCTTTCGAGTTTATGCTCTTCGGCCGCAAGGACTTCAGTCCATCTGTCGACTAGCAAATCTTGATCAGCTCTAAGTTGTTGCTGTTTTTTCTTGAGGCTTCTTGCCGTGGCCATAAGCCTGCGTTGAAAACGCTCTTGCTCGACGGGATCCTCCGGCACGACGAATTCATCGTCGTCGAGGCTTGCCTCGTCTTCAGAGGGAGGCATACAATTATCGTCCTCGACCTCTCTGTCTGCCGCTCTCTCATGAGGGCTGGCTTCTCCATCCTCCTGTGCTGAATCTTGCTGGAGGTGGTTTTCTTCGGCACTCTCCGGAGTATTATTATCTCCCATGCTGGAATCACCATATTTGCTTTGGCGGGATTTTGAGCGGCGCCGCTGACGCCGGCGCTTAGGCTGTTTCTTGGAGGGGTCATCCTCCGTTGTTCCATCGCCATCTCCTTCTTTTGGGGTGTCCACCATGTATATGTCATATGACGAGGTGGCTTTCCAGGGCCCAATAGGCGCTGGTTCTTCATCGTCTCCTGCGTCAGCGTCCATACCGTCGATGCCTTCGGAGTCGAAGTCGAGCATGTCGGTTAAATCGTCGACAGTGGCTACAAAGTGGGTGGTGGGTGGGCTTTGAATTTCTTCATCGTCCGTATCCCAACCTTGCTGACCATAGTCCGGCCAGGGCTCTCCTGATAAAGAGAGAGACTTTAGTGTCTTCAAAATATCGCCGAAAGGCGAGTGCTGAAAGATGTCCGCGGCAGTAAACTCCATGATCGGCGCCCAATCGGATTCGATCGGCAGGGGCGCGGAGGGTTCGGAGTCCGGAGAGGAGTCCGGCTTCTTGGAGTCACGAGTCTCATGGAGTGTGGGGCTGGTGTTCGGCTCGATCGCCGTTGGGATCGCAGCCCCTGAGGTGGCGTCCAACCACCCATCCTCGATCGGCGCAGTTGGCTCCGAATTAAGGGTCGGGGCCGAAGCGGGTGCGGCCTCTAGGGCACTGTTCAGCGGCAGAGCTAGATCATGCTTGTCGTGACAGTGTGGCGCGCTCGGCAGTGGCTCGAATCCGTCAAAGATCAAGTCCCCGCGGATGTCAGTCGTGTAGTTTAAACTTCCAAAACTGACCTGACGGCCAGGGGCATAGCTTTCGATCTGCTCCAGATGGCCAAGTGAATTGCCCTGCAGTGCGAAGCCACTGAAGACGAAGATCTGTCTAGGGAGGAAGGTCTCACCCTGGACTGCATCGCTATTGATGATCGTAGGAGCCATCAAGCCTAACGGCGACGACACAGAGGAACTCTCAATGAAAGGACCAATGTCGGTGTCAAAACCGGCGGATCTCGGGTAGGGGGTCCCGAACTGTGCGTCTAGGCCTGATGGTAATAGGAGGCAAGGGACACGAAGTTTTACCCAGGTTCGGGCCCTCTTGATGGAGGTAAAACCCTACATCCTGCTTGATTAATATTGATGATATGGGTAGTACAAGAGTAGATCTACCACGAGATCGGAGAGGCTAAACCCTAGAAGCTAGCCTTTGGTATGATTGTTGTTCTATACATTGTCCTACGGACTAAAACCCTCCGGTTTATATAGACACCGGAGAGGGTTAGGGTTACACAAAGTCGGTTACAATGGTAGCAGATCTACATATCCGTATCGCCAAGCTTTCCTTCCACGCCAAGGAAAGTCCCTTCCGGACACGGGACGAAGTCTTCAATCTTGTATCTTCATAGCCCAGGAGTCCTGCTGAAGGTATAGTCCGGCCATCCGGACACCCCCTAATCCAGGACTCCCTCAGGAGGTGTTTAGCGCAATGAACCAGGAAATCGGACTATGTGGCTTTATTACCCTCACTTAGCCATAGGAGTTTGACAATGAAAATATTTGCGCAGCCCCTAGTATTCGGACTAGGGTGTTGTGAACACTTGATCGGATAAGAACCGATTCGTCGCATAAGGCGGAAAAATCGCTAAAAATTTGAGACCTCCGAAGAGCTGACCGGCTCACGCCACATCATGGCAGTCAGTTTTCGGCTTTTTCTACTGAGGTGCTCATCCGGATAAACCAGGACACAATCGCAGTAGTTCTCCCTTTACTACCCTTGTCGATATAGAGGAACGTAAGGTAGTAAGCACAGGAGCCGGGTAACCCAACTATTGACCAAAGACATTATTCAGAGCCAATGCATATAATGCTAAATTCGGGGTGTGGAACTATATTGTAATAGTGTTCGGACTTGTTGCCATAGTGTGGGGCGCGATAAAGCCCCGACGGATTATGGCATACCAAGGTGTAGGGATGCAAATTAAAATAGAAAAAAGTAAAAGTAAAGAGGAAGCTAGTGCCACATAGATTGGGCCGCAAACTGTTTGCATTGTAATTTTAATTAATACGTCAGAGCGTACGTGAAAAAACCAAGGGGTGCAAGAAGTAACAGTGGCTATTTACATGCCAAGACCAAGAGGAGCTGCCTACGGGTCCTGAAAATAGGTAGAGTGATTGCCGAGAGGGACATCTAGAGATTCCCCCACACGTCTATGCTACTTGCCACCTTGGTGTGTCCGTTCTTCCAAAGGACCGATTATGAGGCTGGTGAGAGGGACCTGCGGAAAGGAAACCTGAAGAGGAAAAGAGAAAAAGTGAAAGTATGTGTGTCCAGGGGAGGTAGAGCCTTATTATGGAACACAATCTAGGTATGCCTCCGTCTATGCCCATGGTATTTTGAGTGTGTAGTTATGTACGTGCGGCGCGAATGCCGCCACTTTGTGTGGACTGGGACGGAGGACGAATTGCTAGTTGAGCTCTTGATGACCTGGGCTGTCCTGGCACATTGTAGCCCAGACTCGCTTGACAGTGTTCGGGAGTATGGCTGCCGGATTAAGGTTCTGCTTATGGAGGCCGCTCTGTACTTCTGCTGCCAGGGCAGCGGTGTGCTCCTCTGTGTGGAGGGAGCGCTCCGTATTTCCATTAACTGTTATGACACCGCGTAGTTCGGGCATCTTGAGCTTGAGATAAGCATAGTTTGGTACCGCATTGAATCGGGCAAAGGCACTTCGTCCGAGCAGAGCGTGATAGCCACTATGGAAGGGGACGATATCAAAGATTAACCCCTCACTTCGGAAGTTGTCCGGAGATCTGAAGATGACCTCCAATGTGATTGAGCCCGAGAAGTGGGCCTCTACACCTGGTGTAACTCCTTTAAAGGTAGCTTTTGTGGGCTTAATTCTTGATGGATTAATGCCCATTTTGCGCGATGTATCCTAATAGAGCAGGTTTAGGCTGCTACCACCTTCCATAAGGACGCACGTGAGGTGAAATCCATCAATGATTGGGTCGAGGAACAGTGCGGCTGAACCGCCATGACGGATACTGGTCGGATGATCCCCGCGATCAAAAGTGATCGGGCAGGAAGACCATGGGTTGACCTTTGGGGCGATTGGCTCCATCGCGTAGACGTCCCTAAGCGCGCGCTTGTGTTCCCTCTTGGGGTTGTGGGTAGCATATATCATGTTTACCATTTTAACTTGGGGGGGGGGACTTCTTCTGTCCCCCTGTGTTCGGTGGCCAGGGCTCCTCGTCATCTTTCTCGCTTTGCGACCCCTTTTCTTTGTCTTCGGCATTTAGCTTGCCGGCCTGTTTGAATACCCAACAACTCCTGTGGGTATGATTGGTTGGTTTATCAGGGGTGCCATGGATCTGGCATGGGCGATCGAGTATGCGGTCCAGGTTGGAAGGGCCCTGATTATTTCTTTTATATGGCTTCTTCCGTTGACTAGACATGGAGCCACTGAATCCGGCGTTGACTGTCATGTCCTCGGTATTATCACCGTTACCTCGACGTCTATATTTGTTATGTCGGGGCTTGCCCTTACTGTTTCTGGCTTCCAAAGCGCCAGGTCCGCTTGTATTGTTATTGCTGCGGGCTAGCCAGCTATCTTTGCTCGCGCAAAAGCGGGTCATGAGTGCTGTGAGGGCTGCCATGGACTTCGGCTTTTCTTGGCCCAGGTGTCAAGCGAGCCATTCGTCACGTATGCTATGTTTAATTGCCACCAAGGCTTCAACGTCCGGACAGTCAATGATATGGTTCTTTTTGGTTAAGAACCTAGTCCAGAGTTTCCTGGCTGAATCTGCAGGCTCTTGAATTATGTGACTTAAGTCATCGGCATCTGGAGGTCGAACATATGTACCTTGGAAATTGTCAAGGAAGGCTTCTTCCAAATCCTCCTAGCTGCTAATTGGAATTTTGGGTAGGTTGTTCATCCAGTGCCGAGCTGCCCCCTTGAGTCTTAGGGGGAGGTATTTAATGGCATGAACTTCATCGCCGCGGGCCATATGAGTATGGAGAATGAAGTCTTCGATCCATACCGTGGGGTCTGTGGTTCCATCATATGATTCGATATTCACGGGTTTGAACCCGTCTGAGAATTCATGTTCCATGACATCACCAGTGAAGCAGAGAGGGTGTGTCGCGCCTCTATATCGGGCCAGTTTCTGACGTAGTTCGGATGGAGTCCGTCTGTGGCTTTCAGCTCGGACGTAACTATACTTGCCATGTTCGGCTCGATAGCCGTTGTCGCGCATCAGGGCATGCCCTCGTGATACATAGATCGATCTGGCCGGACCTGCTTTATTCTTCAGGCCCTGCCGGAGATCATATGTGTATCTCTGAGCAGTTTTGTCTCTGTCTTTATGGTAAGGTGGTACAAGCTGGTATTCGGCTTTGGTTGCCGCTTTGTCCCGACCACGTGGTGGTCGGTCAGCCATATTGTGCGCTGATGGCACGGGCTCCAACGCCTCATCGTCGAATTGAGGTTATAATTTGCGCTTTGGGTAACTTTTGGCTGGGCGCTTGAGGCCGTATTCCTCGGCTGCCAGGACATTAGTCCATCTATCATTGAGCAGATCTTGATCAGCTTGAAGCTGCTGCTGTTTCTTTTCCAGACTCCTTGCAGTGGCTATTAGTTGGCGCTTGAAGCGCTCCTGCTCAAGAGGTTCCTCAGGCACGTTGAAATCCTCACTGCCGAGGCTCGCCTCATCCTCGGAGAGCGGAAGATAATTATTGTCCTACGAGTCTTCGTGCGTGGCCTGTTCACCAGGGCTAACTTGCATGTCTTCCCGTTCATTTTGTTCGTCAGTTGCCTCAACGGGATCTTCATTGTCTTCGGCACCCTCCGGAGTGTTATCTTCTCCTGTGCCGGTGTTGCTATCTTTGTTTCGGCGTGACTTAGAGCGGCCCCGCTGACACAGGCGCTTTGGTTGTATCTCGGGAGGTTTATCCTCAACTGGATCTTCCTTGTCATCGCCGCTATTCTCTTTTGGTGCATCCACCATGTATACGTCATACCACGAAGTGGCCATCCAGCATCCGGTAAACGGCGGGTTTTGGGCCTCTTCTTCTCCGGCATCGTCGTCCATACCATCGATGTCGTTGGAGCCGTAATCGAGCATGTCAGTTAGGTCTTCGACAGTGGCTATTAAGTGGGCGGGGGTGCGAAGCGAAATTCTCCGTCATCGGCCTCCAGTTCAAACCGAATATAATTTGGTTGTGAGTCCACCTCTAGGGAGATTGTTCTTAATGAGTTTAGCACATCGCCTAAAGGTGAGTGCCGGAAGATGTTCGCAGAGCTGACTTCAACGATCGACGCCCGATCAAGCTCGTCGTGCACGAACGCACATGCCTAGGAACCTGTAGCCGGAAACATGTTTGAGGTTCTAGCAACACAGATCTCACTTGATGTTGTGTCTGTGTGCGGCTCCAACGCCGCTGAGTCTGCGGCCTCCATGGCAGGGCTAAGCCTCTCATCCTCGGAAGGCGTGATCTGCTCTGGATCTAAGGTTGGAGCAGTTGCAGGTTCAATCCCTTGAGTGTAGTTCGATGACAGGTTTAAGCCATGTTCATCTTGGTGATAGGGAGCGGCTAGTGCCGCGGTCTCCAATCCGTCGAAGATCAAGTATCCGCGGATGTCCGCGACATCGTTCAAGCTTCCAAATCTGATCTGATGGCCAGGGGCGTAGCTATCGATCTGCTCTAGATGGCCAAGCGAGTTGGCCCGCAGAGCGAAGCTACCGAACATGAAGATCTGCCCGGGAAGGAAGGTTTCTCCCTGGATAATGGTGTTGTGGATGATTTACGGGGCCATCGAACCTCTTGGCGACGGCATAGCGAAACTCTCATTGAAAGCACCAATGTCGGTGTCAAAACCAGCGGATCTCGGGTAGGGGGTCCCGAACTGTGCGTCTGAGGTTGATGGTAACAGGAGACAGGGAACACAATGTTTACCCAGGTTCGGGCCCTCTCGATGGATGTAAAACCCTACATCCTGCTATATTAATATTGATGAGTATGGGGGTTACAAGAGTTGATCTACCACAAGATCATAATGGCTAAACCCTAAAAGTCTAGCCTATCTGATTATGATTGTCATTACAGACTAAACCCTCCAGTTTATATACACACCACAGGGGAGCTGGGGAGCTGGCAGGTATCATTTACTATCACTAGGGCAGCAAGTATCATCTGGGTTTTGGGCTGCCCCATCTAGGATTTCTTTTTTAACATGTGCAGCCCATGACATGTCGGTTTGTATTTTTTTGAGGGCTGTCATGTATCGACCGGCCTATGGACCTCCCATCCGAGGTTTTATTTTTCCTGAAACATCGGCATCCCAATTTATGTATTTTTTGAAGAAAACGCAGAAGTCTGTTCTATTTTTCTATATAAGAATAGGAACGCCTAGTCCAACTTATGTTTCCCTTCTAACTCTATTATATATATTTAAATTATTTTATATGTTATTATATATTATTGTTATGGTCATCATATATTTAACAGATACTGCTACCTCTTGAGCATTGTGTTGGTTTTCGATTGAAGAGGAAAGGGTGGTGCATCAAAGTAGCGTAAGTATTTCCCTCAGTTTTTGAGAACCAAGGTATCAATCCAGTAGGAGACTACACGCAAGTCACCTCGTACCTACACAAAAAAATTGGAACCTCACAACCAACGCGATAAAGGATTGTCAATCCCTTCACGGTCACTTACGAGAGTGAGATCTGATAGAGATAATAAGATAAATATTTTTGGTATTTTTATGATATAGATTGCAAAATAAAGATTGAAAAATAAAATAGATTGGAAACTTATATGATGGAAAATAGACCCGGGGGCCGTAGGTTTCACTAGTGGCTCCTCTCAAGATAGCATAAGTATTATGGTGGGTAAACAAATTACTGTCGAGCAATTGATAGAAAAGTGCATAATTATGAGAATATCTAGGCATGATCACGTATATAGGCATCACGTACGCGACAAGTAGACCCAAACGATTCTGCATCTACTACTATTACTCCACACATCGACCGCTATCCAGCATGCATCTAGAGTATTAAGTTCATAAGAACATAGTAACGCATTAGGCAAGATGACATGAGGTAGAGGGATAAACTCAAGCAATATGATATAAACCCCATCTTTTTATCCTCGATGGTAACAATGCAATACGTGCCTTGCTGCCCCTGCTGTCACTGGGAAAGGACACCGCAAGATTGAACCCAATGCTAAGCACTTCTTCCATTGCAAGAAAGATCAATCTAGTAGGCCAAACCAAACTGATAATTGGAAGAGACTTGCAAATATAACAAATCATATATAAAAGATTTCCGAGAAGAATCAAATATTGTTCATAGATAATCTTGATCATAAACCCACAATTCATCGGATCTCGACAAACACACCGCAAAAAGAATTACATCGAATAGATCTCCAAGAAGATCGAGGAGAACGTTGTATTGAGATCCAAAGAGAGAGAAGAAGCCATCTAGCTAATAACTATGGACCCGAAGGTCTATGGTAAACTACTCACAGATCACCGGAGAGGCTATGGTGTTGATGTAGAAGTCCTTCGTGCTCGATTCCCCCTCCAGCGGAGCTCCAGAGAAGGCCCCAAGATGGGATCTCCTGGGTATAGAGGGTTGCAGCGGTGGAAATAGGGTTTCGTGGTGCACTTGGATGTTTTCGGGGTATATGGATATATATAGGAGGAAGAAGTAGGTCGGTGGAGCTGCGAGGGGCCCACGAGGGTGGGGGGCACGTGCACCTCCCTGCCTTGTGGCCTCCTCGCTCCTTTCTTGACGTCTACTCCAAGTCCCCTGGATCACGTTTGTTCCAAAAATAACTCTCCCGAAGGTTTCATTTTGTTTGGATTCCGTTTAATATTCCTTTTCTGCGAAACACTGAAATAGGCAAAAAAAAGGAGTAATTTGAACTATGCCTTGGGTTAGTAGGTTGGTTCCAAAAATAATATAAAAGTGTATAATAAAGCCCATTAAACATCCAAAACAGATAATATAATAGCATGGAAGAATCAAAAATTATTGATACGTTGGAGACGTATCAAGCATCCCCAAGTTTAATTCTTGCTTGTCCTCAAGTAGGTAAATGATAAAAACAGAATTTTTGATGTGGAATGCTATCTAGCATAATTCTCAATGTAATTTTCTTTATTGTGGCATGAATATTCAGATCCGAGAGATTCAAGACAAAAGTTTAATATTGGCATAAAAATAATACTACTTCAAGCATACTAACTAAGCAATCATGTCTTCTCAAAATAACATGGCCAAAGAAAGTTCATCCCTACAAAATCATATAGTTTGGTCATGCTCCATTTTCGTCACACAGGAATGCTCTCATCATGCACAACCCCGATGAAAAGCCAAGCAATTGTTTCATACTTTAGTAATCTCAAACTGTTTTCAATTTTCACGCAATACATGAGCGTGAGCCATGGATATAGCACTATGGGTGGAATAGAATATAATGATGGGGGTTATGTGGAGTAGACAAAAAAGGAGAAAGTCTCACATCGATGCGGCTAATTAACGGGCTAGGGAGATGCCCAACAATTGATGTCAATGCAAGGAGTAGGGATTGCCATGCAACGGATGCACTAGACCTATAAATGTATGAAAGCTCAGCAAAATAAACTAAGTGGGTGTGCATCCAACTTGCTTGCTCACGAAGACCTAAGGCATTTGAGGAAGCCCATTGTTGGAATATACAAGCCAAGTTCTATAATGAAAAATTCCCACTAGTATATGAAAGTGACAAAACAATAGACTCTCTATCATAAAGATCATGGTGCTACTTAGAAGCACAAGTGTGGAAAAAGGATAGTAGCATTGTCCCTTTTTGTTTCTTCTTTTTTGGGGGGCTGGCCTTCCCCTTTTTTATTTTTTTATTTGGGATAATGCTCTATTTATGATGATCATCGCACTTCTATTTATTTACAACTCAATGATTACAACTCGGTACTAGAACAAAATATGACTCTATATGAATGCCTCCGGCGGTGTACCGGGAGGGTAATGAATCAAGAGTGACATGTATGATAAATTATGCATGGTGGCTTTGCCACAAATACGATGTAAACTACATGATCATGCAAGGCAATATGACAATGATGAAGCGTGTCATAAATGAAACGGTGGAAAGTTGCATGGCAATATATCTCGGAATGGCTATGGAAATGCCATAATAGGTAGGTATGGTGGCTATTTTGAGGAAGATATAAGGAGGCTTATGTGTGATAGAGTGTATCATATCATGGGGTTTGGATGCACCAACGAAGTGTGCACCAACTCTCAAGGTGAGAAAGGGCAATGCATGGTACCGAAGAGGCTAGCAATGATGGAAGGGTGAGAGTGCGTATAATCCATGGACTCAACATTAGTCATAAAGAACTCACATACTTATTGTAAAAATCTACAAGTGATCAAAAACTAAGCATTACGCGCATGCTCCTAGGGGCATAGATTGGTAGGAAAAGGCCATCGCTCGTCCCCGACTGCCACTCATAAGGAAGAGAATCAAAGAACACCTCATGTTTCAAATTTGTTACACAATGGTTACCATAAGTGCATGCTACGGGACATGCAATCTTCAACACAAGTATTTCTCAAATTCACAATTACTCAACTAGCACAACTCTAATATCACCATCTTTATATCTCAAAACAATTATCAAGTATAAAACTTCTCATAGTATTCAATGCACCTTTTTATGAAAGTTTTTATTATACCAATCTTGGATGCCTATCATATTAGGACCAATTTTATAACCAAAGCAAATTACCATGCTGTTCTAAGGGACTCACAAAATAATATAAGTGAAGCATGAGAGATAAATAATTTCTATAAAATAAAACCACCACCGTGCTCTAAAATATATAAGTGAAGCACTAGAGCAAAATTATCTAGCTCAAAAGATATAAGCGAAGCACATAGAGTATTCTAATAAATTCCAATTCGTGTGTGTCTCTCCCAAAATGTGTGTACGTCAAGGATGATTGTGGTAAACTAAAAAGCAAAGACTCAAATCATACAAGACGCTCCAAGCAAAACACATACCATGTGGTGAATAAAAATATAGCTTCAAGTAAAGTTACCGATGGACGAAGACGAAAGAGGGGATGCCTTCCGGGGCATCCCCAAGCTTAGGCTTTTGGTTGTCCTTGAATTTTACCTTGGGGTTCCTTTGGCATCCCAAGCTTAGGCTCTTGCCACTCCTTATTCCATAATCCATCAAATCTTTACCCAACACTTGAAAACTTCACAACACAAAACTCAACAGAAAATCTCATGAGCTCCGTTATTATAAGAAAACAAAACACCACTTAAGGTACTGTAATTAACTCGTTATTTATTTATATTGGTGTTAAACCTAATGTATTCCAACTTGTCTATGGTTCATACCCTCTGATACTAGCCATAGAATCATGAAAATAAGAAAACAACAAAAGAAAAACGGAATCTGTCAAAAACAGAACAGTCTAGAGTAATCTGTAGGTTTCGAATACTTCTGTAACCCCAAAATTTCCGAAATAAATTGGTGGACGTGAGGAATTTGTCTATTAATCATCTGCAAAAAGAATCAACCTAATAGCACTTTCTAATAAAAAATGGCAGCAAATATCGTGAGCGCTAAAGTTTCTGTTGTTTTACAGCAAGATCGCAAAAGCTCCTCCCAAGTCTTCCCAAAGGTTCTACTTGGCACAAACACTAATTAAAAGCATAAACCACATCTAAACAGAGGCTAGATGAATTATTTATTACTAAACATAACCAAAAAGCAAGAAACAAAAATAAAATTGGGTTTTCTCCCAACAAGCGCTATCGTTTAACGCCCCTAGCTAGGCATAAAATCAAGAATAGATCTAGGTATTATCATCTTTAGTATGCAATCCATAGGTGGCTCTCATGATAGATTCATGAGGTAATTTAATTTTCTTTCTAGGAAAGTGTTCCACCCCTTTCCATAACGTAAATTGGAATCTAATATTCCCTTCTTTCATATCAATAATTGCACCAATCGTTCTAAGGAAAGGTCTACCAAGAATAATGGGACATGTAGGATTGCAATCAATGTCAAGAACAATGAAATCTACAGGCACATAATTCCTATTTGCAACAATAAGAACATCATTAATCATTCCCATAGGTTTCTTAATAGTGGAATCCGCAAGATGCAAATTTAGAGAACAATCATCAAATTCACAGAAACCTAACACATCACACAAAGTTTTTGGAATCGTGGAAACGCTAGCACCCAAATCACATAAAGCATAGCATTCATGATCTTTAATATTAGTCTTAATAGTAGGTTCCCACTCATGATGAAGGTTTCTAGGAATAGAAACTTCTAATTCAAGCTTTTCTTCATAAGATTGCATTAAAGCATCAACGATATGTTTGGTAAAAGCTTTATTTTGACTATAAGCATGCGGAGAATTTAGCACGGATTGCAACAAGGAAATACAATCTATCAAAGAGTAATTATCATAATTAAATTCCTTGAAATCCAAAATAGTGGGTTCATTGCTATGTAAAGTTTTGACCTCTTCAATCCCACTTTTATTAATTTTTGCATCAAGATCTAAAAACTATGAATCATTGGGACGCCTTTTAAATAAAGTTGACTCATCTCCAGTCCCATTATTATAAAGATTCATATTGAAAAAAAAAGATTTAACAGGAGACACATCAATTACTTCTAGATCTTTATCCTTATTATCATCAAAACTAGAAGAACACGCTTTTATAAAGCAATCTTTTTTTGCACGCACCCTAGCGGTTCTTTTTTTGCACTCATCAATGGAAATTCTCATGGATTTGAGAGACTAATTGATAATATGATTAGGTGGACTAGATATAAGTTTCAAATATGCAACATCAAGAGAAATTCTATCCATGTTCCTAGCCAACTCATCAATCTTAGACAATTTTTCTTCAATCAAAGCATTGAAACTCTGTTGCGAACTAATAAATTATTTTATACTAGATTCGAAATCAAAGGACATATTATTATAATTTCCACAAGAATTCTTGTAGGAATTACCATAATTATTAGAGGAATTACTAGGATACGGCCTAGGATTAAAGTTTCCTCTATACGCGTTGTTACGAAAATTGTTCCTACCAACAAAATTCACATCAAAACATTAATTTATTAGGATCGGAAGTAGACAAAGGCGTATCATTAGGATCAGAAGAAACACTCTTATTAGCAAACAATTTCATAAGTTCATCCATCTTTCCACTCAAAACATTAATTTATTCTATAGCATGAACCTTTTTACTAGTAGATCTTTCGGTATGCCATTGAGAATAATTAACCATATTATTATCTAGGAGTTTGGTAGCTTCTCCTAAAGTGATTTCCATAAAAGTGCCTCCTGTGGCCGAATCTAAAAGATTTCTAGAAGCAAAATTCAATCGAGCATAAAAATTTTGTATGATCATCCATAAATTCAAAGCACGAGTAGGGCAATTGTGAATCATCAATTTCATCCTTTCCCAAGATTGTGCAACATGCTCATGATCTAGTTGCTTAAAGTTCATAATATCGTTTCTAAGAGAGATGATCTTAGCGGGAGGAAAATACTTAGAGATAAAAGCATCTTTGCACTTATTCCAATAATCAATACTATTTTTAGGCAAAGAAGAAAACCAAGTTTTAGCACGATCTCTAAGCAAAAATGGGAATAGCTTCAATTTCACAATATCATTATCCACATATTTCTTCTTTTGCATGTAACATAAATCAACAAAGTTGTTTAGATGGGTAGCGGCATCTTCACTGGTAAGCCAGAAAACGGATCTTTCATGACAAGATTCATCAAAGTAGTATTAATTTCACAAGATTCAGCATCGGTAAGGGGAGAAATCGGAGTGCTAATAAAATCATTATTGTTGGTATTGGAAAAATAGCACAATTCAGTATTATCTTGAGCCATCGTGACAAACAATCCAACACACAAGCACACAAGAAGCGAGCAAAAAAGAGGCAAACGGAAAAAGAGGGTGAATAAAACGGCAAGGGTGAAGTGGGGGAGACGAAAACGAGAGGTAAATGGCAAATAATGTAATGCGGGGGATAGAGTTTTTGATGGGTACTTGGTATGTCTTGACTTGTGCGTAGATTTCCCCGGCAACGCGCCAGAAATCCTTAGTTGACGGGAGATCAAATCTTGACTTGACTTGGTGTAAGCCTCCCTAGCAACGGCGCCAGAAATCCTTCTTGCTACCTCTTGAGCACTGCGTTGGTTTTCCCTTGTAGAGGAAAGGGTGATGCAGCAAAGTAGCATAAGTATTTCCCCTCAGTTTTTGAGAATCAAGGTATCAATCCGGTAGGAGACTACACGCAAGTCACCTCGCACCTATACAAACAAATAAGAACCTTGCAACCAACGCGATAAAGGGGTTGTCAATCCCTTCACGGCCACTTGCAAAAGTGAGATTTGATAGAGATAATAAGATAAATATTTTTGGTATTTTTATGATATGGATTGGAAAATAAAGATTGAAAAATAAAATAGATTGGAAACTTATATGATGGAAAACAGACCCGGGGGCCACAGGTTTCCCTAGTGGCTTCTCTCAAGATAGAATAAGTATTACGGTGGGTAAACAAATTACTATCGAGCAATTGATAGAAAAGTGCATAATTATGAGAATATCTAGGCATTATCATGTATATAGGCATCACGTCCACAACAAGTAGACCGAGACGATTCTGCATCTACTACTATTACTCCACACATCGACCGCTATCGAACATGCATCTAGAGCATTAAGTTCATAAGAATAGAGTAACGCAATAGGCAAGATGACATGATGTAGAGGGATAATCTCAAGCAATATGATATAAACCCCGTCTTTTTATCCTCGATGGCAACAATACAATGTGTGACTTGCTGCCCCTGCTGTCACTAGGAAAGGACACCGCAAGATTGAACCCAAAGCTAAGCACTACTCCCGTTGCAAGAAAGATCAATCTAGTATGCCAAACCAAATTGATAATTTGAAGAGACTTGCAAAAATAACAAATCGTACAAAAAAAGGTTTTAGAGAACAATCAAATAATGTTAATAGATAATCTTGATCATAAACCCACAATTCATCGGATCTCGACAAACACACCATAGAAAGAATTAGATCGAATAGATCTCCAAGAAGATCGAGGAGAACTTTGTATGGAGAACCAAAGAGAGAGAAGAAGCCATCTAGCTAATAACCATGGACTCGAAGGTCTGCGTTAAACTACTCACTCATCATCAGAGAGGTTATGGTGTTGATGTAGAAGCCCTTTGTGATCAATTCCCCCTCCAGCGGAGCTCTGGAAAAGGCCCCAAGATGGGATCTCCTGGGTACAGAAGGTTGCGGCGGTGGAAATAGGGTTTCGTGGTGCTCCTGGATGTTTTCGGGGTATATGGATATATATAGGAGGAAGAAGTAGGTCGGTGGAGCTACGAGGGGCCCACGAGGGTGGGGGCGCACCTAGGGGGGCAGGCGCGCCTCCCTGCCTCTTGGCCTCCTCGCTCCTTTCTTAACGTCTACTCCAAGTCCCTTGGATCACGTTTGTTCCAAAAATAACTCTCCCGAAGGTTTCATTCCGTTTAGATTCCGTTCGATATTCTTTTTCTGCAAAACACTAAAATAAGAAAAAAAGCAATTTGCACTTGGCCTTGGGTTTGTAGGTTAGTCCCAAAAATAATATAATAGTGTATAATAAAGCCCATTAAACATTGAAAACATATAATATAATAGCATGGAACAATCAAAAATTATAGATACATTGGAGACGTATCAGATGCTTACATATATAAGAAAACAGTATCCCACATCTTATTAACTTATAAAAATAATTTCTTAACAATAAAATCCTACATTTTTTTTGGCAACGAAAATCCTGGTGATTGTGTACAAAATCTTGGTAAGATTTAAGGACCAATGTAATAATGAATAACTAATTATTTAAATATATTTATAAAAAATGCTCAGCCCCTATTTATTTTTTGTAACATTGTTGCGCCCAACCCAACATTATAATTAGAATCAGCCCAGCAAAATCTTGTATATCGAGAAAGTGTAAATGGCCTGTATTTTTTTAGGAAAAAATAAATGGGCCGCATGGACGCTACATTATTTGTTCACCCAGCCCAGCAAATGGACCGTAATTCTAAAAAAGAGATCAAATTGACTGTAAATTCTGAAAAAATGGGTTGAATACGTGCCACATTTTTGGAGGCTGAAATGTGGGCCAATAGGTCGAAGCCAACACAAGTCGTTATCAACTTAGTCAATAAATGATTTTGACATCGTTAGTAATTAGATGTACATCCAACAACCGGCATCCATCTTCAATCTCTCGTGTTCTTCCACCAGCACCGCCGGGACCACCTGCTCCCGCCTCTTGCTGCTAGCAGCTCTGCTTAGCACGCTTCGCTGTGAAGCGCTACCCCACCGTTGGCCAGGCCATCCCTCCACCACTCCAAACCTCCTGTTCTTCTCCACCGACTGCCGAACCACACCACATCAGAACCAGTTAACCCTCGTACAACTCTTCGTCTGCGACTCTACGCCTACGTCTTCGCATCTCTGTCTCGTTGCTGTCCGGGGCCTCGCCGTCGTCCACCACCTTGGATGCGCTCGGCGCAGAGTGCTCAACATGGTCAACGAACGACATCCATCGGAAGTAGACTATGCATGGAGAGGCTGACAGTTGGGTCCATGGCCGCACACAAGGAAATGCATCCTTATTACGCACAAAATAATGATTCCTCCACCTGACAGCTGGGACCCACCAGAAGGGCCTCTGTATTTTGCAAAAAAAAATGTTCCCCTCGCTGATAGGTCGGACCCACAAACTATATCTTCGCACGCAAGGAAGTGCCTCCTTATTACGCACAAAAAATGAATACCCCCTGCCAGCTGGTACCCATCATAGTGGGAGGCTGACTTTTGGGCCCACTAAGTTTACATGGACGGAGGGCTTTGTCAACTTAGTCAATATGTATGATTCTAGGTCCAGTGACCGTACGATGTCCATCCAGCGGCCCTAGTGCTTCTTCAACCTCTGGTCTTCTTGCTCCAGCCGAACAAACCAGCGTCGGTCGTGTCGCGTGCTCCTGTCTCCCGTGGTCGGTTGTGATGCCGCAGAGGCCTCACCGCCCCCTACTACTCCCACCGCTGGCCTGGCCATCCCTCTACTCACCCACAACCCCTATTAGTCTGTGGTGACGGCATCCTCACACCGCAGTCGAACCAGTGAACCCTCATACTCCTTTGCGTGTGGGCAACCACTACCGCGTCTTCCCCGGCTCTGTGTCGTCCCCTTCCTAGGCTTCGCCGTCATGCACCGCCCTGGTGCTCTCGGCGCGGCGTGGTCAACATGGTCAAGGAATGACTTCCATCAGAAGAGTATTATACATGGAGAGGCTGAGAGCTGGGTCCACGGCCGCAGTAAGGAAGTGCCTCCTTATTACATGAAAAATAATGATTCCTCCAACTGACAGCAGGGACCCACCGGACGAACGGGCCCATCTTCATCAGCCCAAGCACAAGATCCTCGCGAGGTATCCTTGCATTGATCTCTCCGCCTCCTCGCGAGCCTGCCTGATGAGGCCGCTCTTGAAGAAGCTTCCTATCATCTGCCCCACAAGGCTCGGCCCCTCACGAGGGTCTTGAGCTTGGGCTGATGAAGATGGACGCACTGGGCCCCTTCCTGAGCCACACCGCAGGCCGCACAAAAGCAAGTCTAGGGACCCCCGTTCCCAGAACGCCGACAGTAGCCCCCGGGCCCAAGGCGCGTGCGGGCTTGGCTTAGCAGAGAAGCAAAGGGGCAAGCACGAAGCGCCACAGGCCCTAACAGCCTGCGGCCTTGGGCGCCGCGTGGCGGTTGATTGGACGTGGGCGTCTGCACTCCCCATGACGCCTCGGCAACTGCACGACTGACAAAAGGGGGTGCCCGGGTCAGGCTGTGTCGTCCTCCGACAAGGAGAAGCGGGCCGCTAACCAAGCCAAGGCCACTCGTGACGCTGCCCTGGGCGATGCCGCAACTGCCCAGGGCCGCTGCAAGACGCTCGAGGCCGAGCTGCAAGGCCTGCACGACGAGCTTGCCAAGGAGGTGCACAGCCGCCAGGAGAAGGAGAAAGAGATGAAGGCTAGGGAGGCTGCCGCCAAGGACCAGGACGGCAAGCTTGATGACCGCCACAACCGACTAGAGACGTTGGAGCGGTCGCTGAAGGCGGAGAGGACCGAGCTGGACGCCAAGGCGAAGGTCCTGACGGAGGACCGGGTGGTCTTCGCGAAGCTAGAGAAGAAGGCTCGTGGCATACTGAAGAGGCTGTATAAGAGCGGCCTGGAGGAGCCATTGGCTGGTGCGGAGGACGGCCCCGCCAAGCTGCTCCCCTTCCTGGTTGATGCGCTTGAGGACGTCGCAGACGGCCTTGGCCCCATGGTCGAGGCCGAGGCACGTGCCCTGTCTTCTGCGGCGCTGACGCACGTCCTCGGCCATGTCTACCTGCGCGACCCCAACGTCGACTTCGACAACCTGCTGGAGCCCGTGAGTGGCGACCGTGCCGCTGCCGCCGCTGAGGCCGTGAGAGGCCGAGCCGAGGTTTTGCTGGGGAAGTTCCGCAACCCTAGCGTCCTGCCCGGGCACGGTGCCGCCGGCCTCGCGGCCTCGAGAGACGAAGCCATCCAGCATGACTCCACCACCGGTGACAGCGTTACTGGGAAGTGATCCCTTCGCACTTCCATCATGTATTATTCCTACACATGCACCATGCCTCACGGAGGTGTTTAAACTTGTGTTTGGCATTGTGGAACAATCTTATGGCTTGTAATATTTCCTTTGAATTTCCTGGAATTGGCATTTTCCTCTCCTACTTGCTTACGCTCTGCGTCGGCAAGGCCCGGCCCCGCGCGTACCTCACCCAGCGTTAGCCCCGACCGGAAACCATGGATGGGACTAAGGAGTGAGGGGCTACGTGGCAAGGTAGGATCCTGAGTCGCGATGCTCAAGAGTCCCCCTTGACGCTCAAATCTGTTTCGTACCTTGGCTCCGCTCGGGGAGTGGCGCGCGACGATCAGGTCCAAGGGACCTAGCTGAGTTGCGTGCGCTCGGGCGAGGCCCGGGCGTAGCCCCCGTGTCCATCCCCCTTGTGCGGCACTCCCGAGGGGAGGCGTTGCGATGGTGCTGGATACTGAGCTCTGGCCTCACTGAGGTTGGTACGGCCGTGGGCTGCCCTCAGTTGTTTATCACCAGCGCGGAGCATAACGCTTCTGTATGTGTACGGGCATAGCCGCTCCTCGGCAGTGTCGTCAGCCAGCGCGAAGCATGGTGCTTCCACTAGTGCGTGGGAGGGGCCTCCCCTCCGGGAGGAGCCCCCGGGGTGTGTACAGCCACGCCCTGACACGTGGTCGGCACGGTAGGGCTAGGAGAGGTGTATCTGGGCACCCGTGAGCCTGCGCGGGACTCACGAGGCCCTACCTCGAGGCGGGTTGCGCCTGGCTCTGGGCCTTTATCAATTGGCGTGTTCCTGCAGGGTTGTTAGAGTGCAAATGCTCTACATCCTCAGGTCCCGGCCCTCAAGCGAGCTCAGCCGCCAGTGGTATGACAGGTCGCGATGACCTGGGTCAAGGCGAGGGGGTGAGGGCTGGAGAGCCAGTGAGAGCCCATGAGTCGCGATGCTCAGGCGCCCCCCTTTTAACATGCAAGCACTTTGCATGACGATAAGCAATAGGTGATAATTATGTGAATCATATTAAGCGTGAAAGAACAACTTCATCCTAAGGTGAATGCTGGAAAAGCAACTGCTGCTGTGTCGGGCCCGAGCGGCGTGGGGAGGATGCAGCCCGAGGGGCGCCCCCAACAAGGTAAATAAAGAGCATAACCAAAATGGATACATGTCGCGGGGACGGACCCACGCGGCCTTAGAATGGTGCAGCCCTGTGGGCGCTCCCAGCTGAAAGTAGAACTCTGAAAGATGTCACCTGGTGCTGTTGAAGATGAAGTGATGCTGAGGAAGTGAGCGATGCACGATGAAGACGTCGGCCTTCATGAGCCCCCAGGCCCAGGGGCCTCGGGAGGCTCCAGTGGCACGTGCAGGTCTTCAGGGACCATTGCCACCTTCGCCAGGACCGCGCGATGCCAGAACTCCTGAACCTCTAGAATGCTCCTCAAGAGGCGCTGATGTGCGGCGACCGCGCTCGGCAGGCCGAAGGGCATGTGAACGTGGCTGTGAGGTGGTCCCTCGCAGCGCTCTACGCCCGAAGGGCATAGGCGCTCCTGGGACGACGCTCGGTTGAGCCCTGGTACGTCGACGCAGACGCGCAGTCCTCCATCCTCGCCTGGATGTGGGGCCACGGCCGGTAAGCGGCGGCTGCCGCGCATGATCCTTGCGATGAACTCCTGAGGGTTTGGTCTCCTTTGACTTGTACTTTCCTGAGGGAAGCGTGCTTGAAAGCACCCTTCTAAGTGGTGCCCGAGCGCCTCCCCCACGACCTTGGCAAGGTCGGCGGCTCCCCAAGAGAGAGCCCCCGAGCCCTGCCTGAGGAGGGTGTCGGGCGCGCCTTCCTATGCGTGAGAGGGTGGCGCTCCCTGATCGGGCGCGAATCCTGACGCAATACCTCCGGTGACTCCTCAGGCAGGTACGGTGATGACTCCACCGCTCCCTGGCATCTTGAGGACATTGTAACCATGGTGAGTTACTGCCATAAATTTGGCTAGGGCTGGGTACCCGAGGATGGCGTTGTACGGCATGCGCATGTGAGCGACGTCGAAGTCGATGAGCTCGGTGCGGTAGTTGTTGCAGTGCCCGAAGGTGACCGGAAGGCGAACCTGCCCAATTGGAACAGTGGAACCATCGGTGACTCCTGAGAAAGGCTTAGTCAGCTGAAGCTGGTCGTACGGCACTTGGAGATTGTCAAACGTCTCGACGGACAGGACGTTGAGTCCTGCCCCGCCATCGATGAGGGTCCTTGTGACCTGCACGTTGCTGATGATTGGGGAGCAAAGCATCGGGAGGACTCCGGCCGTTGCCGCACACTTGAGCTGGTCTGCGGAACTGAATGTGATCGCGCACGAAGACCACCTGAGAGGGCGCGTGGCCTCAAGCTTGGGAAGGACTGCATTCACCTCGTGAGCAAACTGCTTGAAGATGCACTGTGAGGCTGGGGCCTGGGCGCCAGCCAAGATGCAAGCAATTGCACGCGGCTCTTGGAAGCCCCCAGCCCCATAGTCTTGGTGTTGGTCTTCATTCCTCCTTGGTGGAGGCGGCAGAGGAGGGAGGCCTGCGTTGCCATGAGGGTGGCCCTCACGGGGCTGGTCCCTCCAGCCTCCCTCGCGAGGCTGGTCCTGCCAGCAGTCCTCACGAGGGCAGTCACGCCATCCCTGGCGAAGGCCATGGTCTTCCCGTCGTCCGCCACCTCTTCCTCCTCCTCGGCCATAACCCTTGTCGTTGCGCTCTGGGCGTCGGCTGATTCGCCCATCTCGCACGGCTCTGAGCTCTTGACATTTGTTGGTGTTGTGGGTGTGGAGGTCGTGGTACACACAGTACCGTCCGCCCTTGGATGACTCAGGCTGATCCCTGCATCGCTTGGTGTCCGGCTCCGCTGCAAGCATGGCAGCCCCCTTGTGCTTCACGTCTTTGGCCTTGAGCTTCTTTTCTTCCGGGTCGGCAACCGGGAGCTCGAGGAGGGAGAGACGCCCTTCCTCAGCCCTGGCGCACTTTGTCGCCAAGTTGAACAACTCCAGGGATGTGCATAGGTCTTCATGGATTGCTAGTTCTTCCTTCATCTTGACATCGCGCACGCCGTCGGAGAAGGCTGAGATGATAGCTTCTTCAGTTACCTTGGGGATCTTGATGCGAGCGTAGTTGAAGCGCTGGATGTACTTCTGCAGGGTTTCTCCTGGCTGTTGCTTGATGCGGCGCAGGTCGCTCACGGCCGGGGGCCGGTCGCGAGTGCCCTGGAAGTTGGCGATGAAGCGGGTGCGCATCTCGCTCCAGGAGGAGATCATGCCGGGAGCCAGGTGCGGGCGCGGTCCTTGAGCGCCATGGGGAACCAATTCTCCATGACCTTTTCGTCTCTGTTGGCGGCTACGATGCCCAGCTTGTAGAGCTGCAGGAACTCCGCGGGGTCCGCTGTGCCATCATAGCGGGGAGGGAGGTCAGGCTTGAACTTGCCTGGCCATGTGACACCGCGCAGCTCGAGGGTGAATGCGAGGCAGCCCGCCGTGGCCACCGGCGCCCTTTGCTGGTGCTGGACTTGTTCTTGCGGGTCACCATGCGCCGCCACTGGGAGCAGCGCGGGGTTTTGTCGTGGAGGTGCTGGGGCGCGATCTTGGCGCACCGGCGCTGGGAGCGCGCGAGCACCTTCCCAGGGACATGTGATCTCTCAGCAGCTCCCTTCTTGCTGTGCAGGCGCCGGACATGGAGGGTGCCGCCCTGGGGCTGCGCGCCTTGGAGCCAAGGCACCTTCTTGCGGAGGAGGCGGCGAAGGTGCCTCCTGATCCTCGCCCCCTGCACGGGACGGAGGGCGAGGCAGAGAGAGGGACCGCAAGGGGGAGCCCCCTGCAGCACTGACGAGCTCGGTGATGCGGGCGAGCCAGTCCACGTAGAGGTCGTCGATGGGGCGATAGTGCAGGAGCTCCTGCGCCAAGAGCAGTGAGGCGTGCGCATCCATGGGTGCGCGACGGGCTTGGGACGACGAGCCAACTGGAGTCAGCGATGGGGTGGTGGTGCGGCCATCCCGCCACACCAAAGGATGCTGGGACGAGGCCTGCTGCTCGTTCCCCGCCAGGCCGGTGGCGGCGTTGGCAGCGGGCGACGGGGAACGACGAGGGGGCCGCCGACGGGCGCCGTCTGGGCGACGCGAGTGGCGCGAGCAGCCCGGCGCTCGGCGCGAGCCCGACGAGCGTCAGCCATGGACACGATGGAAGATCACACGCGAACATCGGAAGAAAGATTCCGGCGCACCCCTACCTAGCACGCCAAATGTCGGATTTCGGGTTCCAGCAGACTCTTGAGGTCCGAACACTGGGGTGCACGCGGAGATCTCTCCCCTACAGATCTACGTCCGATCCTCTCGTGCGAACTAAGATGAAAATGATGAACAACACAAGAGACACGAGGTTTATACTGGTCCGGGCCACCGCTGTGGTGTAATACCCTACTCCAGTGTGTGGTGTGGTGGATTGCCTCAGGGGCCGATGATGAATAGTACAAGGTAAGAACAGCCTCGCGAGGGGTGTTCTTGAGCTGGTGCGATGAACTGCTAGGGTGAGGTCCGTTTCCTCTCTCTCTGCTAGGGTTCTACCAGATCTCTCTCTCCTACTCTGTGGTGGCTAGCTCTATTTATAGAGGCTCTGGGCCTCTCCCCAAATAATGAGCGGGAAGGGCGCCAACACTTGGCCATTTTGAAGGGGAACATATAGTACAAGTTATCCTGACCAAAGGTGGTCTTCGGCTGCCAAAAGCACTCGTGATGACACCATCTTTGGCTCCACGGTGACCTCCGTCCTGCCGCTCTGCTGGTCTTGGTCTTGTTGGACCGGAATGGCAACCTTTGCCCGATGCCTTGGCCTGTGCTCGCCCCCTTTGCACCAAAGGGGAAACAAGGACACTGCGCAGGCCGGCGGACGCCTGGCACCCGCCTGGTCGCGATCGTCATGGCTTGCGTCACGGGTTCCTCGCGAGGTACCCCTGCCTTGATCTCTCCGCCTCCTCGCGAGCCTGCCTGACGAGTCTGCCTCTGTGGAAGCTTCCCGTCGTCCGCCCCGCGAGGCATGGCCCCTCGCGAGGGTCTTGAGCTTGCGCTGATGAAGATGGGCCACGCTGGGCCCCCACTTGAGCCACGCCGCAGGCTGCAAGCAGGCAAGTCTAGGGACCCCCGTTCCCAGAACACCGACAGTAGCCCCTGGGCCCAAGGCGCGCCCGGGCTTGCCCTGGCAGGGAAGCGAAGGGGTAAGCGCGAAGCACCACGGGCCCCAACAGCCTGCGGCGTTGGGTGCCGCATGGCGGTTGACTAGACGTGGGCGTATGCACTTCCCACGATGCCTCGGCGTCCGCACGACTTGACAAGTCCCTGCATGCAGAGAAACCGGTCATGATTACCTGCGATTGTGGTGCTCGGCGGTTGGCCTCCTCCAGCTATAAGTGCGGTGCTGGGCGAGCACTTCAGTCCATCCCTTCTTGCTGCTCCTTTTCTTCTTCTTGGCTAATCGCTGTCCCCATGGCCCCAAAGAGATTCTCGGCCGCGGAGAAAGGAAAGGCTCCCTAGGCAGGGCCTGACCATCCCCCGACCAAGCGCGGCCAAGGGCGCCCTCGCAAGTACACCACGGTCCCCGTGGTAGCTTCCCGCGGTCATGGAGGCGGTTCCCTGCGCGGTGGTGAGCGCCCGATTGCTGACGGGGGGCACGCCGTGGGTGTGCGCCCTCCTAGACCACGCTTCCGCTCTGTGGAGGTGCTGCCGGAGTTCATCGTGTGGTCGGCGGACCCATCCAGCACCTGGCTCCAGCTCCCACGTTTCTTCGTAAATGAACTGCCGGCCAGCGCTCGGTGCGGCTTCTGGCTCCAGGCAGACGGCTACTGCAGCAGGGCCTCCTGGGCTTCGCTGGGGGTCTCCGTCTCTAGGAGCGGGGCCCTGACGTGCGGCTGGCAAACGTTTGCCCGCGTGCGTGGCTTGGTCCGGTGGTGTACCTTGGACTTCAAGTTCGATGGCGACGCCACCCTCTACGTAAGGGTGTTTGGAGAAGATGGTCGCCGTGCCGGGTGCTGCCCTAAAGACGATGACCGTGGCCGCCTGCCCAGCCCCGGCACTGACCAGGATGAAGATCGCGACTGGCGTACAGGCGGCGGTGCTCAGGGTTCACCAAATTTCATCGACTCTCCCTCAGGCAGCAACTCCTCCAGCGGTGGCCGCGACCAACCCCCACGCCATCGCGCCCGCCTGGGTGAAGGCAGCGGGTCCACCCGCCGGCGCGCCCTGGTGAAGCGAGAGGAGGCGTCCGCCTGAACCCCAGGAGTAGCTCGAGCTTTTGCTGTAGGTTGGTGTTGGACAGGTCATGTCCATTTTGTTTCCTTCCTTTCCTGCGTAAGAAGAAGGTAGTACAGGGGCCCGTGGGGGCATGTTAGAACTGTTGTTGTCAAGTGTCGCGTTGCTTTTGCCATTTCTGCGCTATGCTTCCGTGCTGCGTGTCCATGTGCGGGAGTCATTTGAGCTTGGTGGAGCTTGACGCGGCCCTCGCCTTCAGAGGCTGAGACCTCGCCGTGCGCTTCATGCCCTGCAAGGATTAGTTAGAGGGGTAGATTACGGTCTTGGTTGTGGGGGCGATCAGCCCAGGTCCTGCGCTCGTGTCGCGATGCCTGTGGGGCACGGACTGGGAGGGGTGCTCCCGCAGAGGACTCGGATAGGGAAGCTCTGAACGATCAGGGCAGAAAACACTCACGAGGGCGCTCGCGACTCCCTTGCGAGACTTGTGCGAGAGAAAACGAGGCTACGAGTGAGAAAGACAAAGAGTCACAAGCCAGGAACGTCAGCAACTCCAATAAAACTTCAAACAGGAATAAACAAGCCAACTGCAGAAAGCAAATGGGAAAGCCGCGTCCGGCACCTATTCTAGTCTTTGACGTCTTCTCACTAGCACGGAGCTAAGTGCTGCCACTGGGCATGGGCGGGAGCCCCCGAGGCCCGAGGGCGGCACTCCGGAGACTCCGAGGCGTGTACAGTCCCACTCATTATTACGTGAGAGTGTCATGGGCGGCGAGCTTCACAGGCATTTGCCTTCTTCACAGGCACCGGGCCTTTCCCAAGACGCAGCAGCTTCACATGCATTCGCCTTCTTCACAGGCACCGGGCCTTTCGCAAAACGCGATAGCTTCACAGGCATTGGCCTTCTTCACAGGCACCGGGCCTTTCCCAAAACGCGATAGGTTCACAGGCATTGGCCTTCTTCACAGGCACCTGGCCTTTCCCAAACGCGATAGCTTCACAGG
>NC_041386.1:346548112-346633253 GCF_002162155.2 Triticum dicoccoides
CACAGGCATTGGCCTTCTTCACAGGCACCGGGCCTTTCCCAAAACGCGATAGCTTCACAGGTACCGGGCCTTTCCCAAAACGCGATAGCTTCACAGGCATTGGCCTTCTTCACAGGCACCGGGCCTTTCCTAGGCGCTAGGCCTCGCTCAGGGGTAGAACCTCCAGAGATATTGAATGTTCCACGCGTTCTGGATGGGTACTCCCTTCGAAGTCTCCAAGCGCGCAGAGCCAGGCCTGGAAACATGAACAACCTTGAACGGGCCCTCCCACATGGAAGAGAGCTTCTACAGCCCCTACCTGGAGAGAACCCGTCTAAGCACGAGATCCCCTACCTCAAGGGTCCTGGGGCAGATGTTGCGGCAGTGGTATCGTCGTAGCGCCTGTTGATACCTTGCCGCTCGCAGTGCGGCTTCCCGACGGCGTTCCTCCCCCAGCACAAGATCGGTCCCCCACATGGCGTCCTGCTGAGCCTCCTCGAATGCCAGGACCCTCGCGGAGCGACACCTGACCTCGTGAGGGAGAACAGCCTCTGCTCCTTAGACGAGGAAGAACGGGGTCTCACCAGTCGGCTTGGTCGTTATTGTGCAGATTGACCACAACACGGACAGGAGCTCGTTGTACCAGCCCCTGCCACAGGCCTCCAGCTTCTTCTTGAAGGTCCTGGCCTTGAGGCCCATCAGGACCTCGGCGTTGGCTCGTTCAGCCTGGCCATTGCTCCGGGGGTGTGCTATCGAAGCGTAGCATATCTGCGTTCCAAGGTTAGCATAGTACGTTTTGAAGAGATTACTGGTGAATTTCGAACCGTTGTCAGTGATGATGCGGTTAGGCACCGCAAACCGGCTCACGAGGCCCTTGATGAACTTGACTGCCGAGCCTGCTGGGATTGTGCGGACAGCTTCCACCTCGGCCCACTTGGTGAACTTTTCCACAGCGACGTAGAGGTAGCGATAGCCCCCTGGCGGCCGAGGAAACGGGCCCACAATGTCGAGCCCCCAAACTGCGAACGGCCGTGAGAGGGGTATAGTCTGTAGACCCCCCGCAGGCTGATGGATCTGCTTAGCGTGAAACTAGCAGGCCTCGCAAGCCTTCACAAGCTCAACGGCGTCGTTGAGTGCTGTGGGCCAATAGAATCCACTACGGAACACCTTGCCGACGAGGGTCCATGACGATGAGTGGTGCCCGCAGTCTCCTCCGTGTATGTCCACCAGTAGCTCCTTCCCTTGCTCTCGGGAGATGCAATGTAGGGACATGTCATTTGGTTGCTTCCTGTAGAGCTCTCCATCCCTGATGCAATAAGCTGTGGCCTGCCGCGCCACACGCTCCGCTTCCTCCTCACTCTCCGGCAGAGTCCCTTGCATCAGGTAGGTCTTGAGCTCCGAGATCCAACACCCTTCCTGAGGCTCTAACGCCAGGAGCAGGCGTGCTCCTGAGGCTGGGCCGCAGACCGGGGCTCCTGAGGCAGGCGGCTGAGGGAGCTCCTCCCTTGGTTGTGCCTTGCTCGACAGCGTTGGCACCACCGAGGGTTTGAAGAGCCGCTCCTCAAAGACGCCAGGCTCCTGAGGCAGCCGCCAAGATGCCCTCTTGGCAATGTCATCAGCCTCCTGATTGGTGCCGCGAGGCACATGCTGCAACTCCAGTCCCCAGAACTGTTTCTCCATCTTGCGAACCTCAACGAGGTAGGCTTCCATGTGCTCATCCTTTGGCTCGTATATCTTGTTGGAGAAGTTGACGAGGAGCTGCGAATCGCCCTTGATGATGAGGCGCTTCACCCCTAAGGCAGTTGCGGCCTTCAAGCCTGCTATTAGGCCTTTGTACTCCGCTATGTTGTGGGATACCTTTTCTCCGTGCTGGAAGCAAAGTTGCACGGCATAGTAGAGTTTGTCCTGGGTAGGAGATACGAGCACCGCGCCAGCTCCCACACTGTGTCGGTAGAACGCCCCATCAAAGTACATGACCCAGCCATCCGGTGCTTCACTTCCCTGGGAAAGTTATCGGTCTTCGCCTGCCTCGTGACCCGGCGCTTCTGCCCATTCTGCCACGAAATCCGCTAGCGCGGCTCCCTTGATGACTCTGGTCGTACTGAATTCTAGCTGAAATGCCTATAGCTCGATGTTCCATTCAGCCACCCTTCCAGCTGAGTTGGGGCTCCTGAGTACCCTCTCCAAGGGGTATGCCGAGATGACCTTGATGGGGTGGCCTTGGAAGTAGTGCCACAACTTGCGTGAGGCCACCAGTAGCGCGAGGAGGAGCTTTTGAGGCATGGGGTACCGCACCCTCGCGTCCCGTAGCACTATGCTGACGAAATACATGGGGTGCTCGACGAGGTTGAGGGTGCTGGCACTGCTTGCGTCCTCCAGAGGCCGAGGCGTCTCTTGAGAGGACGGAGCTCCCAGTGCTTGGTCGCCTGAAGGGGCCTCTCCTGCTGCGGCTGTTCCTTTCCGGCTGCGGTTGCAGCCTTCGCAAGGCCCTCCTGGCTCTGCTTTGCTTCACTTCGGACGGTCGATGCGGCCTTGGCACAACGCTCCTCCCTGACCGCTACCAGGGCTGCACTTGCAGAGTAGGGGGTGGCCACAAGGTAGAGCACCAGGGGCTCCCGAGGACGCAGAGCTACCATCACTGGTGGACTGGTAAGGTACCTCTTGAGGTCTTGGAATGCCTTGTCGGCCTCTTCAGTCCATTCGAAGGGGCCCTTTTTCTTCATCAGCTTGAAGAAGGGCAGCGCTCGTTCCCCCAGCTTGGAGATGAAACGCCCCAGCGCAGTTACACGCCCGGTGAGCTTCTGCATTTCTCTGAGAGTCCTTGGAGGGCTCATGTCTTCGATTGCCTTGTCCTTCTCCGGGTTGCCCTCGATGCCCCTGTGGGATACGAGGAAACCCAGGAGCTTTCCTGAGGGGACTCCAAACACGCACTTCTCCGGGTTGAGCCGTAGGTCCACTTCGTTGAGGCTCGTGAAGGTTTCTTCCAGGTCCTGTATCAGGGTCCTTGCCTCACGAGACTTCTCCACAATGTCATCGACGTAAGCTTCAGTGTTCCTCCCGAGCTGCCGGCCTAAGGCGATGTGCATCAGCCGCTGAAAGGTCACGCCTGCGTTGCACAACCCAAACGGCATGCACGTATAGCAGTACACTCCACACGGGGTCAGGAAGGCCGTCTTCTCCACGTCTTCTACCACCATCTTGATCTGGTGATAGCCCGAGAAGGCATCTAGGAAGCACAATAGGTCACACTCTGCGGTGGAGTCGACTATCTAGTCAATGCGGGGGAGCGGAAATGGATCCTGCAGGCAGGCCTTGTTGAGGTTGGTGAAGTCGACGCACATGCGCTCCTTTCCTCCCTTTTTTGGCACAACAACCGGATTAGCCAGCCAATTAGGGTAGCGGACCTCACGGATAACTCCTGCCGCCTCTAGCTTCCGGGTCTCTTGAATGATGAAAGCCTGTTTCTCAGTAGACTGCCGCCTTACCTTCTGCTTCACGGGGCGCACATTGGGGCACACGTTGAGGTGATGCTCAATCACTTCCCTTGGGACCCCAGCTAACTGATCAGGTTCCCACGCAAACACCTTCTTGTTCGCATGCAGGAACCCGATCAGGGCTTTCTCCTGCTCTGGCTCGAGGTTGGCCCCTATGGTGAAGGTGGCGCTAGCGGACCCATCCTCGTCGACTTTTACCTGCTTGTTTTCTGCCTTGTCTTGGGTGAACAGCTGCTTCTTTTTATCCGGCGCAACCCCCTTGGGCTCAAGGGCGTCGGTGCTAGTGGGCTGTGCCACCGCGGCCGCCCTGAAAACAAGCTGGAGCACCTGCAGCGCATCCCTTGTGTCTCCTGACACGGTGAGGACGCTGCTACTCCCAGGCATCTTCATGAGGTTGTACGCTGGCTGAGTTGCTACCATGAACCGAGACAGGGCCGGATAGCCGAGGATGGCATTGTAGGGGAGGCCGATGGGGGCGATGTCAAAGTCGATCAGCTCCGTGCGGAAGTTGTCGCAGGTGCCGAAGGTCACTGGGAGGCGGATCTGCCCCAAGGAGGCGGTGGAACCGGCTCCGGCGCCCGAGAAAGGCCTGCTGGGTCAGAGCCGCTCCAGCGGCACGTGGAGGAGGATGAAGGCCTCCACTGAGAGCACGTTGAGGCCGGCACCACCGTCGATGAGGGGCCTGGTGACGGCCACTTGGCAGATGGTGGGGGTGCACAGCATCGGGAGTGCGCCCGAACCAATGGGGTTGAAGGTGTGGTCCTCCGAGTCGAAGGTTAGATCGGCCTCGGGCGCCACCCAGCACGGGGGGGCTTCTCGACGCTTGGAGGCGGTGCTGATCCGGCGGGTGAACGGATTGACGTGATGGCTCGAGGGTGGTGCCTGGGAGTCACCCAGGAGAGCTGCGACGACGGGCGGCACTGGTGCGGAGAAACGGGCAAGGAAGAGGTCGCGCAGCTCCTCCCAGGAGGTGACAGAGGCCGTCGACAGGTGGAGGAGCCACGCGCGGGGGACACTAGTGAGGGCCATGGGTAACCAGTTGGCCATCACCCGGTCGTCGCCCCCGGCTCTGAGGACGGCCTCCACGTATGCCAGGAGGAAAATCATTGGGTCCGTCACGCCGCCGTAGCGCGGCGGTGTCTCGGGACTGAACTGGCGCGGCCACTGCACCTGTCGCAAGGCGGGGGCCAAGGCCCGGAGCCCTTGGTCCCGGTGTCGACATCCATTGCTGGAGCGGGCGGTGCGTTGTCCGCCATGGGGGCAGGATGCAATGTTGGGGAAGAGTGGGTCGTCAGGAGGGAGGACTCCGGTGCACCCCGTACCTGGCGCGCTAAATGTCGGATTTCGGGTTCCGGCAGACCCTTGAGGTTCGAACACTGGGGTGCACGCGGAGATCTCTCCCCTACCGATCTATGTCCGATCCTCTCGTGCGAACTAAGATGAAAATGATGAACAACACAAGAGACACGAGGTTTATACTGGTTCGGGCCACCGTTGTGGTGTAATACCCTACTCCAGTGTGTGGTGTGGTGGATTGCCTCAGGGGCCGATGATGAATAGTACAAGGGAAGAACAGCCTCGCGAGGGGTCTTCTTGAGCTGGTGCGATGAACTGCTAGGGTGAGGTCCGTCGCCTCTCTCTCTCTCTGCTAGGGTTCTACCAGATCTCTCTCTCCTACTCTGTGGTGGCTAGCTCTATTTATAGAGGCCCTGGGCCTCTCCCCAAATAATGAGCGGGAAGGGTGCCAACACTTGGCCATTTTGAAGGGGAACATATAGTACAAGTTATCCTGACCAAAGGTAGTCTTCGGCTGCCAAGAGCACTCGTGATGACGCCGTCTTGGGCTCCACGGTGACCTCCGTCCTGCCGCTCTGCTGGTCTAGGTCTTGTTGCACTGGAATGGCAACCTTTGCCCGATGCCTTGGCCTGTGCTTGCCCCCTTTGCACCAAAGGGGAAACAAGGACACTGCGCAGGCTGGCGCCCGCCTGGTCGCGATCGTCATGGCTTGCGTCACGGGTTCCTCGCGAGGTACCCCTGCCTTGATCTCTCCGTCTCCTTGCGAGCCTGCCTGATGAGGCTGCCTCTGTGGAAGCTTCCTGTCGTCCGCCGCGCGAGGCTTGGCCCCTCGTGAGGGTCTTGAGCTTGCGCTGATGAAGATGGGCCACGCTGGGCCCCCACTTGAGCGACGCCACAGGCCGCAGGCAGGCAAGTTTGGGGACCCTCGTTCCTAGAAAGTCGACATATTTCCCTTAGTTTTTGAGAACCAACGTATCAATCCAGTAGGAGACTACACGCAAGTCACCTCGTACCTACACAAACAAATTAGAACCTCGCAACCAACGCGATAAAGGATTGTCAATCCCTTCACGATCACTTACGAGAGTGAGATCTGAGAGAGATAATAAGATAAATATTTTTGGTATTTTTATGATATAGATTGCAAAATAAAATAGATTGGAAACTTATATGATGGAAAATAGACCCAGGTGCCATAGGTTTCACTAGTGGCTCCTCTCAAGATAGCATAAGTATTATGGTGGGTAACAAATTACTGTCGAGCAATTGATAGAAAAGTGCATAATTATGAGAATATCTAGGCATGATCATGTATATAGGCATCACGTACGCGACAAGTAGACCGAAATGATTCTGCATCTACTACTATTACTCCACACATCGACTGCTATCCAGCATGCATCTAGAGCATTAAGTTCATAAGAACATAGTAACGCATTAGGCAAGATGACATGAGGTAGAGGGATAAACTCAAGCAATATGATATAAACCCCATATTTTTATCCTCGATGGTAATAATACAATACGTGCCTTGCTGCCCCTGCTGTCACTGGGAAAGGACACCGCAAGATTGAACCCAAAGCTAAGCACTTCTCCCGTTGCAAGAAAGATCAATCTAGTAGGCCAAACCAAACTGATAATTCGAAGAGACTTGCAAATATAACAAATCATACATAAAAGATTTCTAAGAAGAATCAAATATTGTTCATAGATAATCTATATCATAAACCCACAATTCATCGGATCTCGATAAACACACCGCAAAAAGAATTACATCAAATAGATCTCCAAGAAGATCAAGGAGAATTTTGTATTGAGATCTAAAGAGAGACAAGAAGCCATCTAGCTAATAACTATGGACCCGAAGGTCCGTGGTAAACTACTCTATGGTGTTGATGTAGAAGCCCTTCGTGCTCGATCCCCCCTCCAGCGGAGCTCCAGAGAAGGCCCCAAGATGGGATCTCCTGGGTATAGAGGGTTGCAGCGGTGGAAATTTGGTTTCGTGGTGCACTTGGATGTTTTCGGGGTATATGGATATATATAGGAGGAAGAAGTAGGTCGGTGGAGCTGCGAGGGGCCCACGAGGGTGGGGGGCAGGCGCACCTCCCTGCCTTGTGGCCTCCTCGCTCCTTTCTTGACGTCTACTCCAAGTCCCCTGGATCACGTTTGTTCCAAAAATAACTCTCCTGAAGGTTTCATTTTGTTTGGATTCCGTTTAATATTCCTTTTCAGTGAAACACTGAAATAGGCAAAAAAGGAGCAATTTGCACTGTGCCTTGGGTTAGTAGGTTGGTTCCAAAAATAATATAAAAGTGTATAATAAAGCCCATTAAACATCCATAACAGATAATATAATAGCATGGAAGAATCAAAAATTATAGATATGTTGGAGACGTATCAAGCATCCCCAAGCTTAATTCTTTCTCGTCTCGAGTAGGTAAATGATAAAAATAGAATTTTTGATGTGGAATGCTACCTAGCATAATTCTTAATGTAATTTTCTTTATTGTGGCATGAATATTCAGATCTGAGAGATTCAAGACAAAAGTTTAATATTGACATAAAAATAATAATACTTCAAGCATACTAACTAAGCAATCATGTCTTCTCAAAATAACATGGCCAAAGAAAGTTCATCCGTACAAAATCATATAGTTTGGTCATGCTCCATTTTCGTCACACAGGAATGCTCTCATCATGCACAACCCCGATGACAAGCCAAGCAATTGTTTCATACTTTAGTAATCTCAAACTGTTTTCAATTTTCACGCAATACATGAGAGTGAGCCATGGATATAGCACTATGGGTGGAATAGAATATAATGATGGGGGTTATGTGGAGTAGACAAAAAAGGAGAAAGCCTCACATCGATGTGGATAATTAACGGGCTAGGGAGATGCCCAACAATTGATGTCAATGGAAGGAGTAGGGATTGCCATGCAACGGATGCACTAGACCTATAAATGTATGAAAGCTCAGCAAAAGAAACTAAGTGGGTGTGCATCCATCTTGCTTGCTCACAAAGACCTAAGGCATTTGAGGAAGACCGTTGTTGGCATATACAAGCCAAGTTCTATAATGAAAAAATTCCACTAGTATATGAAAGTGACAAAACAAGAGACTCTCTATCATAAAGATCATGGTGCTACTTAGAAGCACAACTGTGGAAAAAAGGATAGTAGCATTGTCCCTTTTGGTTTCTTCTTTCTTGGGGGGCTGGCCTTCCCCTTTTTATTTTTTTATTTGGGATAATGCTCTATTTATGATGATCATCGCACTTCTATTTATTTACAACTCAATGATTACAACTCGGTACTAGAACAAAATATGACTCTATATGAATGCCTCCGGCGGTGTACCAGGTGGGCAATGAATCAAGAGTGACATGTATGATAAATTATGCATGGTGGCTTTGCCACAAATACGATGTCAACTACATGATCATGCAAGGCAATATGACAATGATGAAGCGCGTCATAAATGAAACGGTGGAAAGTTGCATGGCAATATATCTCGGAATGGCTATGGAAATGCCATAATAGGTAGGTATGGTGGCTATTTTGAGGAAAATATAAGGAGGCTTATGTGTGATAGAGCGTATCATATCATGGGGTTTGGATGCACCGGTGAAGTTTGCACCAACTCTCAAGGTGAGAAAGGGCAATGCATGGTACAGAAGAGGCTAGCAATGATGGAAGGGTGAGAGTGCGTATAATCCATGGACTCAACATTAGTCATAAAGAACTCACATACTTATTGTAAAAATCTACAAGTGATCAAAAACCAAGCATTACGCGCATGCTCCTAGGGGCATAGATTGGTAGGAAAAGGCCATCGCTCGTCCCCGACAGCCACTCATAAGGAAGAGAATCAAAGAACACCTCATGTTTCAAATTTGTTACAAAACGGTTACCATAAGTGCATGCTACGGGACATGCAATCTTCAACACAAGTATTTCTCAAATTCACAACTACTCAACTAGCACAACTCTAACATCACCATCTTTATATATCAAAACAATTATCAAGTATAAAACTTCTCATAGTATTCAATGCACCTTTTTATGAAAGTTTTTATTATACCAATCTTGGATGCCTATCATATTAGGACCAATTTTATAACCAAAGCAAATTACCATGCTGTTCTAAGGGACTCTCAAAATAATATAAGTGAAGCATGAGAGATAAATAATTTCTATAAAATAAAACCACCACCGTGCTCTAAAAGATATAAGTGAAGCACTGTAGCAAAATTATCTAGCTCAAAAGATACAAGTGAAGCACATAGAGTATTCTAATAAATTCCGATTCATGTGTGTCTCTCCCAAAATGTGTGTACGTCAAGGATGATTGTGGTAAAATAAAAAGCAAAGACTCAAATCATACAAGACGCTCCAAGCAAAACACATACCATGTGGTGAATAAAAATGTAGCTTCAAGTAAAGTTACCGATGCACGAAGATGAAAGAGGGGGTGCCTTCCGGGGCATACCCAAGCTTAGGCTTTTGGTTGTCCTTGAATTTTACCTTGGGGTTCCTTGGGAATCCCCAAGCTTATGCTCTTGCCACTCCTTATTCCATAATCCATCAAATTTTACCCGAAACTTGAAAACTTCACAACACAAAACTCAACAGAAAATCTCATTAGCTCCGTTAGTATAAGAAAACAAAACACCACTTAAGGTACTGTAATTAACTCATTATTTATTTATATTGGTGTTAAACATACTGTATTCCAACTTGTCTATGGTTCATACCCTCCGATACTAGCCATAGAATCATGAAAATAAGCAAACAACACAAGAAAAAACAGAATCTGTCAAAAACAGAACTTTCTAGAGTAATCTGTAGGTTTCGAATACTTCTGTAACCCCAAAAATTCCTAAATAAATTGGTTGACGTGAGGAATTTGTCTATTAATCATCTGCAAGAATAATCAACCTAATATCACTCTCCAATAAAAAATGGCAGCAAATATCGTGAGCGCTAAAGTTTCTGTTGTCTTACAGCAAGATCGCAAAAACTCCCCCCAAGTTTTCCCAAAGGTTCTACTTGGCACAAACACTAATTAAAAGCATAAACCACATCTAAAAAGAGGCTAGATGAATTATTTATTACTAAACATAACCAAAAAGCAAGAAACAAAAATAAAATTGGGTTTCCTCCCAACAAGCGCTATCGTTTAACGCCCCTAGCTCTAGGTATTATCATCTTTAGTATGCAATCCATAGGTGGCTCTCATAATAGATTCATAAGGTAATTTAATTTTCTTTCTAGGAAAGTGTTCCACCCCTTTCCATAACGGAAATTTGAATCTAATATTCCCTTCTTTCATATCAATAATTTCACCAATCGTTCTAAGGAAAGGCCTACCAAGAATAATGGGACATGTAGGATTGCAATCAATGTCAAGAACAATGAAATCTACGGGCACATAATTCCTATTTGCAACAAGAAGAACATCATTAATCCTTCCCGTAGATTTCTTAATAGTGGAATCCGCAAGATGCAAATTTAGAGAACAATCATCAAATTCACGGAAACCTAACACATCACACAAAGTTTTTGGAATCGTGGAAACGTTAGCACCCAAATCACATAAAGCATAGCATTCATGATCTTTAATATTAGTCTTAATAGTAGGTTCCCACTCATGATGATGTTTTCTAGGAATAGAAACTTCTAATTCAAGCTTTTCTTCATAAGATTGCATTAAAGCATCAACGATATGTTTGGTAAAAGCTTTATTTTGACTATAAGCATGCGGAGAATTTAGCACGGATTGCAACAAGGAAATACAATCTATCAAAGAGTAATTATCATAATTAAATTCCTTGAAATCAAAAATAGTGGGTTCATTGCTATGTAAATTTTTGACCTCTTCAATCCCACTTTTATTAATTTTTGCATCAAGATCTAAAAACTCTGAATCATTGGGACGCCTTTTAACTAAAGTTGACTCATCTCCAGTCCCATTATTATCAAGATTCATATTGAAAAACAAAGATTTAATAGGAGACACATCAATTACTTCTATATATTTATCCTTATTATCATCAAAACTAGAATAACACGCTTTTATAAAGCAATCTTTTTTTGCACGCACCCTAGCGGTTCTTTTTTGCACTCATCAATGGAAATTCTCATGGCTTTGAGAGACTCATTGATAATATGATTAGGTGGAATAGATCTAAGTTTCAAAGATGCAACATCAAGAGAAATTCTATCCATGTTCCTAGCCAACTCATCAATCTTAGACAACTTTTCTTCAATCAAAGCATTGAAACTCTTTTGCGAACTAATAAATTATTTAATACTAGATTCGAAATCAAAGAACATATTATTATAATTTCCATAAGAATTCTTGTAGGAATTACCATAATTATTAGAGGAATTACTAGGATATGTCCTAGGCTTAAAGTTTCCTCTATACGCGTTGTTACGAAAATTGTTCCTACCAACAAAATTCACATCAAAACATTAATTTATTAGGATCAGAAGTAGACAAAGGCGTATCATTAGGATCAGAAGAAACACTCTTATTAGCAAACAATTTCATAAGTTCATCCATCTTTCCACCCAAAACATTAATTTATTCTATAGCATGAACCTTTTTACTAGTAGATCTTTCGGTGTGCCATTGAGAATAATTAACGATAATATTATCTAGGAGTTTGGTAGCTTCTCCTAAAGTGATTTCCATAAAAGTGCCTCCTGTGGCCGAATCTAAAAGATTTCTAGAGGCAAAATTCAATCGAGCATAAATTTTTTGTATGATCATCCATAAATTCAGACCATGAGTAGGGCAACTGCGAATCATCAATTTCATCCTTTCCCAAGATTGTGCAACATGCTCATGATCTAGTTGCTTAAAGTTCATAATATCGTTTCTAAGAGAGATGATCTTAGCGGGAGGAAAATACTTAGAGATAAAAGCATCTTTGCACTTATTCCAAGAATCAATACTATTTTTAGGCAAAGAAGAAAACCAAGTTTTAGCACGACCTCTAAGCGAAAATGGGAATAGCTTCAATTTAACAATATCATTATCCACATATTTCTTCTTTTGCATATAACACAAAGCAACAAAGTTGTTTAGATGGGTAGCGGCATCTTCACTGGTAAGGCCAGAAAACGGATCTTTCATAACAAGATTCATCAAAGCAGTATTAATTTCACAAGATTCAGCATTGGTAAGGGGAGAAATCGGAGTGCTAATAAAATCATTATTGTTGGTATTGGAAAAATAACACAATTTAGTATTATCTTGAGCCATCGTCACAAACAATCCAACACACAAGCACACTAGAAGCGAGCGAAAAAGAGGCAAACGGAAAAAGAGGGCGAATAAAATGGCAAGGGTGAAGTGGGGGAGACGAAACTAGAGGTAAATGGCAAATAATGTAATGCGAGGGATAGAGTTTGTGATGGGTACTTGGTATGTCTTGACTTGTGCGTAGATTTCCCCGGCAACGGCGCCAGAAATCCTTAGTTGACGGGAGATCAAATCTTGACTTGACATGGTGTAAGCCTCCCCAGCAATGGCGCCAGAAATCCCTCTTGCTACCTCTTGAGCACTGCGTTGGTTTTCCCTTGTAGAGGAAAGGGTGATGCAGCAAAGTAGCATAAGTATTTCCCTCAGTTTTTGAGAATCAAGGTATCAATCTAGTAGGAAACTACACGCAAGTCACCTCGCACCTATACAAACAAATAAGAACCTTGCAACCAACGCGATAAAGGGGTTGTCAATCCCTTCACGACCACTTGCAAAAGTGAGATCTGATAGAGATAATAAGATAAATATTTTTGGTATTTTTATGATATAGATTGGAAAATAAAGATTGCAAAATAAAATAGTTTGGAAACTTATATGATGGAAAATAGACCCGGGGGCCACAGGTTTCACTAGTGGCTTCTCTCAAGATAGCATAAGTATTACAGTGGGTAAACAAATTACTATCGAGCAATTGATAGAAAAGTGCATAATTATGAGAATATCTAGGCATTATCATGTATATAGGCATCACGTCCGCGACAAGTAGACCGAGATGATTCTGCATCTACTACTATTACTCCACACATCGACCGCTATCCAACATGCATCTAGAGTATTAAGTCATAAGAATAGAGTAACGCAATAGGCAAGATGACATGATGTAGAGGGATAATCTCAAGCAATATGATATAAACACCGTCTTTTTATCCTCGATGGCAACAATACAATGCGTGCCTTGTTGCCCCTGCTGTCACTAGGAAAGGACACCGCAAGATTGAACCCAAAGCTAAGCACTACTCCCGTTGCAAGAAAGATCAATCTAGTAGGCCAAACCAAACTGATAATTCGAAGAGACTTGCAAAAATAACAAATCGTACAAAAAAGATTTTAGAGAAGAATCAAATAATGTTAATAGATAATCTTGATCATAAACCCACAATTCATCGGATCTCGACAAACACACCACAGAAAGAATTACATCGAATAGATCTCCAAGAAGATAGAGGAGAACTTTGTATTGAGAACCAAAGAGAGTGAAGAAGCCATCTAGCTAATAACCATGGACTCGAAGGTCTGTGTTAAACTACTGACTCATCATCAGAGAGGCTATGGTGTTGATGTAGAAGCCCTTTGTGATCAATTCCCCCTCCAGCGGAGCTCCGGAAAAGGCCCAAGATGGGATCTCCTGGGTACAGAAGGTTGCGGCGGTGGAAATAGGGTTTCATGGTGCTCCTGGATGTTTTCGGGGTATATGGATATATATAGGAGGAAGAAGTAGGTCGGTGGAGCTACGAGGGGCCCACGAGGGTGGGGGCGCACCTAGGGAGGCAATCGCGCCTCCCTGCCTCTTGGCCTCCTCACTCCTTTCTTGACGTCTACTCCAAGTCCCCTCGATCACGTTTGTTCCAAAAATAACTCTCCCGAAGGTTTCGCTCCGTTTAGATTCCGTTCGATATTCTTTTTCAGCGAAACACTGAAATAGAAAAAGAATAGCAATTTGCACTAGGCCTTGGGTTAGTAGGTTAGTCCCAAAAATAATATAATAGTGTATAATAAAGCCTGTTAAACATCCAAAACAGATAATATAATAGCATGGAACAATCAAAAATTATAGATACATTGGAGACGTATCAGATACTTACATATCTAAGAAAACTATATCCCACATCTTATTAACTTATAAAAATAATTTCTTAACAATAAAATCCTACATTTTTTTGGCAGCGAAAATCCTGGTGATTGTGTACAAAAGCTTGGTAAGATTTAAGGACCAATGTAATAATGAATCACTAATTATTTAAATATATTTATGAAAAATGCTCAGCCCCTATTTATTTTTTATAACATTGTTGCGCCCAACCCAACATTATAATTAGAATCAGCCCAGCAAAATCGTGTATATCGAGAAAGTGTAAATGGCCTGTAATTTTTTAGGAAAAAAATAAATGAGCCGCATGGACGCTACATTATTTGTTCACCCAGCCCAGCAAATGGACTATAATTCTAAAAAAAGAGATCAAATTGACTGTAAATTCTGAAAAATGGGTTGAATACGTGCCACATTTTTTGAGGCTGAAATGTGGGCCAATAGGTCGAAGCCAATGCAAGTCGTTATCAACTTAGTCAACAAATGATTTTGACATCGTTAGTAATTGGATGTACATCCAACAACCGGCGTCCATCTTCATTCTCTCGTGTTCTTCCACCAGCGCCGCCGGGACCACCTGCTCCTGCCTCCTACTGCTAGCAGCTCTGCTTAGCATGCTTCGCTGTGAAGCACTACGCCACCGTTGGCTAGGCCATCCCTCCACCACTCCACACCTCATGTTCTTCTCCACCGACTGCCGAACCACACCGCACTAGAACCACTTAACTCTCGTACACCTCTCCGTCTGCGACTCTACTCCCGCGTCTTCCCATCTCCGTCTCTTTGATGTCCGGGGCCTCGCCGTCGTCCACCACCTTGGATGCGCTCGGCGCAGAGTGCTCAACATGGTCAACGGACGACATCCATCGGAAGTAGACTGTGCGTGGAGAGGCTGACAGTTGGGTCCATGGCCGCACACAAGGAAATGCCTCCTTATTACGCGCAAAATAATGATTCCTCCACCTGACAGCTGGGATCCACCAGAAGGGCCTCTGTATTTTGCGAAAAAATGTTTCCCCCGCTGATAGGTCCGACCCACCAACTATATCTTCGCACGCAAGGAAGTGCCTCCTTATTACGCACAAAAAATGAATACCCCCTACCAGCTGGTACCCACCATAGTGGGAGGCTGACTTGTGGGCCCACTAAGTTTACGTGGACGGAGGGCTTTGTCAACTTAGTCAGTATGAATGATTCTATGTCCAGTGACCGTACGATGTCCATCCAGCGGCCCTAGTGCTTCTTCAACCTCTGGTCTTCTTGCTCCAGCCGACCAAACCAGTGTCGGTCGTGCCACGTGCTCCTGTCTCCCGTGGTCGGCTGTGATGCCGCGGAGGCCTCACCGCCCCCTACTACTCCCACCGCTGGCCTGGGCATCCCTCTACTCACCCACACCCCCTATTAGTCTGCGGTGACGGCATCCTCACACAGCAGCCGAACCAGTGAACCCTCATACTCCTGTCCGTGTGGGCAACCACTACCGCGTCTTCCCCGGCTCCGTGTCGTCCCCTTCCTAGGCCTCGCCGTCATGCACTGCCCTGGTGCTCTCGGCGCGGCGTGGTCAACGTGGTCAAGGACTGACTTCCATCAGAAGAGTACTGTACATGGAGAGGCTGAGAGCTGGGTCCACGGCCGTAGTAAGGAAGTGCCTCCTTATTACAAAGAAAATAATGATTCCTCCAACTGACAGTAGGGACCCACCGGACGGGCCACTGTATTTCGCGAGAAAAACGTTTCCCCTCTGACTGCTGGGACCCACCAGCTACATCTTCGCATGGAAGGAAGTTCCTAACAGTCGGGACCCACCTGGTCGAAGCGTACATAGCATTGTCATTCTGGTCGCGAACATGTACATACATACTGGTCAATGTAGAAGCACCCACGTAGCATGTACACGTACGTACAGCAGCCAGGGTGCAAGAAAGAAAATACGGCCACATACGTACATACGGGAAGGGTCTCGAATGCCTACTCACGCATACGTACGGCCAGGGATCGCGTACATGGCTGGGTCGGAACGGAGAAGCTGCACCGTCATCGTGTTCAAGGGGAGGCAACCAGCTGGTTCGGAATGGAATGCGTCATCGTGTTCATCGGGAGCCAACCGGCTTGGATGGAACAGGCGATGGAAACGAGGCTTGGCTTAGCGCAGAACGGTGAAAACGGCCTTGTGTTCGACCGGCCACGGTCAAAATGGGATCCTGTTCATCGAGAGGGGTATGGCGTACCGCAAACTGTAGGAAACGGACCTCATACGATCGAAACGGGGTCCTATTGATCAGGAGGGGTGTGGCATACCGCAAAAATGGAAGAAACGGACTTGTGTTGGAGCGCTACGGTTGAAACGGCGGTCCTGTTCATCGGGAGGGGTGTGGCGTACCGTAAAAGGGAATCCACGGGATACTCTTCATCTCCACTGTCGACCTCCTCTAGTCTCCACGGGCTCCTTTTTATCCACCGTCGACCTCCTCCAGCCTCCACCTACGACTGTTCATCCATGGGCTCATGTTCATCCGGCCTCCACTGCGCACTCCTCCACCGGCTACTATTCAACCAGCCCTCTCCACGGGGTCCTGTTCAACCACCCCTATATGGTCTACTATCCATCTAGCCCTCCACCAGATACTATTCAACCAGACCTCCATTGGTTACTGTTCATCCAGCCCTCCATGGGGTCATGTTCATCCAGCCCTCCACGGGGTCATGTTCATCCACCGGCTCGATCGATCGGGGTACTGTTCATCCAGCGACAACGACCTCTACTACCATAGGGTCCTGTTCATCCAACTCCCCATCGTGAACTGTTCATCCAAACCCCCTCAACAACACTCACTGTTCATCAAGGGAAGGAGGCAGCGATGTTCGATCGGCTTCAGTTAGCAGCAGCAGTGAAGGAATCACTCGGGTTTAGTTAACAGCAAGGCATGGGATCGATCGATCGCTCAGGTTCAGTAACGCGTAGCCCGCAGTGCAATCGCTCGGGTTCAGTTAGAGACTAACTCCTGACACACATGCGCGTACATATGAGAGAAACGCGCATTGCTCGGCCCCCTACCACCCACCGTAATCGGGAACTCCCAGATATTTTCCTCGCCCTCGCTTCTACCATAGTTTTTTTTATCATGGACGGCCCAAAGAATGTCGTGCAGCTGCGTCTCCGGCCTGCCCAGGACGAAAAGTCAATTTCTGTCATGAATTGAAAAGTCAATTTCTGTCATAGAAGTAGAACCACACCACATCTATGATGATACCGGGTTTTGTCACAATTATCATCATAGAAGTGTCATAAGTATGATAGAAAAAACTTCATTCGGACCAAAATGTCACGGATGTGTCTTGTTTTGTAGTGTTGGGCCCATATTTTCGTGTTACCATATTTTCTTTAACAATCCTACCATTTTCTGCAGAACATCCCTTGCTATGCAACAGATTATGTAGTGCACAATTTTTCCCTTTACATAGATCAAGGCTCCACGGATGTCATACTGCACACAACCCATGGATTTACAATTGTTGCTACTGTAAGAGTTGATGAACATGGTGACTCCTATTTTGGCACTGGCTTTTGGAAAGAAATTGTCATGTTTTATGTACTGAAAGCTGGCACTAAACTTGCACTGCACATAAAAGGGCCTGGTCATGAGATATATGCTAACTTCCCTGACAAAATCATCCTCCAGACTTTGTTCGAAGTAAGTTTTCTTTTCAACTATTTGCATGTTGACTTACCCAGCAATGTCAAATGAATTATGTAGTATTTAAGCAACCAATTGTTATTCCCTTTTCTTACTATATTCCTACCTAATAACTTCTAGTTACCAATACACTTTTCTATTGCCCTGTTTTAACTAAATATTCCGTGTACTCCCATTTCTATCAGAAAGTGCCGCTGACAAGGAGACTCCGAAGGTGGAGAACGGGGCTGCCAACAAGTGGAGGCGGGACAAGCTAGAACCGCTAGCGACTCCAGCAGGCCTAGACTTCATCATCAGTCTCCACGATGATATGTTGAGAGTCATCATCTCCCTCCTCCCAATCAAATATGGGGCGCGGACAACCGTCCTTTCATGGCGGTGGCGCCCCCTATGGAACTCCAGCCCTCTCGACCTCAGTCACGCCCACGAGCTCTGTCATGGCTATCACAAAAGCTTTGATGCGTTGTCCAAGATCCTCGGCAGTCACCTTGGCCCAACCAAAGGCCTTAGAATGGGCAAGTTCCGTTCCAACGGCAAGGACCAAGCCAAGCTTGACGACTGGTTCCGATACCCTGCCCTAGATCAGCTCGAGGAGCTCACTTTTGATGATGGGCATATGCGGTCACTGCCAACGTCCGCACTCCGCATCGCGCCCATGCTGCGTGTCACCAAGTTCAAGATCTGCCATCCCCACCTTAATGACGCGTCTGCTCTTATTCTACCACGACTGAAGCACCTCGAGCTCGTCGCCTTCTGCCTCTCAAACAGTGACATGGAGCGCCTGCTCCGTGGCTGTACTGCACTCGAGTACCTTCGTCTTCAGGCGATCAATGGGTTGAGTACCTTCCACATCACCTCCATGACTCTCTGGACTATTTATGTGTGTTGCTGGTGCGACAGGAAGACATCACAAGATGTGTACCACGGTATGGTCATTGAGGACACACCTGCACTTGGGAGATTACTTGTAGTTGATCAAGAAGGTCCAACTAGAATCAATGTCATTTCTGCGCCAAAATTGACAGTGGTGGGCTAATCGTCTCACAAATACTCCAAACTTGTTATTGGATCCACACCCGTCCAGGTACAACAGCCGCCTTCTACCTCTCCTTCTACAAATTAACATTATTTCTAATTTTGAAGATGTTTGTCCGTCTGTCATTCAAAAAATGATTCCGACAAGCTTGACCCCAAAATTGCGCACAGTGAAGGTCTTGGCACTAGAATCTATCGGCCTCAACCTGGAGCAAGCTGTCAGTTTCCTGAGATGCTTTTCAAGCCTGGAGAACCTATATATCGAGGTGATGTTCCTTTCCTGTTAAATGTTAACCATAAGGGAGTTCAAGTTTTCTTAGGGAACTTTTCATCCACTCCAACCTCTTGTGAAGAAGGCTACATTATTCTAGAATGTAATCAAATGCCCATGTTAATCATGTCAGATCGAAGATGGCATGTTAGTGCAATTTAGAAATCCTGCAAACCAAATAGGCTTGTAGTAATGTTCAAAACTGCATGTAGGCAATAACACATTTTCTTCTTTTGCAGATAAGATTAGGTCGAGTGGTGGATAATGTGATACAATATAACAATCACGTCGAATGCCTAGATCTGCATCTCTCAGAAATTACTTTGAACTCCTACTGAGGGACCTTACCAGAGATTATATTCGCTAGGTTGTTTGTTCTCAGAGCAAGGGTGCTAAAGGAAATGAGGTTTTCCCTACATTTATTTCGCAAAAATGAATGGTTTGTTGATCAGCGCCGGCACCTGCGGCAGAATGGAGTAGGCTCCAAAAATGCTGAATTTCATTTCGGAACTTCAGATGACAAAGTAATCGGAAGTCATCGTGTCAACCCCATACATGACTTCTCAGTGGCTGACCCCTTTGCAAAAACTGTGAGGTTCCGAAAACAGACTTAGAAGCGGTGATATTAGTTTGAACCTCTCTGATATCCATGTTCAGCGGATCAGCGCCAGCATTTGCAGCAGATGAGCTGAATTTCATTTCTAATATCAGTTTGAACCTTATAATCTTTGAATTTGAGCCATATAACTCTAGAATTTGAACCTTATAACATTTCGAGCTTTTGTGGTACAATCGTTGAATTGGCATCGTATGGGACTTGTATATTGCTAACACTATTTTGAGCTTAATATGCAATGGTCTTAGATTCTATTAACCATTCTCGAATCAGTTTACCTTGTCGATCTCACATCAACGATCTGTATAGCTAACTCGACTGTGATCTTTGACATTATTGCACACAGTTGGTTTCTTCCACCATGTGCACTATAGAGCGCAGAATTACTTATCCCACTTGTAACACCCCGGATGTAATTTACCTTATATGTATCCCAACTCTTGCCGTTTCTGGCACTAAGTTATTTTATTTTCCTCGGGTTCGGGTTTTTGTCTTCGTGTGTTGTTGTCTTTGTCATGCATCTCATATCATGTCATCATGTGCATTGCATTTGCATACGTGTTTGTCTCATGCATCCAAGCATTTTCCCTGTTGTCCGTTTTGCATTCCGGCGCTTCTATCTCCTCCGGTGCCCCTTTCTACCTCTTCTCGTGTGTGGGGGTTAAACATTTCCGGATTGGACCGAGACTTGCCAAGCGGCCTTGGTTTACTACCGGTAGACCGCCTGTCAAGTTTCGTGCCATTTGGACTTCGTTTGATACTCCAACGGTTAACCGAGGGACCGAGAAGGACTCGTTTGTGTTGTAGCCCATCATCCTTCCAATTTGGCCCAAAACCCAACAAAGACCCTTCCATCATCTAGAGCGTTCGATCACGATCGCGTGGCCGAAAACCGCACCTCATTTGGAGTCTCCTAGCTCCTCCTACCTCTATATATAGACCCCTCATTCCAAATCCCGGATCTCTTCTTTCCCTAACCCTAAAATTCCTCGCGCCGCCGCCGGACATATCCGCCTCCGTGCCGGACACCGCCCCGAGCCAGTGAGCAGCCGCCATGTGGCAACCGCCGGCAGCCCCTGCGCGAGGCCCGCCGAGCCGGTAGCCAGCCCCCGAGGGCCTGAGCTCGCGCCGCACATCTCCTCCTCGCGCCGCCCGCGCCCCGTCTTCCTCCTCGCGTCCGGCCGCCGCCCGCCGCCGCAGGCCACTGCGACCTCACCCGAGCACTCGCCGGCCGCCTCGCCCTCACCACCTCGCCGGCGCCTACCTCGCCGCCCGGCCTCCCCGACCTCGGCGCCGCGCGTCCCGGTCCGGATCCGGATGGATCCAGCCTCCTCCGGTCGTCCCCGCGCCCTTGCCACCTCGCCCGAGCGAGGAACCTCGTCAGAGACCTCGAGATCCCGCCGCTGCTACAGTACCCGCTACAGTAAACCCTAGATCTGGGTTGACTTTCTCCCCCTCTCTCAGATTTATTTTGCAGTCTTTGTCATGCCGTAACTCCGCATCCGTAGCTCCGATTTGCACGTGTAGCATATCAAAATGTTCGCCTCGACGAGTACATAATTTCATCTCACTGCATCATTTTTATTTGAGCTTATCTTGATGCCCGAAATGATGTTGGAAGAGGGCTATGTGATATAATTGTCAGATCTGTTTCATCAAATAGATATTTGTCATTTTTGCCATGATTAATGTGTGCATGATATGCTCCTGAGCTCTACATGAGTTTTGTTATATGCCATGCCATCTTTACAGGGGTGCTTATCATGTATTTTTGTAATATGTGTGGTGACTAGCACCAGCTTGCAAAGTAGTGCAATCAGTAATGCTGATTTCAGGGACTTAGAAATTCACTAAGTCCTTGTTCTGATTTTGTCATTATGCCATATGTTCATGTAATTTCCTAGTGATCCGTGCCCCTTTTGAGGATGATCAGTAAGGATGTTTTGTTAACATTGTGGTGCTCTATCCATCCATATATTTGGTTGCATTTATGGAGCACCTAGCTTGAGTCAATCGAGCTCTACTTTTGCTATTTCGTGAATCCTGGCAGATTGTGAACTTGTTAGCGATTTTGCCGAGGATGTTGCTTTTAATCCGTGCATGCTATGTTGTTGTTCTTGCCATGACTACCTCCTATGATATGTATTATTGATGGGTGTATGCTTAGTTTGTCATGACATGATGTGTAGTGAGTGCATCGAGCTCGTGAACATGCCTACTCGTTAACTGATTTGCATGCTCCAGTTTTTCACTAAGTCTGTAATCGGATTATGTTTTTGCTATGTTCACATGCTTGCAATTGTATTTTCCGATCCCTTTTGGCTCAAGGTTACTAAGGGACTTTTGTTAAGTGCTTTGAGTAGCTTCAGGTCATGCCTTGCTTTGCCATGTTAAGTTCCTGTAGCATGTAGTTTTTATGCTCCAAAGTGTGCTACTTGATGTTAAATTCCAGACTTGTGTTAATTTCACTAAGTCTGAAACCTGTTATCATTTGCATTTTTTCCATGCTTGTTTGAACCTGTTAATGGATGAATTGGCCGTATCTCAGTGTTCATCTTTTGTCAAGCATCATGAGTGGATCCCTGCCATGTATTTTGTTGTCATGTTTCAGTGTTGTAGCATATTTATCTTGATGCATTTAGATGGCTACTTGCTGATTATTGCAGACCGGTGCCATATTTGTTTTGCTTGTCATTTCCAAACCGTGCATCCGATTCCGGTGATCTTTATATCGATTTCAACCAAAATTATCTCACCTTTCCAGTGGCACTCTTGGATTTCCAAGTTGAGGCCAGGTTCAATCATTCCTTGTCAAATCTTGCATATGCATCACATATCGCATCCCGCATAGCATACCATGTTTGCATCATGTTGTTCGAGCATTGCACGTGGTTGATTGTGTTCCTTTTGCTCGTTTTTCTTGTTTGGGTAGAGCCGGGAGAAGAGTTCACTAACGAGGAGCCCGTTGAGTTTGCTTACGAGGATCAAGTCAACTCTGACAACTTTGCAGGCAAGATGATCATACCCTCAAAATCACTTCTATCTTTGCTTGCTAGATGCTCGCTCTTTTGCTATGCCTATGCTACGATGCCTACCACTTGCTTATCATGCCTCACAAATTGCCATGTCAAACCTCTAACTCAGCATGTCCTAGCAAACCGTTGATTGGCTATGTTACCGCTTTGCTCAGCCCCTCTTATAGCGTTGCTAGTTGCAGGTGAAGATCGGAGATCGTTCCTTGTTGGAACATTGTTTATTGTTGGGATATCACTATATTATCTTTTTATCTTAATGAACCTATATACTTGGTAAAGGGTGGAAGGCTCGACCTTTTGCATAGTGTTTTGTTCCACTCTTGCCGCCCTAGTTTCCGTCATATCGGTGTTATGTTCCCGGATTTTGCGTTCCTTACGCGGTTGGGTTATAATGGGAACCCCTTGACAGTTCGCCTTGAATAAAACTCCTCCAGCAAGACCCGACCTTGGTTTTATCATTCACCACCTAGCCTTTTTCCCTTGGGTTTCGTTGACTCAAGGGTCATCTTTATTTTGAACCCCCGGGCCAGTGCTTCTCTAAGTGTTGGTCCAACCCAGAGCACCGTGCGGGGTCGTCCCTTGGCAACTTCGGTTACGTTGGCTCCCGTACACTTAGCTTATCCGGTGTGCCCTGAGAACAAGATATGTGCAGCTCCTATCGGGATTTGTCGGCACAGCGGGTGGTCTTGCTGGACTTGTTTTACCGTTGTCGAGGATGTCTTGTAACCGGGATGCCGAGTCTGATCGGGTCTTCCCGCTAGAAGGAATATCCTTCATTGACCATGAGAGCTTGTGATGGGCTAAGTTGGGACTCCCCTGCAGGGATTTGAACTGTTGAAAGACGTGCCCGCGGTTATGGGCAGATGGGAATTTGTTAATGTCCGGTTGTAGATAACTTGAAACTTAACTTAATTAAAATGAATCAACCGCGTGTGTAACCGTGATGGTCTCTTCTCGGCGGAGTTCGGGAAGTGAACACGATGTTGGAGTAATGCTTGATGTAGGTTGCTATAGGATCACTTCTTGATCATATTTCTTTGTTCGTGCTTTGCCTTCTCTTCTCGCTCTCTTTTGCGAACAGGTTAGCCACCATATATGCTAGTCGCTTGCTGCAGCTCCACATATTTACCTTGCCTTACCTATAAGCTTAAATAGTCTTGATTGCGAGGGTGCGAGATTGCTGAGTCCCCGTGACTCACAGTTTACTTCCAAAACCAGATGCAGGGACCGATGATACCGTTCCAGATGATGTGCTTGAGCTCAAGTGGGAGTTTGATGAAGACTCTCATCGTTACTATGTGTCTTTCCCAGATGATCAGTAGTGGTGCCCAGTTGGGGCGATCGGGGACTGTGTCGCATGTTGGGGTTGATCTTTTATTTTGGTACCGTAGTCGGACCCTGAGTGTATTGGATGACTGTAATGTTATTCATATATTTGTGTGACGTGGCGAGTGTAAGCCAACTATGTACCTTTCCCCTATTATCTATTTACATGGGTTGTTGTGAAGATTATCTTACTTGCGACATTGCTTTCAATGCGGTTATGCCTCTAAGTCGTGCTTCGACACGTAGGAGATATAGCCGCATTGAGGGCGTTACAAGTTGGTAATCAGAGCCTTCCCCGACGTTAGGAGCCCCCTGCTTGATCGAATAGCTGGCGTTGTTGAGTCTCGAAATTTATTTGAGTCATTTAGGAATTATATATTGGAGAGTTAGGAATTCTTTTTACTCCCCAGTCCCATCATCACTCTGGTAAGGCGTCCTGACATAGAGTTTTCACTCTTCTCTTCTCAAATTTCACTAAAAAAAAATTAGGATCACGCGGGTATCTTGGAATCGTTCCGATCGATTTGTGACGAGAACATTGTTCTTGGTGCCTCCTGTCATTTAGGGGTTGTGGCAGTGTCCCGGGGAGTTGAGCTCCGAGGTGTTGTCGTCACAATTTTATCGTTGCAGTTCTGGAATACCTGAGTTTAGTTTCGCCGACATCGAATATCTCTTTTATGCAGTTGTTGGTGAGATAACCTCGACGCCACCCATTACTGGGGCGGGAGTTCGGGAGTATTGCCATAACTTGTTTAATGGATGCTTTTCGAAGGTTGAGGTAGACGATTTCCGAAGCTAGATGTAGGATTTGCTAGATTTGGGTGAGATATTATGCTTCCCCTGTATCCCCAACACCTGATTGCATAACCGGAAAGGTTCGGGAGTTTCATAGGTGGGAACTCTTGTAGCCCTAGTTCTTCTTCCGCGGATATTTGGTTTGGGATTGGGTAATCCTCACCGAGTATTCGTTCTTGTTCCGTATCTTGTTGGTTTTATTCTTCTACCTCAATTCTAAGTGGCTTCTCAATTTATGGATATGTGACCATTTCAATTGGAATGCATTCGTTCATTTTGTTCGGATGTGAAGACTATATGTTGCAATTTCAACCCGTTTGATTTAGCTTCAATATTTGTCTATCAATGTGCTAATGGATGTCAACCTCTTCAGGATGGCTCCTCCAACGCGCACGACTCCGAATTCTGATCCGCCACCACCACCTCCAGCTCCGGAGGCATGGCAAGCTGTGATGGCCGCTACCAATGCAAACACGCAGCTGATCATGCAACTTCTTCAAGAGCGCAACCAAGCGAACCAGGGCCAAGGCAACAATCAGAATCACTTTGCTACACTCAACCAGTTCCTTTCTAACCAGCCAAAGACCTTCAGCAATTGTGTTGAGGCAACAGACGCTGATGATTGGCTCGTGGACATATGCAAGCATTTCGAGTGCAGTAACATCAGGCCTGAGGACTTTGTCAAGTTCGCTTCCTTCCAATTCAAAGATCAAGCTGCAGAATGGTTTCAGCAGTACAAAGATTCCAGAGGAGGCCGTGTGATTACCTGGGATGAATTCCGTCAAGACTTCAAAGCTCATCATATTCCTCAGAGCTTGATTGAGAGCAAGCGTGAGGAATTCTGCAACCTGAAGCAAGGCTCTATGTCAGTCTACGAGTACAACAAGATGTTTCAGAAGCTCGCCCATTTTGCTAGGTAAGACGTCCCTGACGAGAAGAGTATGATATACCAGTTCAGGGGTGGTCTCAGAGAAGAAATCCAGCTAGCTCTCGTTCTCTTTGAGCCCAAGAGGTACGATGAGTTTTACAACATGGCAATGAAGCAAGAGACTGCTCAACTGAAGTGCGATGCTTCCAAGAGGCGAGTCAGAGATGCTACTCCTTCTTCCTTAACTCAAGTGGCTAAGCAGCAGAAGCATTGGCTTCCTCCTCCTCCGTTCCATCAGCCTTTTCAGCAGAAGAGCAAAGGTGGCAGTGGATCTTCCCACCCACCCAACCCTGGCTTTCAGAACAAGACTTCGTCTCAAGCTCCAAGATCAAGTTCTCCGTATCACCGTCCGCTTTCAGAGGTCACGTGCAACAAGTGCCAATAGAAGGGTCACTATGCCAACAAATGCTTCAATCAGAGGCGTCTCCCTCCTCCTCCTCCTGTGAGATCGGCAAGTACAGATGTGGTCAAGCATAACCCCAAGCACGCCAAGGTCAACTTGATGAATGCAGCTCAGGCAGAGGACTCGTCAGATGTCATTATGGGTAACTTTCCAGTTAACTCCGTTCCTGCTAAAGTTCTTTTTGACACTGGTGCATCGCATTATTTCATGTCAAGATCATTTGTTTCCAAGCATGACTTCGTTTCGCAAATGTGGGGTAAACCTATGGGAGTGGTTTCTCCGGCTAAGTCTATGAGGGCTACTTCAATAGTCCCGGATGTTTCTATCATGATGGGCGATTTCAAGTTTCTGGCTTCTCCAATGGTCCTTGGTAACTCGGATATTGATCTCATTCTTGGTATGGATTGGCTTTCTAAGCACAAGGCTCAGCTTGATTGTGCTGCCAGGCAGATTCAATTGACTCATTCGTCTGAGGATGTAATTGTCTTTGCCGCTAATGACAATACCATCCGTCTGTTTTCTCTCAATGAGAAGGGTGAACTGGATGCTATCTCTCAAATTCCAGTCATTTGCGAATATCAAGACGTCTTTCTAGAAGAGCTTCCAGGAATGCCTCTGCACCTGCCAGTTGAATTCGTCATCGATCTTGAGCCTGGCACGGAACCTGTTTGCAAACGTCCTTACAAGCTTGGACCTGAAGAGCTGAAGGAGCTGAAGAAGTAACTCGATATTCAAGAGCGAATGGGTCTCATCCGACCTAGTTCTTCTCCGTGGGGCTGTCGAGTTCTTTTTGTGAAGAAGAAGGATGGAACGGACTGACTTTGTGCTGACTACCGTCCATTGAACAAGAAGACTATAAAGAACAAGTACCCACTTCCCAACATCAACGAGCTGTTTGAACAACTCAAACATGCTCAAGTATTCTCCAAGCTTGATCTCCGTATGGGCTATCACCAGATTCGAAACCGTGAGCAAGATATTCCCAGGACGGCTTTCAGAACAATCTATGGTTCATATGAATACACTGTCATGTCTTTTGGCCTCGTCAATGCTCCTCCGACTTTCTCTCACATGATGAACTTCATCTTCAACGCCTACACAAATGACTTCGTCTTGGTCTACCTCGATGACATTCTGGTCTTTTCGAAGAACAAGGAAGATCATGCCAAGCACTTGCGTTTGGTGCTCGATAAGCTTAGAGAACATCAGTTCTATGCCAAGTTCTCAAAGTGCGAGTTTTGGCTAGATGAGGTTCTCTATCTTGCGCATATCATCTCTGACAAGGGCATTGAGGTGAATCCCGAGAAGGTGTCTGCAATTGTGAATTGGGAACCACCTCAGAACGTGAAGCAACTCCGTAGCTTCCTTGGTCACGCAAGCTATTGTCGAAGGTTCGTTGAGAACTTCTCAAAGATCGCGAAGCCTCTTTCAAACCTTCTCTAGAAGCATGTCAAGTACGTTTGGTCTCCTGAATGTGACATCGCTTTCAACACACTGAAAGAGAAATTAGTCACTGCTCCAGTTCTGACTCCTCCTGATGAATCCAAACCGTTCGAGGTCTTCTGCGATGCCTCTCTTCAAGGTCTTGGTGCAGTGTTGATGCAAGAGAAGAAAGTTGTGGCTTATACCTCTCGCTAGTTGAAGCCCAACGAGAAGAACTACCCCACTCATGACCTCGAGTTGGCGGCAGTTGTGCATGCTCTTTTGACTTGGAGACATCTCTTATTGGGAAGAAAAGTGGACATCTTCACTGACCACAAGAGTCTCAAGTACATCTTCACTCAGCCTAATCTCAACCTCAGGCAGACTCATTGGGTCGAAATGATTCAAGAGTATAATCCGAGTATCGAATATACTTCAGGCAAGGCCAATGTGATTGCTGACGCATTGAGCAGGAAGGCTTACTGCAACAGTCTGATTCTCAAGCCCTACCAACCCGAGCTTTGTGAAGCTTTTCGCAAACTCAATCTGCATGTTGTTCCTCAAGGTTTCCTCGCCAACCTTCAAGTCTCTCGTACTTTGGTAGATCAGATTCGTGAGGCTCAACTTCTTGATGCTATGGTGAAGAAGGTGAAGATTGGGATTGCCAAGAGTCAACCCAAGTACAACTGCTATCGCCTTGATGACAAGGATACTCTCTTCTTCGAGGATCGCATTGTTGTGCCTAAAGGTGACCTTCGTAAAGTCATTATGAATGAGGCTCACAATTCACTCCTCTCTATCCACCCTGGGAGTACGAAGATGTACCAAGACCTCAAGCAGGCTTATTGGTGGACTTTAATGAAGCGCGAGATTGCTCAATTCGTGAATGAATGTGATGTCTACAGAAGAGTGAAGGCAGAACACCAACGACCAGCTAGTCTCCTCCAACCTCTTGCCATTCCAGAATGGAAGTTTGACCACATTGAGATGGACTTCGTGACGGGTTTTCCAAAGTCCAAGCGTGACAATGATGCTATATTCGTTGTCATCGACAAACTCACCAAAGTGGCTCACTTTTTGCCTATCAAAGAGTCTATCACTGCAGCTCAATTGGCGGAGCTTTATACCTCTCGGATTGTCTCTCTGCACGGCATTCCACAATTGATTTCTTCAGGACGTGGAAGCATCTTTACCTCCAAGTTTTGGGATTCTTTTCAGAAGGCCATGGGCACCAACATCCATTTCAGCACAGCTTTTCATCCTCAAACTAGCGGTCAAGTCGAGCGTGTCATCAGATTCTTGAAGATATGCTCAGGGCTTGTGTTAGCTCCTTCGGTATGAAGTGGGAAGATTGTCTTCCATATGCCGAGTTCTCCAACAACAACAGTTTTCAAGCAAGTTCGGGCAAGGCACCATTTGAAATTCTCTATGGCAGGAAGTGTCGTGCTCCTCTTAACTAATCAGAGACCGGTGAACGTCAACTTCTTGGAAATGACTTGATCACAGAGGCAGAGGAAATGTGCAAACGCATTCGTGATAACCTCAAAGCAGCACAATCACGCCAGAAGAGCTACTATGATAGTAAGCATCGTGAATTGGCTTTCGAGATCGGAGACCATGTTTACCTCCGCGTCTCTCCAATGAAAGGTACTCGTCGCTTTAGTATCAAAGGGAAGCTTGCCCCTAGATACGTGGGTCCTTTCAAGATCGTCAGCAAGAGAGGCGATCTCGCCTATCAACTCGAGCTTCCATCAAACTTTGCAAATGTGCACGACATGTTCCATGTCTCTCAGCTCCGCAAGTGCTTCAAGACCCCTGACCGCACCGTCAACTTCGAAGAGATTGATCTCCAAGAAGACCTCTCTTATCGTGAGCACCCAGTTGCTATTCTTGAAGAGACTGAACACAAGACTCGCAATAAGTCAATCAAATTCCTCAAAGTCAAGTGGTCACACCATTCCGACCGTGAAGCTACCTGGGAATGCGAGGATCACCTTTGTTCTGAGTACCCGGTGTTTTTCCAGTCCTAGATCTCGGGACGAGATGCTTTCGTAGTGGTGGAGTGTTGTAACACCCCGGATGTAATTTACCTTATACGTATCCCAACTCTTGCCATTTCCGGCACTAAGTTATTTTATTTTCCTCGGGTTCGGGTTTTTATCTTCATGTGTTGTTGTCTTTGTCATGCTTCTCATATCATGTCATCATGTGCATTGCATTTGCATACGTGTTTGTCTCATGCATCCGAGCATTTTCCCCGTTACCCGTTTTGCATTCCGGCGCTTCTAACTCCTCCGGTGCCCCTTTCTACCTCTTCTCGTGTGTGGGGGTTAAACATTTCCGGATTGGATCGAGACTTGCCAAGCGGCCTTAGTTTACTACCGGTAGACCGCCTGTCCAGTTTCGTGCCATTTTGACTTCGTTTGATACTCCAATGGTTAACCGAGGGACCGAGAAGGGCTCGTTTGTGTTGCAGCCCATCATCCTTCCAATTTGGCCCAAAACCCAACAAAGACCCTTCCATCATCTAGAGCATTCGATCACGATCGCGTGGCCGAAAACCGCACCTCATTTGGAGTCTCCTAGCTCCTCCTACCTCTATATATAGACCCCTCATTCCAAATCACGGGTCTCTTCTTTCCCTAACCCTAAAATTCCTCGCGCCGCCGCTGGACATGTCCGCCTCCGCGCCGGACACCGCCCCGAGCCAAGGAGCAGCCGCCATGTGGTAACCGCCGGCAGCCCCCGCGCGAGGCCCGCCGAGCCCGTACCTGGCCCCCGAGGGCCCGAGCTCGCGCCGCCCATCTCCTCCTCGCGCCGCCCGCGCCCCGTCTTCCTCGTCGCGTCCGGCCGCCGCCCGCCGCCGCAGGCCACCGCGACCTCGCCGGAGCACTCGCCGGCCGCCTCGCCCTCACCACCTCACCGGCGCCTACCTCGCCGCCCGGCCTCCCCGACGTTGCCGCCGCGCGTCCCGGTCTGGATCCGGATGGATCCGGCCTCCTCCGGTCGTCCCCGCGCCCTTGCCACCTCGCCGGAGCGAGGAACCTCGCCGGAGACCTCGAGATCCCGCCGCTGCTACAGTACCCGCTACAGTAAACCGTAGATCTGGGTTGACTTTCTCCCCCTCTCTCAGATTTATTTTGCAACCTTTGGCATGCCGTAACTCCGTATCCGTAGCTCCGATTTGCGCGTGTAGCATATCAAAATGTTCGTCTCGACAAGTACATCATTTCATCTCATTGCATCATTTTCATTTGAGCTCATCTTGACGCCCGAAATAATGTTGGAAGAGGGCTATGTGATATAATTGTCAGATCTGTTTCATCAAATAGATATTTGTCATTTTTGCCATGATTAATGTGTGCATGATATGCTCCTGAGCTCTACATGAGTTTTGTTATATGCCATGCCATCCTTACAGATGTGCTTACCATTGATTTTTGTGATATGTGTGGTGACTAGCACCAGCTTGCAAAGTAGTGCAATCGGTAATGCTGATTTCAGGGACTTAGAAATTCACTAAGTCCTTGTTCTGATTTTGTCATTATGCCATATGTTCATGTTATTTCCTAGTGATCTGTGCCTCTTTTGAGGATGATCAGTATGGATGTTTTGTTAACATTGTGGTGCTCTATCCATCCATATCTTTGGTTGAATTTATGGAGCACCCTAGCTTGAGTCAATCGAGCTCTACTTTTGCTATTTCGTGAATCCTGGCAGATTGTTGACTTGTTAGCGATTTTGCCAAGAATGTTGCTTTTGATCTGTGCATGCTATGTTGTTGTTCTTGCCATGTCTAGCTCCTATGATATGTATTCTTGATGGGTGTATGCTTAGTTTGTCATGCCATGCTCTGTAGTGAGTGCATAGAGCTTGTGAACATGCCTACTCGTTAACTGATTTGCATGCTCCAGTTTTTCACTAAGTCTGTAATCTGATTATGTTTTTGCCATGTTCACATGCTTGCAATTGTATTTTCTGATCCCTTTTGGCTCAAGGTCACTAAGGGACTTTTCTTAAGTGCTTTCAGTATCTTCCTTTCATGCCTTGCTTTGCCATGTTAAGTTCCCGTAGCATGTAGTTTTTATGCTCCAAAGTGTGCTATCTGATGTTAAATTCCAAACTTGTGTTAATTTCACTAAGTCTGAAACCTGTTATCATTTGCATTTTTGCCATGCTTGTTTGAACCTGTTCATGGATGAATTGGCCGTAGCTCAGTGTTCATCTTTTGTCAAGCATCATGAGTGGATCCCTGCCATGTATTTTGTTGTCATGTTTGTGTGCTGTAGCATATTTATCTTGATGCATTTAGATGGCTACTTGCTGATTATCACAGACCGGTGCCATATTTGTTTTGCTTGCCATTTCCAAACCGTGCATCTGATTTCGGTGATCTTTATATCGATTTCAACCGAAATCACCTCACCTTTCCAGTGGAACTCTTGGATTTCCATGTTGAGGCCAGGTTCAATCATTCCTTGTCAAATCTTGCATATGCATCACATATCGCATCCCGTATAGCATACCATGTTTGCATCATATTGTTCGAGCATTGCATGTGGTTGATTATGTTCCTTTTTCTTGTTTGTCTTGTTTTGGTAGAGCCGGGAGAAGAGTTCGCTAACGAGGAGCCCGTTGTGTTTGCTTACGAGGATCAAGTCAACTCTGACAACTTTGCTGGCAAGATGATCATACCCTCGAAATCACTTCTATCTTTGCTTGCTAGATGCTCACTCTTTTGCTATGCCTATGCTACGATGCCTACCACTTGCTTATCATGCCTCCCGAATTGCCATGTCAAACCTCTAACTCACCATGTCCTAGCAAATCGTTGATTGGCTATGTTACCGCTTTGCTCAGCCCCTCTTATAGTGTTGCTAGTTGCAGGTGAAGATCGGAGATCGTTCCTTGTTGGAACATTGTTTATTGTTGGGATATCACTATATTATCTTGTTATCTTAATGCACCTATATACTTGGTAAAGGGTGGAAGGCTCGGCCTTTTGCCTAGTGTTTTGTTCCACTCTTGCCGCCCTAGTTTCCGTCATATCGGTGTTATGTTCCCGGATTTTGCGTTCCTTACGCAGTTGGGTTATAATGGGAACCCCTTGACAGTTCGCCTTGAATAAAACTCCTCCAGCAAGACCCGACCTTGGTTTTATCATTCGCCACCTAGCCTTTTTCCCTTGGGTTTCGCGGACTCAAGGGTCATCTTTATTTTGAACCCCTGGGCCAGTGCTTCTCTAAGTGTTGGTCCAACCCAGAGCACCGTGCGGGGCCGTCCCTTGGCAACTTGGGTTACGTTGGCTCCCGTACGCTTAGCTTATCTAGTGTGCCCTGAGAACGAGATATGTGCAGCTCCTATCGGGATTTGTCTGCATAGCGGGTGGTCTTGCTGGACTTGTTTTACCATTGTCGAGGATGTCTTGTAACCGGGATGCCAAGTCTGATCGGGTCTTCCCGCTAGAAAGAATATCCTTCGTTGACCGTGAGAGCTTGTGATGGGCTAAGTTGGGACTCCCTTGCAGGGATTTGAACTTTCAAAAGTCGTGCCCAAGGTTATGGGCAGATGGGAATTTGTTAATGTCCGGTTGTAGATAACTTGAAACTTAACTTAATTAAAATGAATCAACCGCATGTGTAACCGTGATGGTCTCTTCTCGGTGGAGTCCGGGATGTGAACATGGTGTTGGAGTAATGCTTGACGTAGGCTATTGGATCACTTCTTGATCATAGTTCTTCATTTGTGCTTTGCCTTCTTTTCTCGCTCTCTTTTGTGAACAAGTTAGCCACCATATATGCTAGTCGCTTGCTGTAGCTCCACATATTTACCTTGCCTTACCTATAAGCTTAAATAGTCTTGATCGCGAGGGTGCGAGATTGCTGAGTCCCCGTGACTCACAGTTTACTTCCAAAACCAGATGCTGGGAACAATGATACCATTCCAGATGATGTGCTTGAACTCAAGTGGGAGTTCGATGAAGACTCTCGTCGTTACTATGTGTCTTTCCTAGATGATCAGTAGTGGTGCCCAGTTGGAGCAATCGGGGACCGTGTCGCATGTTGGGGTTGATCTTTTATTTTGGTACCGTAGTCGGACCCTGAGTGTATTGGATGATTGTAATGTTATTCATATATTTGTGTGACGTAGCGAGTGTAAGCCAACTATGCACCTTTTCCCCTATTATCTATTTACATGGGTTGTTGTGAAGATTACCTTACTTGCGACATTGCTTTCAATGCGGTTATGCCTCTAAGTCGTGCTTCGACACGTAGGAGATATAGCCGCATCGAGGGCGTTACACCACTCGAGTGTCCATCATCACCCTTCTGTGTATTTGACCTCATCACCCACGGGTAAACTTATGATCGAATTCATTCCACACACTTCGTTTTTACAAAGATTTTTGCCAATAAACGCCCACGATTTGTCCCTCTGCTAGCCGACGCATGGTCAAACTAGTCAGGCGGGAATCTTGCGTGGTAAACAGCGCTATAGCATGGGAACAGGCTCACCGACGATACATTTGGTGCCTCTTCGAACCCACGCCTGTGGTGCGGTGTTGTCAAGCGTGCACTAGAATCCTCTGCTATGAACGCCGTGACAAGACGTGATGATTACAGGCCGGACGGCCCCCTTTTATTACATCGGCCATTTAACCCTTGTGTCTCTTCAACCTTTCGATCGCTCCCGACCATTGCAAGAAGCACACCCGCCACGAGAAATTCTTAGAGGGTATCCTGCGCGGCTCCAATGGCGCTCTGAGCGGTTGCCGACGCGAGCAGCAGTTCACCGCATGTGTGCCATGGTGGACACCCACAGAAGGTTCATGCACCTCTCAGTGGTGTACACCAACGACCCAGTCTGGGTGGAGCACTCCATCCACATCATGGAGCTGTTACTTGCCGCAGAGAAGTACAAGGTGGTCTGGTTCAATCTCAAGTACACCCGCGCTCCTGCCGGGTCCCGTCCCAAGGTCACTGTCGCCCAGATGTGCGTGCGCCACCACGTCCTCGTCTACTACTACTTCCTGACCACAAGGCCTCGCGAGCATTTTGCCAGGTCTGTCAAAAGCCCCCACTACATGTTCACTACGGTGGACATCACCAATGATCTAAAGGCGCTCGATAATTCGGGAAGCGCCTACCAGAATCTTGTCGACATCCAGGGCCAATACAAGATCTGGGGCAGCAAGGAGCATGAGAAGGACTCACTGGTTCACCTCGCGGAGGCCATCATCGACCCCTACTACAAAGACATGAAGGATTCGTGCTACAAGGACAAGCATGCCTGGCACTCGGCCTGGATGGAGAAACTCGACAAAGCTCACGTCGTGTACGCGGCCAAGGAGGCGTACACGAGCTATGACATGTACAGGCAGATCATTGACATCAGGAAGTGCCTCCTTCCCCAAAATGGCGAGGGGTCCAGCTGGAAGTAGAGCAAATGGCAAGCGTCGTCGCAACAATAAGTAGATGATTAGATCCTCATTTCTCCTACTTTAGTATGCATGTAATTGCTTGCTTTGGTGTGTGGAAATGTTATGTGTGTAGTTACTTGTGTAATTGTATGCTTAATTTGGTTATGCAATGTTGTCTTTTTATGTATATATGTTGATGCTCTGTAGATAGAGCGTAGACGTTGTGCGGACAAAGAAAATCACATCGCACATGGACTAAACAATGTAACCCGTCGGTGATGTTTTCATCAATCACTCACAATTGTATACCAGCAATCATTTGCTCACAACACACATGGCTTGTTAGCAGTAATCGTCTGTGTTGTTATCGGTCATTGCACATGTTTCTGATTACACACCTATTTGCCTCGTATCACACACATCTTATTCATTCGAACCATTTCTGCTCTCATGTCTCAACGCAAACAGTTCATCCGAGTGAACCGCATGTTGTATATCGCACACACCTTTGATCTGCTGACCATTTCTTTTGTGTTTCCTAATCGCAAACAGTTCATCCGAGTGAACCGTATGTTGTACATCGCACATACCTTCATCTGGCTGCCCATTTCTTCTGTTCCTCCTCATCGCAAAGAGTTAACTAAGCTGAACCGTATGCCATGCATCGCACACACAACTAAAATCTGAAACATGTTTGATGCATTGTCCATCGCAAACGTTTTGCACCATTTTGACAGTTTTTTTACACCACCGTTTGCGATGATGGCATCACACATAGTTTTGTCGAAGGGTCTCTGATCATAGTGTCACGTTAGCAGCATCCTGCAGTAGTGTACGCTTCTCAGCGGCCCAAACCTGGGTAAAAACCACCAGAGTCCTGTCGTCGTGCTGCCTCATGGCCTCCACTCTTTGTACAACGTGATCTCCCCACTGCCGATCCACAAGGGCCCCATGGCCCCATAGGTGATCATGTGCACCCACGACAATTGGGCAATAAACTATTGGAGGGATTCAGCATACTCAGTCTGTACCTCTTCAACGCGCTTGAGAAAATCTGTTTCCACTACTTCTATAGTCGTAGCCCTAGACTTCAAGTTGTTGGACCCGTTCCCAAAAAGTGCTTGAAGCTGCTGGAAATTGCTATTCATGGCTCTAAGGATTTCTTCTTCTTTGGACCCACGATGGCTAACAGTTGGTTCATCAATGGTCTTTAGCCCAGCAGCAGCAATGATTTCATCATGGCTTTCTCCTTCGACGGGTGTTGTGATGTTCGTTGTCCCTGGAATGCTATCGTATAAATTGTCTCCCGCCATGAGAGGTACTTGCTTGATAGAGGATCATCGGATGTTGATGGAACACCTTCACCGGTGGCCTTGCCGGTGGCTGACGACTTTGTGGTCGGAGCAGCGCCAAGCGCTCCTGCGGCAGGAATGTTGTTAGTTGGTCCACTAGTCTCGCTTCCGGCCCCGTTTGTCACCTTCTTTCCATTTTCCTCCTCGTCAGCCCTTTTGGCGGCCCCTTCAGATGCTACATTGACGGTTTCATTGGCAGCAATCCTGTTGGCTTCAGTAGAGGCATCCTCGGCGATCCCTTCAACATCAACATCAACGTTCATTTCATCAGTTGGAGGTGGATCTGAAGATGAATGAGAAAAGCAAATCAGATTCAAGATCAAGTTCAGGAAAACAAAACATTAAGAGAAATAAAAAATGCTCAAAGACAATTGGATTATCTGTATGGGTCTGTTGAGGAGGAACTCCTTCTCCTCGGGGAACATTAGTTGTCATCGCGTGGCTACCCATATCCTTACTTGTCGACTCCTCAATGTGGATAGACTCATCAGCGGAGGCCCTTGCGGGAGAGCCGCCTACTGGTAGTGTAGTTGAGGAGGGCGGTACATCAGGAGTTACTTTAGGTTGGGCTTCTTGCCACTGCTCTTCTCCTACAAGCTTATTGATATCAGCACTAAATATCTCCACGCCAACACTTACCAGTGAGAAATGAGTAGTGGACTCACGCTGGGGACTAGGCTGGGGCTGCACCGAGGAATGGGCCCGGGACTGATGACGATGGTCTTTAGACAGGTCGGTGTGCTTGCTGGGGGCTCGACACCCATACAGGTCTTCGCCCTCTTCGTCCGCATCTACACTAAGGTATCTGCATCTCTATAGAAGTAAAAATAATTCAAGTCCAATCAACAAATCAAGGATTGTAAGAACACGGCAAGGACTCTTACTCTACTTATCCTTCGCTAAAGGCGAAATGTCGAAATCGACATCTGTTTCAGCAGTTGTGCTTGGAGGAGGAGTGGGAGTCCTTGGTCGCTTGGTAGTGGCAATAGGTCGAAATGATCTTGAGGTTCCAATTACTGGCATGGCGGTTGAGGGAGTCCTGGACTAAGGGGTCCTCGGGTGTCCGGGCTATTTGATACGGGCCGGACTGATGGGCCATGAAGATACAAGGCATAAGACCTTCCCCTCGTGTCCGGATGGGACTCTCCTTTGCATGGATAGCAATTTAAATATCCGAATGTGTATTTTCCTTTCTGTGTAAACCGACTCTGTACAACCTCAGGCCCCTCCGGTGTCTATATAAACCGGATTGTTTAGTCCGTAGAGGCTATCAGAATTTATACAGGCTAGACATCTAGGGTTTAGACATTATGATCTCAAGGTAGATCAACTCTTGTAACCCCTATACTCATCAAATATAATCAAGCATGACGTAGGGTTTTACCTCCATTAAGAGGGCCCAAACCTGGGTAAACATCGTGTCTCCCTTGTCTCTTGTTACCTTCAATCCTCAGACGCACAGTTCGGGACCCCTACCCAAGATCGGCCAGTTTTGACACAGACATTGGTGCTTTCATTGAGAGTTCCACTGTGCCATCGATAGAAGGTTCGATGGCTCGTTCGATCGTTAACAACGATGCCGTTTCCGGGGAAACTATCCTCCCTGGCCAGATTTTTGTGTTCGGCGGCTACGTACTGTGTGCCAACTCGATTTGTCGCCTCAGACAGATTGACAGCTACGCCCCTGGTCATCAGATCAGTTTCGGGAACCTAAATTATGTCGCTAATATCCGACGAGATCTGACCTTCGAAGGGTTCATGGACCCGACCACTGCTCTGGCCTTAGATCCGGAGCAAAATGTTGGGTCCGAAGATGGTAGTTTGAAGCCCACCAGACTCTCAGCTACGAAACTCACAATCGGGGATACAGAGGCGATTTTATCTTCGGCCAGCCCGGAGTCAGGCTGGGTTCCCCTATCATGGAAAGGCCGTACTCGCCCCTGGACTCTAGCTCCAAACTCTCGAAGTCCATGCCCGGCAAGCATGGCCAAGAGGCCTTTGCCCTGGCCAGACCTGTGGACTCTCATTTCCTCGTCCAGCCCTCGCTCTTAAATGTGGCTCTAGACTTGATGCGGTCCCTCGCCATTACAGAGGAAGCGCCTCCGAACTATTCCTAGCCCGGACCAGTGGCTGAGAGCGGGGAATTTTACGTCCCACCCACCACCCACTTCATAGCCACCATTGAGAACTTAACCGACATGCTAGATTACACCTCCGAAGACATCGACGGCATGGACGACGAAATTGGAGACGCACAAGGCCAAGACCCGCCGTTTACTGGGTGTTGGACGGCCACCTCCACATACGATGTGTATATGGTGGATACACCCAAAGAGGATGACGGTGCAGACAGGAAGGATCCGGTGGAGGAAAAACCTGATGAGGCACCGCCGAAGCATCGACGCTAGCGATGCCGCTCAAAATCGCGTCGTGGCAAGACAGTAATATTGGCACCAGAGACAATAACACTCCATAGGACGCCGAGCCGACATCCGAACAGAATGATGTGGAGGAGGGGCAAGTCAAACCCGACGATCCGGTCAGGAACGAGGATTCGGAAGATAATAACTATTAAACTCTCTCCGAGGATGATGTCAGTCCCGGCAACAAAGATTTCATCGTGCCAAAGGAACCCCTCAAGCAGGAGTGTTTTAAGCGCCGACTAATCGCCACTGCAGGAAGCCATAAAAAGAAGCAGCAACGGCTCCAAGACGAATAGGATACACTCAATGAAAGATGGACCCAGGTCCTAGATGCCTAAGAATGTGACCCACAACGCCCAACAAAGAGTTATCCAAAGCGTCGGCTACTGCCACAATTCGACGACGAGGCTTTCGAGCCAATCCCATCGAAACATGACCGTGCTGATGAACCAGGCCAGCCACCAGGCGGGCGAGATAAAGCGGCCACCTACGCCGAACACCAACCTGCACCACCTCGCAGTAAGGGCAGAGAGACAATGGCTCCAGGATACACCTACGACTTATGACAAGGCCTGAGCAATACAGCAGTCCAAACAAGATCAAATATATGGATCAAGGGGGCACGCCCCAACGCGAGAAGACGACCGTCAAGCTTGGCACAACAGGCATAACCTCACTCGGGCCGAAAACCGCATACGGATGTCATCTGAACTCCATCGTGACGTTACCCGATACAGAGGCACCGCACACCCCTTATGCTTTACTAACGAGGTAATGCAGCACCAGTTCCCAGAAGGGTTTAAATCCATAAATATTGAATCATACGACAGCACAACAGATCCCACGGTATGGATTGAAGATTTCCTTCTCCATATCCACATGGCCTACGGCGACGATCTCCACGCCATCAATGGGCGGTTGGCCTTGGATGATTCGGGATGGTCGTGTCCATGCTTCATCTTTGGCTCTGCCGCGAGCTCGGCAGCCCCCTTGCGCTTCACGTCCTTGATCTTTGCCTTCTTGTCCTCCTGGTGAGCAGCTGGGAGCTCAAGGAGGGAAAGGCATCCTTCCTCAGCCCTTGCGCACTTGGTCGCCATATTGAAAATCTCTGGGGCCGTGCATAGCTCCTTGTGGATGGCGAGCTCCTCCTTCATCTTGACATCGCGGAAGCCTTTGGAGAACACAAAGATGATGGCCGCGTCCGTCACCTTGGGAATCTTGAGGCGGACGCTGTTGAAGCACTAGATGTACTACTGCAGGGTTTCCCCTGTTGCTGCTTGATGCACCGCAGGTCACTAGCGGCCGACGGGAGGTCGCGAGTGCCTTGGAAGTTGGAGACGAAACGCTCGCACATCTCGCCCCAGGAGGAGATCGATCCTGCAGGCAAGTTCATGAGCCACGAGAGCGCGCCATCCTTGAGGGACATGGGAAACCAGTTCGCCATGACCTTCTTGTCTCCGTTGGCTGCCTCAATGCTCAGCTCGTAGAGCTGGAAGAACTCCGCGGGGTCGGGGGTGCCATCATAGCACGGAGGCAGGTCTAGCATGAACTTGCCTGGCAAGTCGACGATGCGCAGCTCGGGAGTAAAGGCACGGCAGCCTGTTGTGGTCACCGGAGCTCGTCGCGGTGGCGGAGCCTGATCCTGATATCCACGCACCGCCGCCGCAGGAGGTGCGCGGTCTTGATGCAATGGTGCTGGGAGCGCAGGAGCATTTTCTTGCAGCCTTGGGACTTCTTGGTAGCTTCCTTCTTCGTGCGTGGGCACGCGGCATGGCAGTTCGCGCCGCGGGACCGCGCGTCTTGGTGCATGGACGCCTTCTTGATGCGGAGGTGGTGGAGGAGCTCCGTGAGCCGCACATCTCGGTGCGAGGGCACCGTCTTGATGCGAAGGCGGCGGAGGCGCTCCGTGAGCTACGTCGCTCGCGGCTGGGGGTGGGCGAAGTAGCGAGAGAGACGATGCGGGAGAGCCCCGGCAGCGCTGATGAGATCGGCGATGCGGCCCAGCCAATCGTCATAGAGGTCATCGACCGGGCGGTAATGCAGGAGCTCGCGTGCCATGAGCAGCACAGCCTGCGCGTCCATGGGCGCGCGACGAACGTGGGACGACGAGCCAGCCGGAGTTGGCAACGGGGTGGCAGTGCGTCTGTCCTGCCGCATGGAGGGGTGCAATGATGAAGGCTGCTCCTCGTTTGCTGTCGGTCCGGTGGTGGCATTGGCAGCGGGTGATGGAGAACGACGGGAAGGTCCGCCAACGCGCGCCGTCTGAGCGATGCGGGTGGCGAGGGCGGCTTGGCGCTCAGCACAGGCTCAGCAAGCGTCGGACATGGATGCAGTAGAGCAGTGGAGCGTGAATCAACGGAAGAAAGGCTTCAGAGCACCCCTACCTAGCATGCCAAATGTCGGATTGCGGGTTCTGGCAAACCCTTGAGGTGCGAACACTGGGGTGCACACAAAGATCTCTCCCTAGCTCGCTCTCGCAACGATCACAAGGCCTAGCTCTCCGAACCCAAGGAACTAGAGACACGAGAATTTATAATGGTTAGGGCCACCGTTGTGGTGTAATACCCTACTCAAGTGTGGTGTGGTGGATTGCCTCGTAGGCTAAGGATAAACTAGTACAATGGATGAACAGCCTCCTGAGGAGAGGTGTTCTTGAGCTGAATGAGCTGGTGAGATGACCTTGGTGGATTCTATCCAATCCAAGATGAGCCGATCCTTCACTACGGTGGTGGCTAGTCCTATTTATAGTGGCCCTGGTCCTCTTCCCAAATGTTTAGGCGGGAAGGGATCCCACAACGGCCAATTTTGAAGGGAGACAACTCGTACAAGTTATCCTGACAAAAGGTGGTCTTCGACTGCCAAAGGCTCTGGTGGTGGCGCCGTTGTGGGCTCCGCCGTGACCTCCATGCTGCCGTCCTGCTGGTCTTGGTCTTGTTGCACCTGTATGGAAACCTTTGCCTGATGGCTCAGGACTCCTTGCCTACGCCTACTTCCTTAGCACCAAAGACAAAACTGGCACTCTGCGCCCGCTGGTGCCCGCCTGGCCTTGGTCATCATGGCACGTGTCATGCGAACTTCATGAGGTGTCCCTTGCATAGATATCTCCGCTCCTCAGGAGCCAGCCTAGCGAGGCCGCCCCTGGGGAGGTCTTGGTGTCGTCTGCCTCGTGAGGCTTGGCCCATCGCGAGGGTCTTGAGTGGTTGCTGTTGAAGATGGTACGTACCATGCCATTGGTGGAATCATGCCCTGGGCCGCAGGCAGGCAGTTCTGGGTACCCCCATTCCCAGGACGCCGATAGCAGTCAACGCCGGATTCAGTGGCTCTAAACCCGGTGAGTGGAAGAAGCCATGCAAAGAAAACAAAAATGGTCCATCCAGTTTGGACAGAATACTAGATCGGCCTTGCCAGATCCATGGCACCCCTGACAAGCCTGCCAATCATACCAACAGAAATTGCTGGGTCTTTAAACAGGACGGTAAACTAAACACCGAACATAAGGGGAAAGGGCCGCCTAGCGAGGATGATGATGAGCCTCTCCCAACAAACACAGGGGGCAAAAGAAATTTCCCCCAAGGTAAAAACATTGAATATGATCTACTTCACTCATATCCCCAAGCGGGAGCGCAAGCGCGCACTAAGGGACGTTTACGCCATAGAGCCAGTCGCCCCAAAATTCAACCCATGGTCGGCCTGCCCGATCACTTTTGACCGCAGAGACCATCCGACCAATATCCATCATGGAGGTTCGGCAGCATTGGTCCTCGATCAAATCATCGGCGAATTCCACCTTACCCGATTCCTCATGGACGGCAGTAGTAGTCTTAACCTTCTTTATGAGGACATTATCTGTAAAATGGGTATTGATCCTTCAAGGATCAAGCCCACTAAAACCACCTTCAAGGGAGTAATACCCGACGTAGAGGCCTGCTGCACTTGGTCAATAATGCTGGAGGTAGTGTTCGGCTCACCGGATAACTTCCAAAGTGAAGATTTAATCTTTGACATCGTCCCATTCCGTAGTGGTTACAATGCACTACTCGGACGAACCACTTTCGCCCACTTCAATGCAGTCCCGCACTATGTTTATCTAAAGCTCAAGATGTCTGGACCACGCGGGGTTATAACAACCAATGGAAACATGGAGCGCTCCCTCCGTACTGAGGAGGATACCGCCGCCCTCGCAGCCGAGGTGCATGGTGGCCTTATCAAGCCGAATACTTCATTGGCCATCAAGCCTACGGAGACTATCAAAAGAGTCTGGTCTACCCTGCAGAATGATAGTCCGGTTCGTCTAGAACGGGATTAGCAATTCGGCCTCCATCAATACCCCCACCTAATCGCGGCATACACACCGCGCGTACATAGCTACGCATTAAAAACCCTGTGCAAGGACGGGGGAACGTTAACGACAAAGTTCACAATACGGCTCGACCCTATTTGGACCTTCATGTTCTTCCTGTTCCTTTTTCACTTTTATTTTTCAGGTTCTTCAAAACCCAAATCACTTTTAGATGGTATCAAGGGCCCCTTTTCCAGGCCCCTTATGTATACTCGATCATTGATCCTCTCAAAGGATCCTACACCAAGGTGAAAAGTGGAGCAGACGTGCGGCAGGGTGCCCAAAGGATCTTCAAGACCACCCCTTTTTCTTTTTCGGGCCTGTATACAACTTTGCCTTGTTCGCAAATTCTTGGCATGTAAAATAGCATTGATGATTACGGCATTTTCTGTAAGAGCACGTTTGACGTATCAATCCGAATATAGCGGAAACAGTTTTGTCCAACCTTATTCGGTATTGGCTTATTTCATAATTAGTATTACATCTTCACGATAGATTGACACACACACCGCGGCATAAATTGTTGAGGGCTCTATCCGGCCACCAATATCTTTCAAAAAAAAGTCCGAACACTTTTACAGTACACTTCGATATCTCGAATACTGTATTATATGCATCAGCTCCGAATCATGTCTTTGGTCAATAGTTGAGCTACCCGGCTCCTGTGGTTACCACCTTACGTTCCGCTTGTTCGGCTAAGGTAGTAAAGGGAGAACTACTGTGATTGTGTTTTTGGCTCGTCTGGTCAAACACCTCAGTAGAGAAAGCCGAAAACTGACAATCATGATATAGCGAGGGTGGGTCAGCGGTTCGGTGAATTTCTAAATCTTTTGCAATTTTTTCTCGTATTATACGAAGGACTGGTCTCTACCTGGTTACGTGCCTAAAAGCATCCAAGTTCGGATAGTCCCTTTGTCAAACTCCTATGGCTAAGTGAGAGTGATGAAGACGCATAGTCTGATTGCCTAGTTCACCGCACGATCAGCTCCTTTACGAACCAAGATGTTGGGTCAAGAGTGGTCAAGTTCTATTCTGAACACCCCCGTACTATCTATGTTGGGGCTGAAGCCGACGACTGGCAAACTTTCAGATATAAAAACGGCAGCACAGGAGGAAAATAATTTATATAAAGTACAAGTATATTATACAAGCCTTGTTTCAAAACACAAAAGTCTGGGCACCCCGGATACATTCATTCAAACATAATGTCCTTCGAGCATTGACCCTCTATTAAACGGGCACCCTCTAGGACATCTTCAAAATAGCGCTCCGGCTTGTGACAGTCCTTGCCTTCCGCTGGCCCCTCAACTGCTACGGCCGCAGCCTTCAACTTTGCCCAGTTCATCTTAACACGGGCAAAGGCCATCTGGACACCCTCAATACACGAGGAGTGCTTCATAGCTTCAATTCGGGGTAGGGCGTCCGCGAGCCGCTTGACTAGGCCGAAGAAGCTGTCAGGAATAGGTTCAGCCAGCCATAACCGGATTATGATGTCCTTCATGGACATTCCAGACATCCTATGCAGCTCCGCCATCTGCATCATCTGGTCATTCAATAGCGCTGGACACTCCAGCGCCAGGTACTGTGAGTAGAAGAGTTTCTCCGTTGTGTTCCCCTCTTGGGCCCGGAAAAACTTCGCAGCATCAACGGCGATCTTCGGAAGATCCGCAAATGCATATGGAGAACTCTGCAATCGAGTAAGCGGGGCATATTCATGACTGCCAAATTTACTTTGCAAAAGAAAGGGCTTACCAACCGCTATCTGTTTAGCGTGCTTGATCTCCTTGCGGGCCGCCCGGGACTCAGTCCGCGCCTCCCTGGCCTTTTGGAGCGCCTTAGAGAGTTTGTCTGCTTGAGCCTTAATCTTCTCCTCCAAGTCCTCACACTTACGAGCAGCGTCCTTGAGCTCTTGCTTGTCTGCGGTCACCCTCTCCTCATACTGTCGGCGGGTGGCCTTCTCGGCCTTTAAATCTACAGCCGCTTTATCAGTAGCCGCTCTACTCACCCTCTCCTGCTCTTGGACTTGCGATAGGGTACCCTTGAGAGTATAAATCTCGGCTGCACTACCTGCAAATCATTTAGACAAGAAGGTGCGTAAGCTTACAACTCCACACTCGAATATAATTTCAATCGTACAAATACGTACCTTGCACCTAATCGAACCGCTTGTTAATATGGACGAGGTCATCATCTACCAGCTTCAGCTTCCGTTTGAGCTTAGAAACATCAGCAGCCTGGGCGGTCACCGCCAACTGTGAAGCATGTACATTTAATAGATATGTACGTCACCTTCTGTGATATTCATTTGATCCTTTGTTCGGCTTTTTCCAAAACCAGACATAGTCTTAGGGGCTACTACCTATATATAGGCACAAGTTTTTTCATATAAAAGGTGTCTTACGTCGCATACCTCAAAGCCTATCAGCATGCTGGTAAAGGGTCCATTCAACCCGCTCTTGGCGGACTGAATCTTCTCAACCACCGAACCCATCAGGGTACGGTTCTCCTCCACGACGGAAGCACGTCAAAATGCTTCCGTCAGGGTGTCCGGCACCTTTGGATTAATGGAGGTTGTCAGTGGAGTCGGCGCTCCCCCCTCCTTCAAAGGGGTTGCCCGCTCGATTCCTGAGCCATACTGGACTCCGGAATAGTGTTCGGCTAGAGGCCAGATTGGTCATGGCCCCTGTCGTCAGTCTCCATAGGGGTTGGTTCCCCCATGTTCTCAGCACCCTCTGGCGCCATCTGGATGGCCTCCTGCACCTCTCCATGTCATGGAGAGGCTTTTCAAGACAACACTTCGGTGTCATACATAGCGTTTGGCGGGGAGACTTGTGGCACCCCGATCCGCATGGAGCAGGGGGGCCTTCGCACGTCAGCCCAAGATAACACCTGACGCATGACAGGTCCATGATACAGCATTCCAGGTACAATAATATTCATCAAATACATGTGTATATGATTACATCATTGATGAATACAATTATCTGGCATAGACCTAAGGCTATTTAAATGGTGGTGGAAGTCTTGGTTTTGCAGCATCACAACTTTGGTTGGGCTCCACAACTCACAGGACTGGCAAGATTACGGCCTAGCGCGACCAAATGAAGTAAACAATCCAGACATGACCTACAAACTGGCATGACACGCCAGGTCTGTACATTGAATGTACTTGCAAGACAACCAAAAACATAGCATCCAAACAAACAGATGACAAAAGCAAGAACCAAGCGTCTGCAATAACCTATCTCATAGCAGAGCTAAACATGGCATGATATTATCTAGAGACATGGATCAAAATAAGAATGAACAACATCATGGCATCTACTATCATGGCAATAACATGGCATATCAAACTTACTTCTAGTATGGAAACACAAAACATAGCATCACATCTTAACCATAACATGGCATGTCAAAGCAGGGCATAAGTTCAATCAAGACATGGCATGGCATCATGAAACTATGCTGAAAATAAACTACCGGTCATATCCAGTGCAGACATAACATGTTAACTTTGTGCAATCATCTCCTGTTCTACCATGGTTCTTTAAATGCAAATAGCAACTTATTACTCATGCAATGCAACCAAACTTGTGCACTGAGTCCCTCGGACTCTCTTACCAACGGATTGCCTTGCAACCAAGCGATGATTATTCACGGATCACAAACGGAACCACACTTGGTTCAACACTCACCGAGACCTCATCTCGTGATCATATCAACACATCATCATGATTTCTCACGACTGTCTCATTGTCCAAGTCATCACATTAGTTGTTACACATTATTCATCAACTTAGTTATTTCAGGTTTATCCTCCATTTCGACAGAGACCTGATAGTCTGAACTACTACGAACTTGCGCCCAAGACCAAGGACGCGACTCTCGATAGATTTAACATACACTCTGCAGAGGTAGTGCACTGTACCCACACCATAGAACCCATGGCCTAGCACTCCCATTCGGGTGGACCAACGGCGTTTTGACAAAACTGATATACTGCCATGACACTCTCCCGGCCACTCTGACCAACACCCCTTTTGGGATCAGTCCTAGATGGCCTAGCCTACCAAAGGCAAAATGGCCACCATCGTGGAAAAAACAGTCCAAACGGGACAACACGTGCAAAAAACTCAGGTCCACAAGGTTTATGTCCGCCTACCTGATCAGGGTAGCGCGTGCCTATAACCTCCCCTCATTAGAGGCACCGACGAGAGGCAAATGTGGCTGCACTAGAAAAAGCTCGATTCGGTGGCACTATGACATCCCAGTGATGACGGAGGAGGTTTGTTATTAAGTCATAATATTAACTTCTCGATCAATAATCATCATGCGAATAATTTTAACATGAATGCAACAGCTAACATGCAACATACAGATGCAGTAACAACATCAAGCTTTTCAAGTAAATAGTAATAGCATGTGAAACATGGCAATACAAGTACTAGTAATTCCACTAGTGCAACAGAATCATCATGACATCGATACTACTAACATTAAACTAGACAGAGGCATGATAACATCCAGCTAGCATGTCAACTTATTTCATGGAAGCATAAGCATGCAAGGCAGATAGTAGTAACATATAGCACGACTGAAATAACAGCAGGCGGAACAGACAAGAAACTACTACAACTAAACACACACACGAGGTGCAAGCAAAGTCAACATGCAAGCTCGGGGCTTATGATAAGAGGTTGGCTTGCCTAAGGTTAACAAATACTCCGGGAAGAAGTGTGGAATGATCGCGGAAAAATTTGCCAGAAACAATTCTCTCTCAGAGGGGCTGTTTACGAACAAGGGCATAGAGGTCATTATCACTGTGTGACAACATAATGAAAATGATACCAATGGATAGAGCTCGACGAACAAAGAACGCGAGCGTTGGAATCACCTCAATTGGAGTTACAGTTGAAAAGTTGTGGCCGTTCCTTCATTAGGCAGAAAAACAAACAAAATCTGTCCATTTCTTGCCTTAATAGGTGAACATTCACAAATTAGTCGCTTCGACTGGCGGTCTGGGCTGAAGGCACATTTTCCAGAATACTCTTTCGCGCACGGAAAGCACATTCTAGCCGTAGCAGCAGCAAAATACACCTTCTTCAAGGGAAAACGTACATCACCAAATTCATCTCCACTTATGCTGCCATGGCGCGCTGGGCCACGCCCGCCTCTCGGCGATAGGTGGGTCCCACGCCTGCTTGTCTCTCCCCCTTCCTTTCTTCTTCCTTCTCCTCCTCTGTTTCCTGACGCGGCTGCGAGGGCACCGGCTCTAGTGCGGCCATGGCGCTCCAGTGAGCTCCCCGGCCAGGAAACGGCGCGGGCGAGGTTGCCGGTGAAGACCGCGTCCAGTGGAGGTCAGCATGGAGGCGGGGCTGCCTGGGAGACGCGGTGACGGCCGGAGACAGAGGGCGGCAGGGTCGGGTGGTTTCAGGGCTCCGGTGGGGGAATGAGGTGGGCGGCGAGCTAGAGAGGGTTGCCGGAGTCCGGTGTGCTTGTGGGAGGGCTCGGACGGGACAGGGGATGGTCAGAGAGAGTGGTTGGGCGTGGAGGCCGCGGACGAGCTCCGGCTAAATTGTCGGGCTACGGCAGGGGATTCGTCCGGGCACGGGTGTGAGACAGCTCCATAGCGAGAGGCAAGGGGCTGGCTTGCTCGGGGAGGGCTTGATAACCCACAAGTATAGGGGATCAATTGTAGCCTCTTTCGATAAGTAAGAGTGTCGAACCCAACGAGGAGCTAAAGGTGGAACAAATATTCCCTCAAGTTTTATCGACCACCGATACAACTCTACGCACGCTTGACATTCGCTTTACCTAGAACAAGTATAAAACTAGAAGTACTTTGTGGGTGTAAAGGGATAGGTTTGCAAGAATATAAAGAGCACGTAAATAAAAACTAGGGGCTTTTTGAGGTAAAGAAGCAATAAAGTTAGTACATCAAGTGTGGAAAAGTGGTGGTAGGAGTTGCGAATTTGTCCCTAAGAAATTGACTACTTGACTAGACCGGTAGCAAGTTTTATGTGGGAGAGGCCACTACTAGCATGTCAACCCTGGCCTGGAATTCTATGCACTTATGATTGGAACTATTAGCAAGCATCCACAACTACTAACGTTCATTAAGGTAAAACCCACCCATAGCATTAAGATATATTGGTCCCCCTTCAATCTCGTATGCATCAATTTCTTTGCTAGGTTGAAGCTTCTATCACTCTTGCCCTCCAATACATAGTCCTATCAACATACAACTAACCCTATGGTGTGATCCACGCACGCGCTCATATGATGGGCACCAAAGGACACCAACATAACCACAAGCAAATTAAAGCAATCATAGCAATTCACCAATTGTCGATAGGACAATGAAAATCTACTCAGACATCATAGGATGACAACACATCATTGGATAATAATATGAAGCATAAAGCACCATATTCAAGTAGAGGGTACAGGGGGTTGCGGGAGAGTGGACCGCTGTAGATAGATGGGGGAAGGAGATGAAGATGTTGGTGAAGATGACAGAGATGTTGGTGTAGATCGCCGTCACACGATGATGGCCCCGGCAGCGTTCCGGTGCCACCGGGAGAGAGGGGGAGAGAGCCCCCCTTCTTCTTCTTCTTCCTTGACCTTCTCCCTAGATGGGAGAAAGGTTTCCCCTCTTGTCCTTGTCTTCCATGGCATGGGAGGGGCGAGAGCCCCTCCGAGATTGGATATGTCTCTCTGTCTCTCTCTGTTTTTGCGTTCCCTGATTCTGCCCTTTCACCATTTCTTAATCCGGATATTGGCTTTGTTGCGGAGAAAGAAGGGCACCAACTGCCTTATAGGGTGGCCATGAGGGCCCAGGGCATGCCTAGGGCGCGCCCCCTACCTCGTGGCCCCCTCGGGCATCGTCTCGCGTTGATTGTTCTTCCCAAAAATCAAATATATTCCAAAAAAATCTCCATCAGTTTTTATCCTGTATGGACTCCATTTGATATGGATTTTCTGTGAAACAAAAAACGTGCAACAAACAGTAACTGTCACTGGGCAATGGATCAATATGTTAGTCCCAAATATAGTATAAAAAGTTGCCAAGAGTATATGAAAGTTGTATAATATTGGCATGGAACAATAAAAAAATTATAGGTATGACGGAGACATATCAGCATCCCCAAGCTTAATTCCTGCTCGTCCTCGAGTAGGTAAATGATAAAAAAGATAATTTTTGATGTGGAATGCTACCTATCATAATCTTGATCATGTAATCTAATCATGGCATGAATGTTAAGACACGAGTGATTCAAAGCAATACAATATCATTTGACATTAAGACAATAATACTTCAAGCATACTAATAAAGCAAGCATGTCTTTTCAAAATAACATGGCCAAAGAAACTTATCCCTACAAAATCATATGGTCTGGCTATGCTCCATCTTCACCACACAAAATATTCAAATCATGCACAACCTCGATGACAAGCCAAGCAATTGTTTCATACTTTTCACGTTCTAAAACCTTTTCAACTTTCACGCAATACATGAGCGTGAGCCATGGACATAGCACTATAGGTGGAATAGAATATGATGATGGAGGTTGTGTGGAGAATACATAAAAGGGAGAAAGTCTCACATCGACGCGGCTAATCAAGGGGCAATGACATCATGCTAGCTATCTTACGATCATGCAAAGCAATATGACAATAAATGCTTAAGTCATGTATATGATGTTGATGGAAGTTGCATGGCAATATATCTCGGAATGGCTATGGAAATGCCATGATAGGTAGGTATGGTGGCAGTTTTGACGAAGATATAAGGAGGCTTATGTGTGATAGAGCGTATCATATCACGGGGTTTGGATGCACCGGCAAAGTTTGCACCGACTCTCAAGGTGAGAAAGGGCAATGCACGATACCGAAGAGGCTAGCAAAGATGGAAGGGTGAGAGTGTGTATAATCCATGGACTCAAAATTAGTCATAAAGAACTCACATACTTATTGCAAAATTCTATTAGTCATCGAAACAAAGTACTACGCGCATGCTCCTAGGGGATAGATTGGTGGGAAAAGACCATCGCTCGTCCCCGACCGCCACTCATAAGGAAGACAATCAATAAATACCTCATGCTCCAACTTCGTTACATAACGGTTCACCATACGTGCATGCTACGGGAATCAAAAACTTCAACACAAGTATTTCTACAATCCGCAACTACCCACTAGCATGACTCTAATATCACCATCTTTATATCGCAAAACTATTGCAAGGAATCAAACATATCATATTCAGTGATGTACAAGTTTTATGTAGGATTTCATGACTAACCATGTGAATGACCAATTCCTGTCATCTCTCTAGATAGATATAAGTGAAGCAACAAAATTTAATTCTTTCTACAAAATATATTCCCACACTCTAACAAATATAAGTGAAGCAAAATAGCATTCTACAAATGGCGGTTTTCTATGTGAAGAGAAACATGCAATCCAAACTTCAAATGATATAAGCAAAGCACATGAAGCGTTCTATAAAGCCATACTCAAAAGATATAAGTGAAGTGCAAAGAGCATTCTATAAATCAATGATGGACTATCTTGTTGGGGAACGCAGTAATTTCAAAAATTTCCTACGCACACGCAAGATCATGATGCATAGCAACGAGAGGGGAGAGTGTCATCTACGTACCCTCGTAGACCGTAAGAGGAAGCGTTATGACAACGCGGTTGATGTAGTCGTACGTCTTCACAATCGACCGATCCTCAGTATCGAACGTACGGCACCCCCGTGTTCAGCTCGGTGACGTCCTGTGAACTCACAATCCAATAGATCTTCCGGGAAGAGCTTCGTCAGGACGACGGTGTGGTCACGCTGTTAATGAAGCTACCGACGCAGGGCTTCGCCTAAGCATCGCTACAATGTGACCGAGGTGGATTATGGTGGAGGGGGCACCGCACATGGCTAAAATATCAATTATCAATTGTTGTGTCTCCAAGGGGTGCCCCCCTCCCCGTATATAAAGGAGTCGAGGAGGGGGAGGAGGCCGACCTCCTATGGGGCGCCCCATGAGGAGTCCTCATCCCACCGGGAGTAGGACTCCCCCCTTTCCAAGTACGAGTAGGAGAGGAGAAGGAAGGGAGAGAAGGAGAGAAGGAAAGGGGGACGCTGATAACCCACAAGTATAGGGGATCACAACCGTTTTCGAGGGTAGAGTATTCATCCCAAATTTATTGATTAGACACAAGGGGAGACAAATAATATTCTCAAGTATTACCAGCTTAGTTGTCAATTCAACCACACCTGGAAACTTAATATCTGCAGCAAAGTATTTAGTAGCAAAGTAATATGATAGTAGTGGTAACGGTAGCAAAAGGTAATGATAACAAAAGTAATGTTTTTGGTATTTTGTAGTGATTGTAACAATAGCAACGGAAAAGTAAATAAGCAAAGAACAATATATGGAAAGCTCGTAGTCAATGGATCGGTGATAGAGAATTATGCCGGATGCGGTTCATCATGTAACAGTCATAACCTAGGGTGACACAGAACTAGCTCCAATTCATCAATGTAATGTAGGCATGTATTCCAAATATAGTCATACGTGCTTATGGAAAAGAACTTGCATGACATCTTTTGTCCTACCCTCCCATGGCAGCGGGGTCCTAGCGGAAACTAAGGGATATTAAGGCCTCCTTTTAATAGAGTACCAGACCAAAGCATTTACACATAGTGAATACATGAACTCCTCAAACTACGGTCATCACCGGGAGTGGTCCCGATTATTGTCACTTCGGGGTTGTCGGATCATAACACATAGTAGGTGACTATAGACTTGCAAGATAGGATCAAGAACTCCCATATATTGACGAAAACATAATAGGTTCAGATCTGAAATCATGGCACTCGGGACCTAGTGACAAGCATTAAGCATAGCAAAGTCATAGCGACATCAATCTCAGAACATAGTGGATACTAGGGATCAAACCCTAACAAAACTAACTCGATTACATTATAAATCTCATCCAACCCATCACCGTCCAGCAAGCCTATGATGGAATTACTCACGCACGGTAGTGAGCATCATGAAATTGGTGATGGAGGATGGTTGATGATGACGATGGCGACGAATTCCCCTCTCCGGAGCCCCGAACGGACTCGAGATCAGCCCTCCCGAGAGGTTTTGGGGTTTGGCGGCGGCTCCATATCGTAAAACATGATGAATCCTTCTCCTTTATTTTTTTCTCCCCGAAAGTGAATATATAGAGTTGGAGTTGAGGTCGGAGGAGCTCCAGGGGGCCCATGAGGTAGGAGGCGCGCCCAGGGGGGCTGGCGCGCCCCCACCCTCGTGGCTAGGGTGTGGGCACCCTGGTCTTGATATTTTGCCAGTATTTTTTATTATTTCCAAAAAGATGCTGCATGGAGTTTCAGGTCATTCCGAGAACTTTTGTTTCTGCACATAAATAACACCACGGCAATTCTGCTGAAAACAACGTCAGTCCGGGTTAGTTCCGTTCAAATCATGTAAGTTACAGTCCAAAACAAGGGCAAAAGTGTTTGGAAAAGTAGATACGACGGAGTCGTATCAACTCCCCCAAGCTTAAACCTTTGCTTGTCCTCAAGCAATTCAGTTGACAAACTGAAAGTGATAAAGAAAAACTTTTACAAACTCTGTTTGCTCTTGTTGTTGTAAATATGTAAAGCCAACATTCAAGTTTTCAGCAAAGATTATAGACTAACCATATTCACAATAACGCATAGGTCTCATGTTTACTCATATCAATGGCATGATCAACTAGAGATCAATAATAATAAATCTCGGATGACAACACTTTCTCAAAACAATAATAATATGATATAACAAGATGGTATCTCGCTAGCCCTTTCTGAGACCGCAAAACATAAATGCAGAGCACGTTTAAAGATCAAGGCTGACTAGGCATTGTAATTCATTGTAAAAGAGATCCAGTCAAGTCATACTCAACGTAAACTAATAGTAATGAATGCAAATGACAACGGTGCTCTCCAACTGGTGCTTTTTAATAAGAGGATGATGACTCAACATAAAAGTAAATAGATAGGCCCTTCGCAGAGGGAAGCAGGGATTTGTTGAGGTGCCAGATCTCGGTTTTGAAATAGAGGTTAATAATATTTTGAGCGGTATACTTTCATTGTCAACATAACAGCCAAGAGATGGCGATATATCTTCCATGCTACACACATTATAGGCGGTTCCCAAACAGAATGGTAAAGTTTATACTCCCCCTCCACCAATAAGCATCAATCCATGGCTTGCTCGAAACAACGAGTGCCTCCAACTAACAAGAGTCCTAGGGGAGTTTTGTTTGCAATTATTTTGATTTGATTTGCATAAAGCATGGGACTGGGCATCCCGGTGACCAGCCATTTTGTCGTGAGTGAGGAGCGGAGTCCACTCCTCTTGAGAATAACCCGCCTAACATGGAAGATACGAACAGCCCTAGTTGATACATGAGCTATTCGAGCATACAAAATAGGATATTTATTTGAAGGTTTAGAGTTTGGCATATACAAATTTACTTGGAATGGCAGGTAGATACCGTATATAGGTAGGTATGATGGACTCATATGGAATAACTTTGGGGTTTATGGGATTGGATGCACAAGCAGTATTCCCGCTTAGTACAAGTGAAGGCTAGCAAAAGACTAGGAAGCGACCAGCTAGAGTGCGCCAATGGTCATGAACATTCATTAAAATTAATCAACACCGAATGCAAGCATGAGTAGGATGTAATGCACCATGAACATAAATATCGTAGAGGCTATGTTGATTTTGTTTCAACTACATGTGTGAACATGTGCCAAGTCAGGCCACTCGAATCGTTCAAAAGAGGATACCACCCTATCATACCACATCACAACCATTTTAATAGCATGTTGGCACGCAAGGTAAACCATTATAAGCTCCTAGCTAATTAAGCATGTCATACGAAACTATGATCTCTAATTGTCATTGCAAACATGTTTATTCATAAAAGGCTGAACCGGGAACGATGAACTAATCATATTTACCAAAACAAGAGAGGTCGAGTTCATACCAGCTTTTCTCATCTCAATCAGTCCATCATATATCGTCATAATTGCCTTTCACTTGCATGACCGAATGATGTGAATAATAATAATAGTGCACGTGCATTGGACTAAGCTGGAATCTGCAAGCATTCAATAAACAAGAGAAGACAAGGCAATATGGGCTCTTTTCTCAGATCAACAATAATGCATATAAGAGCCACTTCAACAATTTAATCATGATCTTCTCCTATCGACCCCCAAAGAAAATAAAAGAAATAAAACTATTTACATGGGAGAGCTCCCAACAAGCAGAAAGAAGAACAGGAAATCTTTTTGGGTTTTCTTTTTAACTACTACTACAAGCATGGAAATTAAAACTAGCTAAAAGCTACAACTAATTTTTGGTTTTTCTTATGGTTTATTAAACACACAAGAAGAAAGCACAAAAAAGAAAATGAACTAGCATGGATGATACAATGAAAAAGTATGAGCACCGACATCTAGCAATGAGTGTGTGAACATAAATGTAATGTCAGTGAGAAATACGTACTCCCCCAAGCTTAGGCTTTTGGCCTAAGTTGGTCTATGGCCACGGTTGGCCTGGCGGATATCCATAGTAATAGTTGGGGTCGTACTGTGAAGAAGAAGACTCTGATTGCCACTGGTTGGCAATCATCTCCGGATCCCACTAGTAATTAGACTGTCGTGGAGGATCAACTTGTGGTTCCGACTCTGACTCTGTGGCTGATGTACGGTTCCATTATGCGTGGATATCCTCCAGCGAGACGAGGTACTAGCCTGTAGATAAATCAAACAAGGAAGGAGCAGGCAAGGTGATAGTCTCCGGATGACGTTTATCAAAGAACAATTTGTATTTAAGCTCCCCTTCCCTATTCTTTACAATAAAATCATGTGCTACCATACTCTTATGATCTAAATAAATAGTAGGCAGCAATTTTTCTTCTTTTTTATAGTGCCTAATGGGTATGCTATAATATGCAGCAAGGCGTGAAACATAGATACCACCAAAGATGGGGCCCTTTGTACGGTTCAGACTTAACTGTTTAGTAATAATACCACCCATACTAACAGAGTCGTCATGGAATAAGCCATGAAACAAAATAATAATATCAGGAACACTAAGGTTTCCATAGTTTCCGCGACCAATTAAGCAACGACTAGCAAATATTGCAAAGTAGCGTAAAACAGGAAAATGTATGCTAGTGATTCTTGCATCGGAAACTTTCCTAGTTTCCCCTACAGTGATGGTGTCAATAAACCCATCCACATCTTTACGATGTGGTTCCTCTAGGCTACCCTCGAAAGGTATTTTGCAAACCCTGCAAAATTCATCTAGTGACATCTTCTTAACCACATCACATAAATGAAACTCTACTGAAGGAGGTGATTCCCTAGGATAATAGTAGAAGTTTTGCACAAAAGTATTGGTGAGTAAGAGATACTATTCGTGTTGGTCGCGGAGGAAGTTGGTGAGGCCTGCATTCTTATCCAATTCATAAAAATCATCATAAATCCCGGCTGCTCTCAGGAAATCATCACAAGGCCATTCACACGGCCGAACCTCTGTGACGCGAGGCAGATTATATTTGCGCTTCTTTGCTTCTTCCTTTTGCTTTTCCTTAGAGCATCGGCTCGATGAGCCCCTGAAAATTCTCTTCATTATTTTCTGAAAAATTCTGAAATTTTTAGTAACTTCAAATAAAAGTGAACCAAACTCAACAAAATTGATAGCAACTACTCCTACAAGTACCTAGAGGCAATATCATGCACCAAAACTACTTTTGACCATATAAATTTGGCATGCAAGCTCAAGAACAGGGTCACCTAAGCAGCAAAAATATGCAATGAATAAAGCACTAGAACAAAAACTAATTGGACCAATGGAGGAGTCACATACCAAGGAACAATCCCCCAAGCAGTTTTGTGAGAGGTGCTTTGAGCAAGGAGATCGAAAATGGCAGCAAAATGAGCTTGGACTCGTGTTTGAACTGGATAATGGTGTTTGTGGGAGGAAGGAGTGTGTGGGTGCAGGAATAAGTGGAGGAGGGCCAGGGGCGCACCCAGGGGGTAGGGCGCACCCTCCACCCTCCTAGCCAGGTGGATGCCCCCTGCTGTGTTCTCAGTGCCAAATATTCTCAAATATTCCAGAAAAAAACATATTTAAATTTCAGGGCATTTGGAGAACTTTTATTTTTTGGGGTATTTTTATATTGCACGGATAATTCAGATAATAGATAGAAAATTACTATTTTTCTTTATTTAATATAAATAACAGAAAGTAAAAGGAGGGTACAAAGAGTTGTGCTTTCTAAATTCATCCATCTCATGATCATCAAAAGGAATCCATTAACAAGGTTGATCAAGTCTTGTTAACAAACTCATTCCGAATAGCATGGAACCGGAGAATTTTCGAATAACACTAGGTTACCTCAACGGGGATATGCACATCCCCAACAATAAGAATATCATATTTCTTCTTGACAGTAGGAAGAGGAAATTCAAAACCTCCAAAATAATTGATGGAATTTTTCCAATAGAATTAATATTGTGGACTTGAGGTTGTTTCCTCGGAAAGTGTACCGTATGCTCATTACCATTAATATGAAAAGTGGCATTGCCTTTGTTGCAATCAATAACAGCCCCTAAAGTATTCAAAAAGGGTCTTCCAAGATAATAGACATACTATCTTCCTCAGGAATATCAAGAATAACTAAGTCCGTTAAAATAGTAACGTTTGCAACCACAACAGGCACATGCTCACAAATACCGACAGGTATAGCAGTTGATTTATCAGCCATTTGCAAAGATATTTCAGTAGGTGTCAACTTATTCAAATCAAGTCTATGATATAAAGAGAGAGGCATAACACTAACACCGGCTCCAAGATCACATAAAGTAGTTTTAACATAGTTTCTTTTAATGGAGCATGGTATAGTGAGTACTCCTGGATCTCCAAGTTTCTTTGGTATTCCACCCTTAAAAGTATAATTAGCAAGCATAGTGGAAATTTCAGCTTCCGGTATCTTTCTTTTATTAGTAACAATATATTTCATATACTTAGCATAAGGATTCATTTTGAGCATATCAGTCAATTGCATACACAAAAAGATAGGTCTAATCATTTCAGCAAAGCGCTCAAAATCCTCGTCATCCTTTTTCTTGGATGGTTTGGGAGGAAAAGGCATGGGTTTCTGAACCCATGGTTCTCTTTCTTTACCATGTTTCCTAGCAAGTAGCAACAAAGTCTCTCTTATCATAACGTTGATTCTTTGATTGTGGGTTATCAAGATCAACAGTAGGTTCAATTTCTATATCATTATTATTGCTAGGTTGGGCATCAACATGACCATTATCATTAACATTATCACTAGTTTCAGGTTCATTACCAGATTGTGTTTCAGCATCAGAAATAGAAATATCATTTGGATTATCATGTGTTTCAGTAATAGGTTCACTAGAAGCATGCAAAGTCCTATCATTTTTCTTTTTATTCCTTTTAGAAGGACTAGGTGCATCTATATTATTTCTCTGAGAATCTTGCTCAATTCTCTTAGGGTGGCCTTCAGGATACAAAGGTTCCTGAGTCATTTTACCATTTCTAGTAGCCACTCTAATAGCAAAATCATTATTCTTACTATTCAATTCATTGAGGAAATCATTTTGAGCTTTAAGTACTTGTTCTACTTGAGTGGTAACCATAGAAGCATGTTTACTAATAAGTTTAAGTTCAGCATTGACAATAGCCATATAATCACCCAAGTGTTCAAGCATATCAGCATTGCGTTTTAATTCTCTACCAAAATAAGCATTGAAGTCTTCTTGCTTAACCATAAACTTATCAAACTCATCTAAGCATGGGCTAGCAAACTTAGTAAATGGGATTTCAGCTTTATCATATTTATAGAGAGAATTTACCTTTACTACCTGTGTCGGGTTATAAAGACCATGTATTTCTTCAATAGTAGATGAATTAAAATTATGCATTTCTTCGACAGGCGGTAAATTAAGACCATGTACTTCTTCAATAGGAGGTAAATTCTTAACATCTTCAGCTTTAATACCCTTTTGTTTCATAGATTTCTTTTCCTCTTTCATATCTTCAGGACTGAGAAATAGAACACCTCTTTTCTTCGGAGTTGGTTTAGGAATAGGCTCAGGAGTTGGCTCAGGAAGTGTCCAATTATTTTCATTTGTCAACATATTATTCAATAGAATTTTAGCTTCATCTGGTTTTCTTTCCCTGAAAACAGAACCAACACAACTATCCAGGTAATCTCTGGAAGCATCGGTTAGTCCATTATAAAAGATATCAAGTATTTCATTTTTTTTCTTAAGAGGATGATCAGGCAAAGCATTAAATAATTGGAGAAGCCTCCCCCAAGCTTGTGGGAGACTCTCTTCTTCAATTTGCACAAAATTATATATATCCCTTAAAGCAACTTGTTTATCATGAGTAGGGAAATATTTAGCAGAGAAGTAGTAAATCATATCCTGGGGACTACACACACAACCAGGATCAAGATAATTAAACCATATCTTAGCATCACCCTTTAATGAGAACGAAAATATTTTAAGGATATAAAAGTAGTGAGTTCTCTCATCATTAGTGAACAGGGTGGCTATATCATTTAATTTAGTAAGATGTGCCACAACAGTTTCAGATTCATAGCCATAAAAAGGATCAGATTCAACCAAAGTAATTATATCAGGATCAACAGAGAATTCATAATCCTTATCAGTAACACAGATTGGTGAAGTAGCAAAAGTAGGGTCAGGTTTTATTCGAGCATTAAGAGATTGTTGCTTCCATTTAGCTAATAACTTCTTAAGATCACTTCTATCATTACAAGCAAGAATAGCTCTAGCAGGTTCTTCATCCACAACATAACCCTTAGGCACAACAGGTGATTCATATTTATTAGGGGGAGAGTCTTCATCATCACTATCATCAATATTATCAGTTTCAATAATTTCATTCTCTCTAGCCCTGGCAAGTTGTTCATCAAGAAATTCACCAAGTGGCATAGTAGTATTAAGCATAGAAGTAGTTTGATCATAAGTATCATGCATAGCAGAAGTGGCATCATCAATAACATGCGACATATCAGAAATAGCATAAGCAGGTTTAGGTGTCGCAAGCTTACTCAAAACAGAACGTGAATCAAGTGCAGAGCTAAATGGCAGTTCCTTACCTCCCCTCGTAGTTGAGGGATAAATCTTGGTTCTTGGATCTTTCAAGTTCTTCATAATTATAAGTAGATATAAATCCCAAGTGACTCAAAAAATAGAGCTATGATCCCCGACAATGGCGCCACAAAATAGTCTTGATAACCCACAAGTATAGGGGATCGCAACAGTTTTCGAGGGTAGAGTATTCAACCCAAATTTATTGATTCGACACAAGGGGAGCCAAAGAATATTCTCAAGTATTAGCAGCTTAGTTGTCAATTCAACCACACCTGGAAACTTAATATCTATAGCAAAGTATTTAGTAGCAAAGTAATATGATAGTAGTGGTAATGGTAGCAAAAGGTAATGATAACAAAAGTAATGTTTTTGGTATTTTGTAGTGATTGTAACAATAGCAACGGAAAAGTAAATAAGCGAAGAACAATATATGGAAGGCTCGTAGGAAATGGATCAGTGATAGAGAATTATGCCGGATGCGGTTCATCATGTAACAGTCATAACCTAGGGTGACACAGAAGTAGCTCCAATTCATCAATGTAATGTAGGCATGTATTCCGAATATAGTCATACGTGCTTATGGAAAAGAACTTGCATGACATCTTTTGTCCTAACCTCCCATGGCAGTGGGGTCCTAGCGGAAACTAAGGGATATTAAGGCCTCCTTTTAATAGAGTACCAGACCAAAGCATTGACACATACTGAATACATGAACTCCTCAAACTACGATCATCATCGGGAGTGGTCCCGATTATTGTCACTTCGGGGTTGCTGGATCATAACACATAGTAGGTGACTATAGACTTGCAAGATAGGATCAAGAACTCCCATATAGACTTGCGGTGAGCATCATGAAATTGGTGATGGAGGATGGTTGATGATGACGATGGCAACGGATTCCCCTCTCCGGAGCCCGAACGGACTCCAGATCAGCCCTCCCGAGAGGTTTTAGGGTTTGACGGCGGCTCCGTATCGTAAAATGCGATGAATCCTTCTCCTTTATTTTTTTCTCCCCGAAAGGGAATATATAGAGTTGGAGTTGAGCTCGGTGGAGCTCCAGGGGGCCCACGAGGTAGGGGGACACGCCCAGGAGGGCAAGCGCGCCCCCACCCTCATGGCTAGGGTGTGGGCCCCCTAGTCTTGATCTTTTGCCAGTATTTTTTATTATTTCCAAAAAGATGCACCGTGGAGTTTCAGGTCATTCCAAGAACTTTAGTCTCTGCACATAAATAACACCATGGCAATTCTGCTGAAAACAACGTCAGTCCGGGTTAGTTCCATTCAAATCATGCAAGTTAGAGTCCAAAACAAGGGCAAACGAGTTTGGAAAAGTAGATATGACAGAGACGTATCAGGCGCCCCCCTCCTTGTCCAATTTGGACTAGAGGGGGAGGGGGCGCGTGGCTGCCCTGGCCACACCTCCTCTTCTCCCACTAAGGCCCATTAGGCCCAATATACTCCCCGGGGGGGTTCCTATAACCCCCCGGTACTCCGATATATGTCCGAAACACTTCCGTTGTCTGAACATAGTCTTCCAATATATCAATCTTTACGTCTCGACCATTTCGAGACTCCTCGTCATGTCCGTGATCATATCCGGGACTCCGAACTACCTTCAGTACATCAAAACATAAAAACTCATAATACCTATCGTCACAGAACGTTAAGCGTGCGTAACCTACAGGTTCGAGAACTATGTAGACATGACCGAGACACGTCTCCAGGCAATAACCAATAGCGCAACATCGATGCTCATATTGGTTCCCACATATTCTACGAAGATCTTTATCGGTCAAACCACATAACAACAAACGTTGTTCCATTTGTCATTGGTATGTTACTTGCCTGAGATTCGATCATCGGTATCTCAATACCTAGTTCGGTCTCATTTCCGGCAAGTCTCTTTACTCGTTCCACAATGCATCATCCCGTAACTAACTCATTAGTAACATTGCTTGCAAGGCTTATAGTGATGTGCATTTCCGAGAGGGCCCAGAGATACCTCTCCGACAATCGGAGTGACAAATCCTATTCTCGATCTATGCCAACTCAACGAACACCATCGGAGACACCTGTAGAGTACCTTTATAATCACCCAGTTACATTGTGATGTTTGGTAGCACAAAAAGTGTTCTTCCGGTAATCGGGAGTTGCATAATCTCATATTCATAGGAACATGTATAAGTCATGAAGAAAGCAATAGCAGTAAACTAAACGATCAAGTGCTAAGCTAATGGAATGGGTCATGTCAATCACATCATTCTCCTAATGATGTGATCCCATTAATCAAATGACAACTCATGTCTATGGCTAGGAAAGTCAACCATCTTTGATCAACGAGCTAGTCAATTAGAGACATACTAGTGACACTATGTTTGTCTACTCACACATGTATTATGTTTCCGGTTAACACAATTCTAGCATGAATAATAAAAATTTATCATGATATGAGGAAATAATTAATAACTTTATTATTGCTTCTAGGGCATATTTCCTTCAGTCCCCCATTTGCACTAGAGTCAATAATCTAGATTACACAGTAATGATTCTAACACCCATGGATTCTTGGTGTTGATCTTGTTTTGCTCGTGGAAGAGGCTTAGTCAACGGGTCTGCAACATTCAGATCCGTATGTATCTTGCAAATCTCTATGTCTCCCACCTGGACTTGATCCCGGATGGAATTGAACCGTCTTTTGATGTGCTTGGTTCTCTTGTGAAATCTGGATTCCTTTGCCAAGGCAATTGCACCAGTATTGTCAAAAGATTTTCATTGGACCCAATGCACTAGGTACGACACCTAGATCAGATATGAACTCCTTCATCCGGACTCCTTCATTTGCTGCTTCCGAAGCAGCTATGTACGCTTCACACGCAGATCCTGCCACGACACTTTGTTTAGAACTGCTCCAACTAAAAGCTCCACCGTTCAATATAAACACGTATCTGGTTTGCGATTTAGAATCATCCGGATCAGTGTCAAAGCTTGCATCGGTAACCATTTATGACAAGATCTTTGTCACCTCCATAAACGAGAAACATATCTTTAGTCCTGTTCAGGTATTTCAGGATGTTCTTGACCGCTGTCCAGTGATCCACTCCTGGATTACTTTGGTACCTCCCTACTAAACTAACAGCAAGGCACACATCAGGTCTGGTACACAACATTGCATACATGATACAGCCTATGGCTGAAGCATAGGGAACACTTTTCATTTTCTCTCTATCTTCTATAGTGGTCAGGCATTGAGTCTTACTCAACTTCACACCTTGTAACATAGTCAAGAACCCTTCCTTTTCTTGATCCATTTTGAACTTCTTCAAAACTTAATCAAGGTATGCGCTTTGTGAAAGTCCAATTAAGCATCTTGATCTATCTCTATAGGTCTTGATGCCCAATATATAAGCAGCTTCTCCGAGGTCTTTCATTGAAAAACTCTTATTCAAGTATCCTTTTATGCTATCTAGAAATTCTATATCATTTCCAATCAACAATATGTCATCCACATATAATATTAGAAATGCTACAGAGCTCCCACTCACTTTCTTATAAATACAGGCTTCTCCAAAAGTCTGTATAAAACCATATGCTTTGATCACACTATCAAAACGTTTATTCCAACTCCGAGAGGCTTGCACCAGTCCATAAATGGATCGCTAGAGCTTGCACACTTTGTTAGCACCCTTTGGATCGACAAAACCTTCTGGTTGCATCATATACAACTCTTCTTCCAGAAATCCATTCAGGAATGCAGTTTTGACATCCATTTGCTAAATTTCATAATCATAAAATGCAGCAATTGCTAAAATGATTCGGACAGACTTAAGCATCACTACGGGTGAGAAAGTCTCATCGTAGTCAACCCCTTGAACTTGTCAAAAACCTTTCGCAACAAGTTGAGGTTTGTAGATAGTAACATTACCGTCAGTGTCAGTCTTCTTCTTGAAGATCCATTTATTCTCGATGGCTTGCCGATCATCGGGCAAGTCAACCAAAGTCCACACTTCGTTCTCATACATGGATCCCATCTCAGATTTCATGACCTCAAGCCATTTTGCGGAATCTGGGCTCACCATCGCTTCTTCATAATTCGTAGGTTTGTCATGGTCAAGTAACATGACTTCCAGAATAGGATTACCGTACCACTCTAGTGCGGATCTTACTATGGTTGACCTACGAGGTTCGGTAGCAACTTGATCTGAAGTTTCATGATCATCATCATTAGCTTCCTCACTAATTGGTGTAGATGTCACAGGAATCGGTATCTTTGATGAATTACTTTCCAATAAGGGAGCAGGTATAGTTACCTCATCAAGTTCTACTTTCCCCCCACTCACTTCTTTCAAGAGAAACTCCTTCTCTAGAAAGGATCCATTCTTAGCAACAAATGTCTTGCCTTCGGATCTGTGATAGAAGGTCTACCCAATAGTTTCCTTTGGGTATCCTATGAAGACACATTTCTCCGATTTGGGTTCGAGCTTATCAGGTCGAAGCTTTTTCACATAAGCACCGCAGCCCCAAATTTAAAAAAACGACAACTTTGGTTGCTTGCCAAACTACAGTTCATAAGGCGTCGTCTCACTGGATTTCAATGGTGCCCTATTTAACGTGAATGCAGCCGTCTCTAAAGCATAACCCCAAAACGATAGCGATATATCAGTAAGAGACATCATAGATCGCACCATATCTAGTAAACTATGATTATGACATTCGGACACACCATTACGCTGTGGTGTTCCGGGTGGTGTGAGTTGCAGAACTATTCCGCATTGTTTCAAATGTAGACCAAACTCGTAACTCAAATATTCTTCTCCACAATAAGATCGTAGAAACTTTATTTTCTTGTTACGATGATTTTCCACTTCACTATGAAATTCTTTGAACTTTTCAAATGTTTTATACTTATGTTTCATCAAGTAGATATACCCATATCTGCTCAAATCATCTGTGAAGGTGAGAAAATAACGATACCCACCACGAGCCTCAATATTCATTGAACCACATACATCAGTATGTATGATTTCCAATAAATCTGTTGCTTGCTCCATTGTTCCGGAGAACGGCGTTTTAGTCATCTTTCCCATGAGGCATGGTTCGCAAGTACCAAGTGATTCATAATCAAGTGATTCCATAAGTCCATCAATATGGAGTTTCTTCATGCGCTTTACACCAATATGACCTAAACGGCAGTGCCACAAGTAAGTTGCACTATCATTATCAACTCTGCAACTTTTGGCTTCAACATTATGAATAAATGTATTACTACTATCGAGATTCAACACAAATAGACCACTCTTCAAGGGTGCATGACCATAAAAGATATTACTCATATAAATAGAACAACCATTATTCTTAGATTTAAATGAATAACCGTCTCGCATCAAACAAGATCCAGATATAATGTTCATGCTTAACGCTGACACCAAATAACTATTATTCAGGTCTAAAATTAATCCCGAAGGTAGATGTAGAGGCAGCGTGCCGACGGCGATCACATCGAATTTGGAACCATTTCCCACATGCATCGTCACCTCGTCCTTACCTAATCTTCGCTCAATCAGTAGTCCCTGTTTCGAGTTGCAAATATTAGCAACAGAACCAGTATCAAATACCCAGGTGCTACTGCGAGCTCTAGTAAGGTACACATCAATAACATGTATATCACATATACCTTTGTTCACCTTGCCATCCTTCTTATCCATCAATAACATGTTCCGCTTCAAGTGACTAGTCTGTTTGCAGTAGAAGCACTCAGTCCGAGGCTTAGGTCCAGACTTGGGTTTCTTCTCCTGAGAAGCAACTTGTTTGCCGTTCTTTTTGAAGTTCCCCTTCTTCTTCCCTTTACCATTTTTCTTGAAATTGGTGGTCTTGTTGACCATCAACACTTGATGCTCCTTCTTGATTGCTACCTCCGCAGCCTTTAGCATTGCGAAGAGCTCGGGAATTGTCTTATCCATCCCTTGCATATTATAGTTCATCACGAAGCTCTTGTAGCTTGGTGGCAGTGATTGAAGAATTCTTTCAATGACACTATCTGCCGAAAGATCAACTCCCAGTTGAATCAAGTGATTGCAGTACCCAGACATTCTGAGTATATGTTCACTGACAGAACTATTCTCCTCCATCTTGCAGCTGTAGAACTTATTGGAGACTTCATATCTCTCAATCCGGGCATTTGCTTGAAATATTAAATTCAACTCCTGGAACATCTCAGATGCTCCATGACGTTCAAAACATCGTTGAAGTCCCAGTTCTAAGCCGTAAAGCATGGCACACTGAACTATCGAGTAGTCATGAACACACGACTGCTAGGCATTCATAATGTCTGTAGTTGCCGGTGCAGGTGGTACACTTAGTGGTGCTTTGTAAATCCCTTGATGCGGCTATATCTCCAACATGTCAAAGCACGACTTAGAGGCATAACCGCATTGAAAGCAATGCCGCAAGTGAGGTAATCTTCACAACAACCCATGTAACACATAAGGGAAAGAGATACATAGTTGGCTTACAATCGCCACTTCACACAATAAATGAATAAAACATTACAACATCCAGATACAAACAAGGTCTGACTACGGAACCAAAATAAAAGAAGACTACCCCTAATGCTACACAGATCCCCGATCGTCCCAACTGGGCTCCACTACTGATCAACTGAAAAACGGAACAACATAACGAACACGATCTTCAACGAGCTCCTCCTTGAGCTTGGTTGCGTCACCTGCACAGTTTCATCGGCGCCTGCAAACTGGTTTTGGAAGTATCTGTGAGTCACGGGGACTCAGCAATCTCACACCCTCGCGATCAAGACTATTTAAGCTTATAGGTAGGGAAAAAGGTATGAGGTGGAGCTGCAACAAGCACTAGCATATATGGTTGCTAACATACGCAAATGAGAGCGAGAAGAGAAGGCAAGGCACGGTCGAGAAACTATGATGAAGAAGTGATCCAAGACTACTTACATTCAAGCATAACTCCAACACCGTGTTCACTTCCCGGACCCTGCCGAGAGGACACCATCACAGCTACACACGCGGTTGATGCATTTTAATTAAGTTAAGTTTCAAGTTTTCTACAACCGGACATTAACAAATTCCCATCTGCCCATAACCGCGGGCACGGCTTTCGAAAGTTCAAAACCCTGCAGGGGTGTCCCAACTTAGCCCATCACAAGCTCTCATGGTCAACAAAGGATATTCCTTCTCCCAGGAAGACCCGATCAGACTCGGAATCCCGGTTACAAGACATCTCGACAATGGTAAAATAAGACCAGCAAAGCAACCCGGATGTGCTGACAAATCCCGATAGGAGCTGCACATATCTCGTTCTCAGGGCACACCGGATTGTCCAAACTTCCTGTAGGCCAGCCCAGAGTTGCCCCTGCTGGCCACCGGCGGCTGACAAGTTGGACCAACACTCAAAGGAGCACTGGCCCGGGGGTTTAAATAAAGATGACCCTTGAGTCTGCAGAACCCAAGGGAAAAAGGCTTAGGTGGCAAATGGTAAAACCAAGGTTGGGCCTTGCTGGAGGAGTTTTATTCAAGGCGAACTATCAAGGGGTTCCCATTATAACCCAACCACGTAAGGAACGCAAAATCAAGGAACATAACATCGGTATGACGGAAACTAGGGCGGCAAGAGTGGAACAAAACACCAGGCATAAGGCTGAGCCTTCCACCCTTTACCAAGTATATAGATGCATTAATTAATATAAGAGATATTGTGATATCCCAACAAATATCCATGTTACAACATGGAACAAACTCCAATCTTCACCTGCAACTAACAACGCTATAAGAGGGGCTGAGCAAAGCGGTAACATAGCCAAACAACGGTTTGCTAGGACAAGGTGGGTTAGAGGCTTGACATGGCAATATGGGAGGCATGATATAGCAAGTGGTAGGTAATGCGGCATAGGCATAGCAATAGAGCGAGCAACTAGCAAGCAAAGATAGAAGTGATTTCGACAGTATGGTCATCTTGCCTGAGATCCCGCAAGGAAGAAGAACGGGTCCATGAAGAAGACAAACGGGCGTAGATGAACGGATCCTCACAACTCCGGAACGAAACCGAAGCTAACGCGAGAAGTAACCCAGAAAGAAGCAAACAACATAGTAAACAACCATCACATAATCATGGCATGATGCACAACAAGTATGATGCATGTCCGGTTTAATGAGGCATGGCATGGCAAAGTGCACAAACAATACTACAAATTAAGTGGAGCTCAATATGCAATGAGTTGCATATTGACGAAACACCATGTCAATTATTTAGTTCCTCTCGTTTAGGTACCCAACAATATTAAAGGTTGGTTAACATGGTAAGAGGTGAAGCATAACAAAACTATACCATCTAAATAATTTAAATGGGGCCGGATATAGCAAACAACAAATCCGGTAAATCCCCACGTGCATTTAGTAATTAATGCAAACAACAATTTTAAACATTTTAATTGTTGTTATCATGATGCGGATGACATGTGCAAGTTTTATGCAATATTTATGAAAAAGTTGATAAGAGCATTTTATGAAGCATTTGTCACCGTGGTAGAAAGAAAGGGGTGCCACGGCGATGAAACGGAAATGGTGCCATGGCAAACACTCCGGTTCCGGTAACTCGATTGAGATGCCGAGAAAGTGTGACGGGAGTGAGTCACGCAAGGATGGTGGGGTGATCCCGGATACCGGGTTCCCATGGGTCAACAGCATGGCAGACGAGGGGAGACGTGTAATGACAACTCGGACACGGTGCAAACACGGACATCACATACAACATGCATTTGTCCACGGTCGTTGGTCCGGCAGTTATACCTTCCAAGGGTGCATTTCGAGGCGGAACGAGTCGGTGCAAAGTAGAGGAAGTAGACGTTCTCGTGACGGTAGAGGAAGTAGTGGTACACGTCTCGGAGAAGGACTTGACGCATTCAATGTTTCCGAGGGCGACGGTAGGAGAACTTGGCGCTAATGCTACATGGGTCTTCGGTGACGGTCGATGTACATGGCAAACGTAGAGGTACTATGCTTCGGTCATCGTGGTACTTGGCGATAGTAGTGGTACAAGGGTTGTGGCCGGCCTTGGCGGTTCATCGTGTAGTCGTAAACGTCCCGTAGATGTTCATGTTGTCGTAGCCATTCGGATCTTCGAGCGATGGTAGTCGTTCACTTGACAGTCTTGAAGGATTCGAAGGGGTACTGGGCGGTCTGTCATGGTACTCGTTCGGGCATCCGTGTGTCGTGGTACGTGGTATCCCTGTAGTTGACCTTGCCATTCTTGATGGTCTGAAAAGAAGTAGCACAAGGACCTCGGGAGCACGACGAAGCCGCATGGAGGCTTGCAACAGGGAAGTCAGCGCAGGCACGTGACCCCATCCTGTCGCTCGAAAGCAGGGGTACTTGAGCGGCGGAGCTCTACAGCGAAGCAACAGCAGCAGGAGGACTCGGCATGGCAGCGAGAGCTGCAGGGGAGGTCGAAGGCTGGGCTGGCACGCTGGAGAGGAAGCAAGAGCATGGCGAGGTGGATGTCTAGGCTGGACCATGCAGCAGCGGCGAGGGACTCCGGGATGGCATGGAGGTCGATGAAGACGAGCTCGAAGCTGTGCTGGAGCATGGCGACAGGGCGGCCGGACGAAGCAGGGTGACGAGGTGGTGCTTGGGGCTCGAGGTCACGAGGAAGCAGCAGCTCCAGTGGTGCGGTGCCGGAGACGCAGCAGGGAAGATGGAGGAGTAGCAGAGGAAGGGGGGCCGCGCGGAGGGCGTCATGCTCACCGGCGTGAGGAAGGAGATCCGGCGGGACGTGAGGGAACAATGCGGCGGCCTGCAGGATCCGGCGAGGGGTGACTGCAGGGAGCGGGCGGCGTCCATGGAGCTCGGGAAGTCGCTGGGAGGAGAGGGCCAGGCGCGGGGAGGACGAGAGGAGAGGTTGGGGAATCGGGCAGAGGGGAGAGGTCGAGGGATCTCTCGATCCCTTTGGCGGTGCTAGGAGTGACTGAGGTCGGTTGGCTAGGGTTGAGGGCGGCTGCAGCAGGACTTGGCGGCGGGGAGGAAGGTTCAGACGAAGCAAGGCGGCAGCGGCGACGTGCAGAGCTGCAGAGGGACTTGGCGGACTGGCGCGATGACTCTCTCCGGCGAGACAGGGACTTGGCGCGGGCTCGTCGGGGTCCTACTGGAGGCTCTCGTCTCCAGCGTGGTTCGCCGATGAAAACTTCAGGAGAGGCACGGTCAAGGCGGCGCCGCGTTGGAGCTCCCTGTTGGTGGCGAGGAAGACACGCGACAGCGCTCCTAGTAGGGAACGGGGCGACGACGCACTCCTCGGGAGGCGAGGGCATGGCGCCGGTTGAGGAGGCTGGTTCCCATCCAGATGAAGCGACGGCAGGATGGGGTCGTCCATGGCGGACTCTGCTGCGAGGGGAAAAGAGAGAGGCATGCGTGAGAGAGAGAGATCAGAGAAGAAAAGAAGATGGGAAGAAAAACAGGAAGGGTAGGGGCGGCCTGGTCGGTGACTTCGGTCGCCGGCGGGAGAAGTGGATCGGGGTCGAGGACGAGCTCCTGGCTCAAGGCAGGGAAGGATGGCCTGTAGGTGGAAAGGATGAGGAGGGGATCTGGGAGGATTTTTTTTGGATTGGGAGGGGATCCCGAGGAAAGGGAGACAAGAGGAGTGGCGGCGGTGGAATAAGGAGAATGGGACAAGCTGCCTCAAAATTAGGGTTGGACTAATTTATATATAGGCCTGCGGATTAGGTTAGGGGCTAACGGATCCCTCTGATTGTAATCGGACGATCGAGAATAAAAGGTTAGAGGAGTCCAAATAGGAAAACGGTGATGTTTTGTAGATGTTTGGGGATGATCCGGACCCAATGGTGACGACTGCCCGGGTCGGGTCCGGGACAGCTTTCGGACGCGCGCGCGAGGAGGTCCGCGGACTGACGAGAGATCCTAGGCTAGGTCTGGCGGTGAGATGTAGTGCAGAAGGCAATGGGCTGAGAAGAGAGAAGTCAGAGAGACCCGACGACTATTTCCGGAGACCGAAAACGTCCGACATTTGACCGACTATATTGTCGCTATAGTTAATCGTTGTGCCATCAAACGGACTCCAAACGCGATGAAATTTGACAGGCGGTCTATCTGCACTATAATAAGACCACATGCCAACTTTCATCCCATTCCGAGAACATTTCTCCGGCCACTTATAAAATAATATTTTCGGACATGTCGCGGGCGCGTGCAAGTGTGTCTGGACTCAGAACGGACAACGGAAGGAACGGGGAGACCTGGACAGATGCAAGTTTGAAAACATGATGATGCAATGCACATGATGACATGAAAAGATGCAACACGCAAGCGAATGACATGGCAATGACAGCGAATAACTGGAAGATACCTGGCACATCGGTCTCGGGGCGTTACATGCTTCCAGGACGTAATTCTTCTGTGCAGCAATGAGGATAATCCTCAAGTTATGGACCATGTCCGTGTAATTGCTACCATCATCTTGCAACTTTGATTTCTCAAGGAACGCATTAAAATTTAACAGAACAACAACACAGGCCGTCTATCTACAACAACATAGACAAGCAAAATACTATCAGGTACTAAGTTCATGATAAATTTAAGTTCAATTAATCATATAACTTAAGAACTCCACTTAGATAGACATCCCTCTAATCATCTAAGTGATCACGTGATCCAAATCAACTAAACCATAACTGATCATCATGTGAAATGGAGTAGTTTTGAATGGTGAACATTACTATGTTGATCATATCTACTATATGATTCACGCTTGACCTTTTGGTCTCAGTGTTCTGAGGCCATATCTATATATGCTTGGCTCGTCAAGTTTAACCCGAGTATTCTGCCTGTGCAAAACTGGCTTGCACCCGTTGTATAAGAACGTTGAGCTTATCACACCCGATCATCACGTGGTGTCTTGGCACGACGAGCTTTTGCAATGGTGCATACTTAGGGAGAACACTTGTACCTTGAAATTTTTAGTGAGAGATCATCTTATAATGCTACCGTTAATCAAAGTAGAATAAGATGCATAAAGGATAAACATCACATGCAATCAATATAAGTGATATGATATGGCCATCATCATCTTGTGCCTTTGATCTCCATCTCCAAAGCACCATCATGATCACCTTTGTCACTAGCGCGACACCTTGATCTCCATCGTAGCATCGTTGTCGTCTCGCCAACTATTTCTTCTACGACTACCGCTACCTCTTAGTGATAAAGTAAAGCAATTACATGGCGATTGCATTTCATACAATAAAGCGACAACCATATGGCTCCTGCCAGTTGCTGATAACTCCGTTACAAAACATGATCATCTCATACAATAATATATAGCATCATGCGTTGACCATATCACATCACAACATGCCCTGCAAAAACAAGTTAGACGTCCTCTACTTTGTTGTTGCAAGTTTTACGTGGCTGCTATGGGCTGAGCAAGAACCATTCTTACTACGCATCAAAACCACAATGATAGTTCATCATGTTAGTGTTGTTTTAACCTTCGACAAGGACCGGGCATAGTCACACTCGGTTCAACTAAAGTTGGAGAAACTGACACCCGCCAGCCACCTGTGTGCAAAGCACGTCGGTAGAACCAGTCTCGCGTAAGCGTACGGGTAACGTTGGTCTGGGCCGCTTCATCCAACAATACAGTTGAACCAAAGTATGACATGCCGGTAAGCAGTATGACTTGTATCGCCCACAATTCACTTGTGTTCTACTCATGCATATGACATCTATGCATAAACCTGGCTCTGATACAACTATTGGGGAACGCAGTAATTTCAAAAATTTCCTACGCACACGCAAGATCATGGTGATGCATAGCAACGACAGGGGAGAGTGTCGTCTACGTACCTTCGTAGACCGTAAGCGGAAGCGTTATGACAATGTGGTTGATGTAGTCGTACGTCTTCACGATCGACTTGAAGGAAATATGCCCTAGAGGAAATAATAAAGTTATTATTTATTTCCTTATATCATGATAAATGTTTATTATTCATGCTAGAATTGTATTAACCAGAAACATAATACATGTGTGAATACATAGACAAACAAAGTGTCACTAGTATGCCTCTACTTGACTAGCTCGTTGATCAAAGAAGGTTATGTTTCCTAACCATAGACATGAGTTGTCATTTGATTAACGGGATCACATCATTAGGAGAATGATGTGATTGACTTGACCCATTCCGTTAGCATAGCACTTGATCGTTTAGTTTGTTGCTATTGCTTTCTTCATGACTTATACATGTTCCTATGACTATGAGATTATGCAACTCCCGTTTACCAAAGGAACACTTTGTGTGCTACCAAACGTCACAACGTAACTGGGTGATTATAAAGGTGCTCTACGGGTGTCTCCGAAGGTACTTGTTGGGTTGGCGTATTTCGAGATTAGTATTTGTCACTCTGATTGTCGGAGAGGTATCTCTGGGCCCTCTCGGTAATGCACATCACTTAAGCCTTGCAAGCATTCCAACTAATGAGTTAGTTGCAGGATGATGTATTATGGAACGAGTAAAGAGACTTGCCGGTAACGAGATTGAACTAGGTACTGAGATACCGACGATCGAATCTCGGGCAAGTAACATACCGATGACAAAGGGAACAACATATGTTGTTATGCGGTTTGACCGATAAAGATCTTCGTAGAATATGTGGGAGCCAATATGAGCATCCAGGTTCCGCTATTGGTTATTGACCGGAGACGTGTCTCGGTCATGTCTACATTGTTCTCGAACCCGTAGGGTCCGCACGCTTAAGGCTTCAATGACAGTTATATTATGAGTTTATGAGTTTTGTTGTACCGAAGGAGTTCGGAGTCCTGGATGAGATCGGGGACATGACGAGGAGTCTCAAAATGGTCGAGACGTAAAGATCGATGTATTGGACGACTATATTCTGACATCGGAAAGGTTCCGAGTTATTCGGGTATTTTTCGGAGTACCAGAGAGTTACGGGAATTCGCCGGGGAGTATATGGGCCTTATTGGGCCATACGGGAATAGAGGAGAGAGGCCAAAAGGAAGGAGGCGCGCACCCCCCCCCCTCTGGTCCAAATTGGACAAGGGGTGCAGCCCCCTTTTCCTTGTTCCTCTCCCCCTCTTTCCTTCTCTCCTACTCCAACAAGGGAAGGAGGAGTCCTACTCCTGGTGGGAGTAGGACTCCCCCCTTGGCGCGCCCTCCTCCTAGGCTGGCCGCCTCCCCCCTTGCTCCTTTATATACGGGGGTAGGGGCACCCCATAGACACAACAGTTGATCATTGATCTCTTAGCCGTGTGCGGTGCCCCCCTCCATCATAGTCCTCAATAATATTGTAGTGGTTCTTAGGCGAAGCCCTGCGATAGTAGAACAACAAGATCATCATCATGCCGTCGTGCTGACGGAACTCTTCCCCGACATTCTGCTGGATCGGAGTCCGGGGATCGTCATCGAGCTGAACGTGTGCTAGAACTCGGAGGTGCCGTAGTTTCGGTGCTTGATCGGTCGGGCCGTGAAGACGTACGACTACATCAACCGCGTTTTGCTAACGCTTCCGCTTTCGGTCTACGAGGGTACGTGGACAACGCTCTCCCCTCTCGTTGCTATGCATCACCATGATCTTGCGTGTGCGTAGGAATTTTTTTGGAATTACTATGTTCTCCAACACGACTGATCCTCAGTACCTAACGTACGGCACCTCCGTGTTCAGCACACGTTCAGCTTGCTGACGTCTCGTGAACTCACGATCCGGTAGAGCTTGCGGGAAGAGCTTCGTCAGCACGATGGCATGGTGAAGGTGTTGATGAAGCTACCGACGCAGGGCTTCGCCTAAGCACCGTAACGATATGACCAAGGTGGATTATGGTGGCGGTGGGCACCGCACATGGCTAAAAGATCAATGATCAATTGTTGTGTCTCCAAGGGCTGCCTCCTCCCCGTATATAAAGGAATGGAGGAGGGGGATAGGGCCGGCCTACTATGGCGCGCCCCATGAGGAGTCCTACTCCCACTGGGAGTAGGACTCCCCCCTTTCCAAGTTGGAGTAGGAGAGGAGAAGGGAGAGAAGGAGAGAAGGAAAGGCCGGGCGCCTCCCCCCCTCCTTGTCCAATTCGGACTAGAGTGGGAGGGGGCACGCGGCTGCCCTGGCCGCCCCCCCCCCCCTCTTCTCCAACTAAGGCCCATTAGGCCCAATATACTCCCCGTGGGGTTCTGGTAACACCCCGGTACTCCGGTATATGTTAGAAACCTCCCGAAACACTTCCGGTGTCCGAACATAGTCATCCAATATATCAATCTTTACATCTCGGGCATTTCGAGACTCCTTGTCATGTCCGTGATCATATCCGGGAGTCCGAACTACCTTCGGTACATCAAAATACAAAAACTCATAATACCGATCGTCACAGAACTTTAAGCGTGCAGACCCTACGGGTTCGAGAACTATGTAGACATGACCGAGACACGTCTCCGGTCAATAACCAAGAGTGGAATTGGATGCTCATATGGGTTCCTACATATTCTACGAAGATCTTTATTGGTCAAACCGCATAACAACATACGTTGTTCCCTTTGTCATGGGTATGTTACTTGCCCGAGATTCGATCGTCGGTATCTCAATACCTAGTTCAATCTCGTTACCGGAAAGTCTCTTTACTCGTTCCGTAACACATCATCCCGCAACTAACTCATTAGTTGCAATGCTTGCAAGGCTTATAGTGATGTGCATTACCGAGTGGGCCCAGAGATACCTCTCCGACAATCGGAGTGACAAATCCTAATCTCGAAATACGCCAACCCAACAAGTACCTTCAGAGACACCTGTAGAGCACCTTTATAATCACCCAATTACGTTGTGACGTTTGGTAGCACACAAAGTGTTCCTCCGATAAACGGGAGTTGCATAATCTCATAGCCATAGGAACATGTATAAGTCATGAAGAAAGCAATAGCAGTAAACTAAACGATGAAGTGCTAAGCTAATGGAATGGGTCATGTCAATCACATCATTCTCCTAAAGATGTGATCCCGTTAATCAAATGTCAACTCATGTCTATGGCTAGGAAACTCAACCATCTTTCATCAACGAGCTAGTCAAGTAGAGGCATACTAGTGACACTATGTTTGTCTATGTATTCACACATGCAGTATGTTTCTGGTTAATACAATTCTAGCATGAATAATAAACATTTATCATGATATGAGGAAATAAATACTAACTTCATTATTGCCTCTAGGGCATATTTCCTTCATATCACATACCAGCATGGTTCATCAAATAAGAGTGAAAACTAAACGCAAAAGAAGCTCCAAGATTTGCACATATCGCATGAACGAAACGAATCCGAAAACATACCGATACTTGTTGAAGAAAGATGGGATGCCTTCCGGGGCATCCCGAAGCTTAGACACTTGAGTCTCCTTGGATATTTACTTGGGTGCCTTGGGCATCCCCAAGCTTGATCTCTTGCCTCTCCTCCTTCTCCTCACACCGAGACCTCCTCGATCTTCAAACACTTCATCCACACAAAACTCAATAGAAAGCTCGGTAAGATCCGTTAGTATAATAAAGCAAATCACTACTCTAAGGACTGTTGCAAACCAACTCATATTTTGTTTTTGCATTGTAGCTATTGTAATATAACTTTTCCATGGCTTAATGCACAGATAGAAATTGATAGTTTCATCAAAACAAGCAAACTATGCATCAAAAATAGAATCTGTCTTAAATAGGACAGTCTGTAGTAAACTGAACATTCACCATACTTATGGTAGTCCAAAAATTCTGAAACAATTAGGAACAATAAACAATTTGTATAGAAAGACAGTGTAGATAGTTTCAGAATCGTTTGACGTTCCAGTAAAAATGTAAAATCACGCACTATAGCCAAAGTTTCTGTCTTGCACCGCACAAACCAACAAGCAATGTAAACATCTTAAAGGCAAATCTTGGCACATTATTCTTGTTTTTAAACTTTCTAAAAGCACATAACAGAAATAAATGACTCTATAAAACTTCCGGGTTGTCTCCCTGGCAGCGCTTTCTTTAAAGCCACTAAGCTAGGCATATGGTGCTCAAGTAATGTGTAACGCCCTCGATGCGGCTATATCTCCTACGTGTCGAAGCACGACTTAGAGGCATAATCGCATTGAAAGCAATGTCGCAAGTAAGGTAATCTTCACAACAACCCATGTAAATAGATAATAAGGGGAAAGGTACATAGTTTGCTTACACTCGTCACGTCACACAAAGTACATAAATAGCATTACAATCATCCAATCACTCATGGTCCGACTACGGTACCAAAATAAAAGATCAACCCCAACAAGCGACATGGTCCCGATCGCCCCAACTAGGAACCACTACTGATCATCAGGGAAAGACACATAGTAATGGCGTGAGTCTTCGTCGAACTCCCACTTGAGCTCAAGCGCATCATCCGGAACGGAGTCATCGGGCCCTGCATCTGGTTTGGAAGTAATCTGTGAGCCATGGGGACTCAGCAATCTTGCACCCTCGCGATCAAGACTATTTAAGCTTATAGGTAAGGCAAGGTAATATGTGGAGCTACAGCAAGCGACTAGCATATATGGTGGCTAACCTGTTCGCAAAAGAGAGCGAGAAGAGAAGGCAAAGCACGAACGAATAACTATAGAACATCCTACGACAAACATTACTCCAACACCGTGTTCAGTTCCCGGACTGCGCCGAGAAGAGACCATCACGGTAACACACACAGTTGATTCATTTTAATTAAGTTAAGGTTCAAGTTATCTACAACCGGACATTAACAAATTCCCATCTGCCCATAACCGCGGGCACGGCTTTCGAAAGTTCAAATCCCTGCACGGGAGTCCCAACTTAGCCCATCACAAGCTCTCACGGTCAACGAAGTATAAACCTTCTCCCGAGACATTCCGATCAGACTCGGCATCCCGGTTCTACAAGACAACTTTGACAAAGACAAAACAAGTCCAGCAACACCGCCCGAATGTGCCGACAAATCCCGATAGGAGCTGCACATATCTCGTTCTCAGGGCACACTCAGATGAGACTAGCTACGAGTAAAACCAAACCTCAAGTTGCCCTGAGGTGTCCCCGCAGGCAGCTCAGTCGGAACAACACTTAGAGGAGCACTGGCCCAGGGGGGTTAAAATAAGATGACCCTCGGGCTCCGGAAACCCAAGGGAAAAAGAGGCTATGTGGCAAATGGTAAAACCAAGGTTGGGCATTGCTGGAGGAGTTTTATTCAACGCGAACTATCAAGGGGTTCCCATTATTACCCAACCGCGTAAGGAACGCAAAATCCGGGAACATAACACCGATATGACGGAAACTAGGGCGGCAAGAGTGGAACAAAACACTAGGCAAAAAGGCCGAGCCTTCCACCCTTTACCAAGTATATAGATGCATTAAGATAACAAGATAATATAATGATATCCCAACAAGAAAATAATGTTCCAACAAGGAACGATCTCCAATCTTCACCTGCAGCTAGCAACGCTATAAAAGGGGCTGAGCAAAGCGGTAACATAGCCAATCAACGGTTTGCTAGGACATGGTGGGTTAGAGGTTTGACATGGCAATTTGGGAGGCATGATAAGCAAGTGGTGGGCATCGTAGCATAGGCATAGCAAAAGAGCGAGCATCTAGCAAGCAAAGATAGAAGTGATTTCGAGGGTATGATCATCTTGCCTGCAAAGTTGTCAGAGTTGACTGGATCCTCGAAAGCAAACTCAACGGGCTCCTCGTTAGCGAACTCTTCTCCCGGCTCTACCCAAACAAGACAAACAAGCAAAAAGGAACACAATCAACCACGTGCAAAGCTCAAACAACATGATGCAAACATGGTATGCTATGCGGGATGCGATATGTGATGCATATGCAAGATTTGACAAGGAAAGAATGAACCTGGCCTCAACTTGGAAGTCCAGGAGTGCCTCTGGAAAGGTGAGGTGATTTCGGTTGAAATCGATATAAAGATCACCGGAATCGGATGCACGGTTTGGAAATGGCAAGCAAAACAAATATGGCACCGGTCTGCGATAAACAGCAAGTAGCCATCTAAATGCATCAAGATAAATATGCTACAACACTCAAACATGGCAACAAAATACATGGCAGGGATCCACTCATGATGCTTGACAAAAGATGAACACTGAGCTACGGCCAATTCATCCATTAACAGGTTCAAACAAGCATGGCAAAAGTGCAATTGATAAACAGGTTTCAGACTTAGTGAAATTAACACAAGCCTGGAATTTGAGATCAGGCAGCACACTTTGGAGCATGAAAACTATATGCTAGAGGAACTTAACATAGCAAAGCAAGACATGGCATGGAGCTAATCAAAGAGCTTAACAAAAGTCCCTTAGTGACCTTGAGCCAAAAGGGATCAGAGAATGAAATTGCAAGCATGTGAACATGGCAAAAACATAATCAGGTTACAGACTTGAGAGAAAAACTGGAGCATGCAAATCTGTTAACGAGTAGGCATGTTTACGAGCTCGATGCACTCACTACAGAGTATCGCATGACAATATAAGCATACACCCGTCAAGAATACACATTGTATAAGCTATACATGTCAAGAACAACAACATAGCATATATGGATCAACAACAACATTCTCGGCAAAATCGCTAACAAGTAGACAATCTTCCAGGAATTACGAAATAGCAAAAGTAGAGCTCGATTGACTCAAGCTAGGGTGCTCCATAATTGCAAACAAAGACATGGATGGATAAAGCATCACAATATTAACAAATCATCCGTACTGGTCATCCTCAAAACAGGCACAGATCACTAGGAAACAACATGAACATATGGCATATTGATAAAAACAGATCAAGGACTTGGAGAAATTTAAGTCCCTGAAATCGGCATTAACGAATGCACCACTTTGCAAGCTTGTGCTAGTCACCACACACATCACAAAAATACATTGATAGCACCTCTGTAAAGTTGGCAAAGCATATAACAAAACTCATCTAGAGCTCAGGAGCATATCATGCACACATTAATCATGGCAAAAATGACAAATAGCTGTTTGGTGCAGCATATCTGACAATTAACTCAAATAGCTCTCTTCCAATAGAATTTCGGGCATCAAGATGAGCTCAAATGAAAATGATGCAATGATATGAAATGATGTGCTCTCTCAGACGAACATTTTGATATGCTACACGCCCAAAACGGAGCTACGGATGCGGAGATATAGCATGATGGAAAATGCAAATTATCTAGGGTTTCGGGAGAAAGTCAACCGAGAGAAAATATCCCAGATCTAGATCCGGATCGGCGCGGAAGTCGAGGTTGGCCGGAAACACTGTTGCTCACCGGAGTTCGTCGGGGAAGAGGTGGAGGTCGCCGGAGAGGGGGCCGGGTCGCCGGATCAGGGGCCGGCGAGGTGAGGGCGAGGCGCGCCGGGGTGCTGTGGTGGTGGTCGGAGTTGGTGCCGCGGCGGGGCGGCGGAGGTCGCCGGGGTCAGTCGGGGGGCGAGCTCGCCGGCGTGGAGGAGAGGCGGCGGCCACGGGAGCGCTCGGGCGGCGCCTGCTGCCAGGCGGCGGGGCACGGGCGATGGGCCTCGGGGGCCCGACCTGGGCCTCCCGGGCCGGCGGCGGTGATGAAGTAGGCGTGAGGCGCGGGCCAATGGGGGCGTGCCACGTGGCGGCGGGGGTGGAACTGGACACGTCCGGCGCCGGCGGACGTTGTCCGGCGGAGAGGAAGACGGAGGCTAGGGTTTCGGGGGGAGAGATCCGAAATTTCGGGGAGAGACCTATATATAGGCATAGGGGGAGCTAGGAGAGTCCAAATGAGGTGCGGTTTTCGGCCACGCGATCGTGATCGAACGCTCTAGATGATGGAGAGGGTTTTGGTGGGTTTTGGGCCAAATTGGAGGGGTGTTGGGCTGCAACACACACGAGGCCTTCTCGGTCCCTCGGTTAACCGTTGGAGCATCAAACGAAGTCCAAATGGTACGAAACTTGACAGGCGGTCTACCAATAGTAAACCAAGGCCGCTTGGCAAGTCTCGGTCCAATCCGGAAATGTTTAACCCCCACACACGAAAGGAAGGTAGAAAGGACCACCGGAGGAGATAGGAGCGCCGGAATGCAAAACGGACAACGGGAAAAATGGTCGGATGCATGAGACGAACACGTATGCAAATGCAATGCACATGATGACATGATATGAGATGCATGACAAGGACAACAACACACGGAGACAAAAACCCGAACCTGAGGAAATAAAAATAACTTAGCGCCGGAAACGGCAAGAGTTGGAGTACATATTAGGTAAATTACATCCGGGTGTTACAACACTCCACCACTACGAAAGGATCTTGTCCCGAGATCTAGGACTGGAAGAATGCCAGGTACTCAGAACGAAGGTGATCCTCGTGTTCCCAGGTGGCTTCATGGTCGGAATGGTTTGAGCACTTGACTTTGAGGAATTTGATTGACTTATTGCGAGTCTTGCATTCAGTCTCTTCAAGAATAGCAACCGGGTGCTCACGATAAGAGAGATCTTCTTGGAGATCTATGTCTTCGAAGTTGATGGTGCAGTCAGGAGTCTTGAAGCACTTGCAGAGCTAAGAGACATGGAACACGTCGTGCCCATTTGCAAAGTTTGAAGGAAGCTCGAGTTGATAGGCGAGATCGCCCCTCTTGCTGACGATCTTGAAAGGACCCACGTATCTAGGGGCAAGCTTCCCTTTGATACCGAAGCGACGAGTACCTTTCATTGGAGAGATGCGGAGGTAAACATGATCTCCAATCTCGAAAGCCAAATCGCGGTGCTTACTATCATAGTAGCTCTTCTGGCGCGATTGCGCTGCTTTGAGGTTATCACGAATGACTTTGCACATTTCCTCTGCCTCTGTGATTAAGACATTTCCCAGAAGTTGACGTTCACCGGTCTCAGACCAGTTGAGTGGAGTACGACACTTCCTTCCATACAGAATTTCGAATGGGGCCTTGCCCGAACTGGCTTGAAAACTGTTGTTGTAGGAGAATTCAGCATATGGAAGACAATCCTCCCACTTCATACCGAAGGAGATCACACAATCCCTGAGCATAGCTTCAAGAATCTGATTGACACGCTCGACTTGACCGCTAGTTTGAGGATGCAAAGCTGTGTTGAAGCGGATGTTGGTGCCCATGGCCTTCTGAAAAGAATCCCAAAACATGGAGGTAAAGATGCTGCCACGGTCTGAAGAGATCACCTGTGGAATGCTGTGCAGAGAGACAATCCGATAGGTATATAGCTCTGCCAATTGAGCTGCAGTGATAGACTCTTTGATAGGCAGAAAGTGAGCCACTTTAGTGAGTTTGTCGATGACAACGAATATAGCATCATTGCCACGCTTGGACTTTGGAAACCCAGTCACGAAGTCCATCTCAATGTGGTCAAACTTCCATTCTGGAATGGCAAGAGGTTGGAGGAGACCAGCTGGCCTTTGGTGTTCTGCCTTCACTCTTCTGCAGACATCACACTCATTCACGAACTGAGCAATCTCGCGCTTCATTTGAGTCCACCAATAAGCCTGCTTGAGGTCCTGATACATCTTCGTACTCCCAGGGTGGATGGAGAGGAGTGAATTGTGATCCTCATTCATGATAACTTTACGAAGGTCACCTTTGGGCACAACAATACGATCCTCGAAGAAGAGAGTATCCTTGTCATCAAGGCGGTAGCACTTGTACTTGGGTTGACTCTTGGCAATCCCAATCTTCACCTTCTTCACCATAGCATCAAGAAGTTGAGCCTCGCGAATCTATTCTTCCAAGGTAGGAGAGACTTGAAGGTTGGCGAGGAAACCTTGAGGAACAACTTGCAGATTGTGTTTGCGGAAAGCTTCACAAAGCTCGGGTTGGTAAGGCTTGAGAATCAGACTGTTGCAATACGCTTTCCTGCTCAAAGCGTCAGCAATCACATTGGCCTTGCCTGGAGTATACTCTTGAATCATTTCGACCCAATGAGTCTGCCTAAGGTTGAGATTAGGCTGAGTGAAGATGTACTTGAGACTCTTGTGGTTAGTGAAGATGTCCACTTTTCTTCCCAATAAGAGATGTCTCCAAGTCAAAAGAGCATGCACAACTGCCGCCAACTCGAGGTCATGAGTGGGGTAGTTCTTCTCGTTGGGCTTCAACTGGCGAGAGGTATAAGGCACAACTTTCTTCTCTTGCATCAATATTGCACCAAGACCTTGAAGAGAGGCATCGCAGAAGACCTCGAACGGTTTGGATTCATCAGGAGGAGTCAGAACTGGAGCAGTGACCAATTTCTCTTTCAAAGTGTTGAAAGCGATGTCACATTCCGGAGACCAAACGTACTTGACGTGCTTCTAGAGAAGGTTTGAAAGAGGCTTCGCGATCTTTGAAAAGTTCTCAACGAACCTTCGATAATAGCTTGCGAGACCAAGGAAGCTGCGGAGTTGCTTCACGTTCTGAGGTGGTTCCCAATTCACAATAGCAGACACCTTCTCAGGATTCACCGCAATGCCCTAGGCAGAGATGATATGCCCAAGATAAAGAACCTCATCGAGCCAAAACTCGCACTTTGAGAACATGGCATAGAACTGATGTTCCCTGAGCTTATCGAGCACCAAATGCAAGTGCTTGGCATGATCTTCCTTGTTCTTCGAAAAGACCAGAATGTCGTCGAGATAGTCCAAAACGAAGTCATTTGTGTAGGCGTTGAAGATGAAGTTCATCATGCGAGAGAAAGTCGGAGGAGCGTTGATGAGGCCAAAAGACATGACAGTGTATTCATATGAACCATAGCTTGTTCTGAAAGCCGTCTTGGGAATATCTTGCTCACGGATTCGAATCTGGTGATAACCCATACGGAGATCAAGCTTGGAGAATTCTTGGGCATCTTTGAGTTGTTCGAATAGCTCGTTGATGTTGGGAAGTGGGTATTTGTTCTTGATAGTCTTCTTGTTCAATGGACGGTAGTCAACACAAAGTCGGTCTGTTCCATCCTTCTTCTTCACAAAAAGAACTCCACAACCCCACAGAGAGGAACTAGGTCGGATGAGACCCATTCTCTCTTTAATATCGAGTTGCTTCTTCCGCTCCTTCAACTCTTCAGGTCCGAGCTTGTAAGGACGTTTGCAACCCGGTTCCGTGCCAGGCTCAAGATCGATGACGAATTCAACTGGCCGGTTCGGAGGCATTCCTGGAAGCTCTTCTAGAAAGATGTCTTGATATTCACAGACGACTGGAATTTGAGAGATAGCATCCATTTCACCCTTCTCATTGAGAGAAAACAGACGGATTGTATTATCTCGAGCGGCAAAGACAATTACATCCTCAGACGAATGAGTCAATTGAATCTGCCTGGCTGCACAATCAAGCTGAGCCTTGTGCTTAGAAAGCCAGTCCATTCCAAGAATAAGATCAATATCCGAGTTACCAAGAACCATTGGAGAAGCCAGAAACTTGAAATCACCCATCATGATAGAAATATCCGGAACCATCATACTAGAACTCGGACGCTTAGCCGGCGAGACGACTTGCAAAGCTCTAGGTAAAGTCTTAGTACTAAAATTGTTCTCCGATGCAAATGGGAATGACATGAAGGAATGTGATGCACTAGAGTCAAAAAGTACTTTAGCTGGAATATCGTTAACGGGAAGGTTACCCATGATGACATCTGAGGAGTCCTCTGCCTGAGCTGCATTCACCATGTCGACCTTGGCGTACTTGGGGTTATGCTTGACCACAGCTGTACTTGCCGATCTCAAAGGAGGAGGAGGAGGGAGACGCCTTTGATTGAAGCATTTGTTGGCATAGTGACCCTTCTGTTGGCACTTGTTGCACGTGACCTCTGAAAGCGGACGGTGATACAGAGCACTCGATCTTGAAGCTTGAGACGAAGTCTTGTTCTGAAAGCCAGGGTTGGGTGGGTGGGAAGATAGTTCTCCGAG